>NC_138226.1:43110001-43710001 GCF_964197995.2 Scardinius erythrophthalmus
AGAGAGCTTTTTTTTCCTTGTCATACTTTCAAGCGTGCGTGTCACCATTTCCTCCAAAAACAAGCCGGACTTTTTAGCACGCGCTTCCCGGGTGCTCCACAGCAAGATAATAATTGGCGTGGTCGTGGGCATCGTCATGATCGTGGCGCTGGTCATCGCAATTCCGCTTCTGGTCCAAACCTCCGTGGTTTCAGCGCACTATGAAATGATAGGCACCTGCCGGATGATCTGTGATCCGTACAACCCCAAACCGAGCGCCACGGCGCTGGAGGTGATGCAGGACCTCAGTGCCATCCCACCATCTTTCGCTCAAGGGACTAGAGGGGAACCGGGCCGCCCGGGCAAACCGGGACCCAGGGGTCCACCTGGAGAACCTGGTCCACCTGGTCCAAGGGGACCACCTGGGGACTCAGGCAGACCTGGATTTACCGGCATCACATCGGGGACGGCGAGGACTGAGACAGGAGACGTTGGTCCAGCGTTAGGGAACACCAAGATCGCGTTTTACGTGGGTCTCAAGAACCCTCATGAAGGCTACGAGGTGCTCCGGTTTGATGATGTAGTAACAAATGTCGGAAATCACTATGATCCCACAACTGGCAAGTTTACGTGTCAGGTGTCCGGGATTTACTACTTCACCTACCATGTGCTGATGCGCGGAGGGGACGGGACAAGCATGTGGGCAGATCTCTGTAAAAATGGACAGGTATTTCTACAACGTTTGCAGGAGCAAAACACTAAATATGCTAATTATATATATATATATATATATATATATATATATATATATATATATATATATATATATATATATATATATATTATCTTTATTCATCACTTTATTGAATTCAATGGCACTGAATGACATTGTGCGTTTATTTGAACAGGTTCGCGCGAGCGCCATCGCGCAAGACGCCGATCAGAACTACGACTACGCGAGCAACAGTGCCGTGCTGCACCTGGACTCTGGCGACGAGATTTATGTCAAACTCGACGGCGGAAAGGCGCACGGAGGAAACAACAACAAATACAGTACATTCTCTGGCTTCATTCTGTATCCAGACTGAGCTGTGACGCGCTTCGTTTCAGACGGACTGTCCAAGCATCTCCTCTCTCCGCGCGACACTCCACTGTCATTCCTGTCTGTACTGTCGCTGGGAATATAAGGAT
The DNA here is from genome assembly GCF_964197995.2 of Scardinius erythrophthalmus. Lineage (NCBI taxonomy): Eukaryota > Metazoa > Chordata > Actinopteri > Cypriniformes > Leuciscidae > Scardinius > Scardinius erythrophthalmus. The sequence goes on from NC_138226.1 coordinate 43,111,172, forward strand.
CATCTGAACTCTGCAACCGTGTGAGAATCTGTTGTCTGAATTCGTACCTTTCTGTTTAATGATGTCTTGTGTTTGGATATTATACCCAATTAAACGCAACATTAAAAATTGTAAACAGCCAAACATGCTCGGGATGGTGATCAGGATTCCACATCTAGATGATTATTAGCATTATCTGTACAGTTCTCTGCTCAAATTGATTCCCCCCTGTAAAATTGCATTCATGAGCCCCTAGTGTGATACAATCTCTCCTGTTAGATAAATTGGTTTCATGAAGATATGGACAAGTTTATTTTGGTCTAATACTGGTTGCTGGACAAGTGTAAACAAGCATTTCAGCTCATTGAAAAAAATGTAATGGATTTTCATCCAAAAATTTACATTCTATCATAATTTACTCACTCGTGTTGTTCCAAATCTGTATGATTTTTTTGGTCACACTTTATTTTAAGATGTCTGTGTTACAGTGTGATTATGAATTTAAGGACTATGTAATAATAAACTAAATGCACTTATGATAGGGTAAGGGTTCGATTTGGGGTTGCACTTTATTTTACAGTATGTGTACTTATAATGATCAATAAAATAATCATGTACTTACAGTGTACTTTCCTAAGAAAGTACTGGGTAGTATAATGTAACTGCATGGGTTAAGATTAGGTTTAGGGGTCGGTTCAGTGTTAGTAGTTATTACCAAGTTATTATAATTACTATAATAAGTATAGTATGTACAAGGGGAACAGGACTGTAAAATAAAGTGCTACCGGGTTTGGTTTAGGCCTAGTTGCATGTAATTATGCATAATTTATAATTATTACTACAGTAACTACATGTAACAAGGACACTGTAAAGTAAAGTGTTACCGATTTTTTTTCTACTGTGTAACCCCAAAAAAAGATGTGTCATAAAATGTCTCAGCCTTTCCTCTCCATATAGTGAAAGCCAAGAGGGTCCAATGTTGTTTGATTCAGGTTTTACAGTAGAGAGAAAGCAATGCAGGTTTGGAAGACATGAGGTTGAGTAAAAAAAATGAATGGACTTTTTAATATATTTGGCTGGATTAGCCATTTAACTCCTAATTGCAGTTCTACTGCAGATGGCTTTATCTGAATCCTTTGACTGAGCAATAGAGCATTACGGTGTGTTTTCAATTTGTATTCAAATAACAAACCTGTGGTGTGTATTTTAATGAAGTGTTGTTGTTCGGCAGTGAACTCTGGGACTTGACGTTTGACCTCACACAGGTTCTTCTGAGACCTCCAGCGGTAACTGAGCGTGCCAAACATCACGGCCACAGAGACAGAGAAGGAGAACATCGACAACATTTCCAACAACTGTTGTTTAGAAAATCAAATTGACCAAAAACTGAGTTTAGCTGCTTATCGATGGGTATTTGGTGCCTGTACATTCAGATGTTTTACATTCTGGTTAAAAGAGAAGGTTAATAAACATCCTCAAACAACATCAAAGCGTCTGTTAATCCAGCTGACACTTGGCTTAACACACGTTATATATATATAATGAGCTCCCCATAAACGCCTGATTACACACCGCTGGCCATTAACATCCAGCATGAGGAAGAACAGTAGATGTAAAACAAGAGTTCTGCTCTCACAAACATGTCTTTTAGTTTATAAACAGCCATGGGTTTGAATATCAGACTAATCTTTCATACATGTTTACCCAACACACACAATTCCAGCAATTAAATGCCTGGTGCTTGTCTTTCTAGCACTCTGCTAATCTAGTTTGATTTGTTTGTGCAAAACACATCCCTGACTGATCCGAAAGATTTACTGGCTTTGACAAAAGAGCCAAATTGTATGACTGTTCACACAACCCATGAATTCAAATGAATCCGGAGAACACCTGAATTATTCTGGTTTTGTCTTGGATTATTCATTTGAAGTATTTGACTGGCCACCCATCATTTTAGAGTTTGGAGGGGAGTTTGTGTACAAACATGGGCCTTGATAAGCTTTTATTAGTCTGTGTATGTGCGCCGTGTAAGTGCGATCTGATCCTCGTGATCGTGTGAAGAGGCACAGCTGGTAGTTACAGAGTGAAAGAAAAATAAGCCAGGGGGCTCACATCACTTTTCTCTCTCCTTCTTACTCTCCCCCTTGCTCATTTATCTCAGTTCATCTGCCAGCACACACACACACACACACACACACAAACACACACACACACACACACACACACACACACACACACACACACACACACACACACACACACACACACACACACACAGACAGACACACACACACACACACACACACACACACACAGACAGACACACACACACACACACACACACACACAGGAGCAGCTGGGTAACAGACCAGGGGTGTGTTTCCCAAAAGCATCGTTAGCCAACTATGATCACAAGTTTAATTGAACTCAATTGGTAACGACAGCACTTGCAAACATAGTTGGCTTTGGGAAACACACTCCAGTTTGGAGGGCTTTCTGGAAGTCAGCAGGAGCACTGCCCTCCGCAAACACACAAACACACACACACACACACACACACACACACACACACACACAGACTCCAGTAATGACATCATTCAAAGTGTCTCCGTCACAGCAACTTTATTTCATCATTAGGTCTCACGGACAAACACTCTGCTGACACTCTATGCAGCGACATCAACCTTAACTGCTCATCCTCACACTGAGTCTCGACACAATCTCACATCTCCTGTTAAACATCGCCAGAAGCTGCTAAGAACAATTCAGTCTGTTTAGACCTCATGGTCTGTTGAGATTTACCATATTTTGTGTATGTTTTGGGTTGTTGAATGTGTAAATAATGATGTATGTGTAATAATAATAATAATAATAATAATAAATAGCTGTAAGCAGCGATTGGGGGCCAAGCCTGGCTATTTTATTTTTTGGGCTTGTTTGGATGTATGTTTTTTTTAATAGGAATATTTTGAACATTGAACAATTCACATGGTTTAATGTTTGCTACACACTGGATTTAATTAAACAATCTTCAAAGATATAGCCTGTTGCTTTAAACAGCATGCCACTCATACAATGGTTAGTTTAATTCTACAAGAGACTTGAGCTTTTGAAGGCAAAACCGCAGCTATTGGCTCTAAATTTTATAAAGTTGCCTCACACAGGACTCAAACCGCCGTCCTGAAAGGCTATGGGCTTGTGGCATAGCAAGTTGCGCCACTCAGTTGACGCTGATTCACGAAGTTGCCAAGGAGAGCCTTCAGTGTGAGAATGAGCACACAAAAGCATTAGTTAGCATCTTAACTAATTAGACATCTAAGATCACTTGGTCTCTAACATAAATTATGTTTAATCTCATAGTCAAAATCCTCATTAGAAAGAACAGCCTCTGATTAGCATTGTATTTGATTGGCATGCTAAGCTAAATAGCATATGGCAACAAATACAGGCAATGTCACATTTGGAGACAAATATCTCGGGAACGGTAGCGAATATCAAAAATCTGTTTAATAATTTATGTGCGGCTCGGTCCAAAGATCATTTGAGCCAAAAGCAGGGCTGGACTGGGACAAAAAATCGGCCCGGGCATTTTGGCCCAGACCGGCCCACTCATAAACACCACCCATCTTTGCACGCCCTTAATTATATGCATATCAACTCCTATTCATTAAAACCATTAATGCCATGTAATGAGTGAGTATAGGAACGAGTGAGAGTTAACAGATTAAATAAGTAAAAATTTGACATTTATTAATACAGTTGAACTATACTACACAGTGATGAATCTAAAACAAGCCATAAGCTGCATTGGCATAGCAATACAAGTGTTTCTTACAGGATTTTTGTTAAAACTGTGGTGGTGGGACCTCGGTCCTTCTAGGGGGGTTCGGGGACTTGCCCCCCCGTGAGAAAATTTTGTGCATTTTAATGTTAAATTCATCAATCTGGTGCACTTTGAGAGTTCAAAATTAAAAGCTCCAACCCATATTCAGTGTGCAAATTAAACAAAGAAAAATTCAAACCTCTTTTAGTTACAGTGTCTATTTACATTACACCTACTACATAATAATAGTTATAATATGAATCCAATGACAGTAATAGCCATATTTTGTAAAACAAATGCACTAAAAAATAAAGGAAACTTTCATAATTAGTTTTGTACCAATTTCTATACTTGAAAAAGATAAGCACATGATCTTTTATTTTGACGCAAACTGCATCGAGCTTTTATTTTGGCGGAAAACATGGTTTACAAACGCCTCTTATTAAATTTCTAGTAATCGTCAACTATGCAGATGTGGAAATAATCTGTAACTGGGTTATGGGTTCCTACACTCATGACATGGCCTAAGTGTTTTGAAAGTAGTTCTGCTTACCGCAGGCTCTACACCAGGGGTGGGCAAACTTTTTGGCTCAAGGGCCACACTGGGTTTTAAAATTTGACAGAGGGCCGGCCCAGTAGCAGATTATGAAGCACAATCTCATGAAAGTGCGTATCTATACCACGAATTTTATTTCTCGTGCCATTATACGCCAAAAAGTTTTTTTTTTTTTTTTTTTTTTTTGTGAATATGCTACGCACTGTAAACCCCTTGGTTAGGATTAGGGGTGTGGAGTGCGTGCCTATTACATGCCATAAAGTGTGTATCATATGCAAGCGAAATTTGCGTATCATAAGCACTACAAATACAATTCGTGGTATTCTGGTACACTTTCATGCGATCGGGCTGAGCAAACAGACATTTACGTTGTGGCAACGTCTGCACGAAATTCAACATCTGAAAGACGATATTCTGACAATACATTTTTTTATGTTAGATATCCCACATTTAGCATGTTATGTCTTGAATGTTAATTTTTAATTAGTCAGATGTTAGATAGCCTATACTTTTTAAATATTGTTTATTCTTATTATTATTTAATGGGCCTAACAGTAAATTAGAAACAAAATACCTGCAAGTGTACACTTAGAAGAGTAAAAATGACAGAAGGTTACGTTAATTAACCTTTATCAAAACTGCATGGCAATTTGCACTTCCAAAAGTCATTTGTGGAAAAAAAAAACGAAATAAACGAATACAAATTTATTTTAAGAATAATAAATTAAAACATAAAAAGCAAAGGCAGATCAGAACATTTAATGAAAAAAAAAAAACGGGTTCTGTAGCTACATGGCAGACACGAGCGTAGTCGAAAGCCGGGCGATAAAGGTCGATAAACGGAATCAGTCAATATACATCCACAAATTCAGAGGAGCTAAATAACTAATATTTAAAATAACTAAAACTAAATAGCAGACAAATCTAAGGAAAAACTAAGGTGTGCAAGCGGTTACCAAACATTTTTTTTCCTGTGAGCTTCCAAAAAAGGAAAAAACATTAACGTGCAACCAGTCTACACTGTAAAAATAAAAGGTGCCTGGAGGAACCTTTTGGGGTTCTTCACTTCGCCACACCGGCGGAACCGTCTGTAGATCCTCTAGGCACCCTTTAAAAAGGGGCAGTTCTCTGAGGAACCACACAGGTTTCCTGAGGAACTCTTATATTAGGCACTGTGTGGAACCACTTTGGGTGCCTCCAGGAACCAAATTTCATTTTTTTTTATATTTAATTTCATGTTGTTACTATGGTTACCTTTAACTTCTATTATAATAAACAAATTGAACCAAATACAAAATAAGAATTGTTTATTACATATTTGATATTCATTTTTATACATACACTTCCATGCACATGGGAAAAAAAGCTAACAATTAATATCAATGAATACACAAAAAATAGAATAATACATAAGCAACATGAATAATCAACCATACAATAGATAAACAAGAAATGACATCTCAACAAAATGCATGGAAACACATGTTCCACAAAATAAAACAATGTAAAAAAAAAAAAAAAAATACATTTTGACTAATTAAAAATGTCCATCTTCACTTAACTTTAAAACATTTGTGTTTCAGGCCGATGGTAAGTCTGACATCACTGTTTCCAAGTCCAAAAGCTCTATCAGATGCCAAAAACAAACAAACAAACAAACAAACAGTGCTAATATACACTCATTATGCCGTAATATTCCTGAAAATTATGATCCTAACCTTTATCTCTATACCGAAATCTCAGATGGTTAGTTATTCAGCTGTTTTGATTCATAAAATGTTGAAGTCCGGGATGCCGTGAGACTGTAATGTACACTGTGGCTTTTGAAAAGCTTAAATGTGTGACTTGAATCAACAGTGTTCATAAATGGTTGTTGAGTATTCTCATGAAACAAGATAGAGGAAGTAGAGGCTTCGACCCGGAAACAGAGTTAAGGTGCAGTAAAATTATCTGTTGTTCTGTGAATGTTCACTGGTGAATTCAGTCATTTCAATAAGAATTCACACGATCAGTAATTTCGTTTGTGGTCAAAAATGTCACTATGGGACCAAGTTGGTGTGAGGTACTTAAAGAGTTAGAAAAGTGAAAAGGTACAGCAGATTCGTTTTCCGTTTGTTTTTCCTCTTTTCTGGTGGATGGTCCAGGCACTTCAATGATTTTCAGGTCTACTGGAGGATTTTTATTCTTGATCAAACTTGTATTCAGCTTACCGAGATCTCTGCAAAGTACAAAATGTACTGTTAGTAATGTTATTAAACTGATAGTTGTGAAATTTAAATAATTTCCTAAGCATTGTGATGTTCCAAACCTGTTTGACTTTCTGTCTGTGGAACCCAAAAGCAGATCTCAGGCATAATGCAACCCCAGTCACCGATCGCTGACACTGCATGAAACACAAGCAGAAAATAGTGTAAATCATTCATGAAACCATTCTTATGTACACTTGTCTGGTTCAATTCAATGAAACAATTTATGTAAAAATGGTTAAGCTCCAAAAATGTCCCAGAAAAGATCCTAAAAATATAGCATTATTTGTGAACCAAACATGTGATATTATTTTTCTGAGTAACATTAATGAGATTTGAGAGCATGAGGGAAGATTTTCAGAGAATAACTGATTAAAAAACACAAGTACACAGTCAAACAATACAATTTCACACAGAGAAAGTTCATAGTAATAAAGTACTTGCATGTGGTGCAGGTAACTTACTGTAATTCAGTGTTGCCACTGAAATGTTCAGATTATTTTAGAAATGGAATGGTTGTTCTGGGGAAACAAAAGAACAAAGCAAAATATTTATTGACCATAAATGGCTTTAAAATGGTATTTGAGAGAATGAGGGCACATGTAACTTAGCTGCTAGTAAGTTAAAGTAAGGCTAAACAAAAACAGACCAAACTATATTAACCTGCTTTTGTTATTCAGCTAAATTAGTTAGGCTATATCAGCAATTTGACGACACAGATGTAAGGAATATGTTGAACTGAATGACTAAATCAATCTAAGACAATAAGTCAATAATTTCCATTTGTTCGTTAGATCAACGTATTTAACATCGCGGCTAAAACCTTCATACCAGATAGTGTGCCATAAACGAGGGGTAAACACTGTAAAAACGTAGTGTATAATAGATTTAGTTTATATATGTGTGTTTGAATATATAGTGAGTATACTCTGTATTTATATATATTTGGCGAGTTTACAAACCTTGTAATGGAGAGCCGAACAAACGGCGGAAGCTTTGATGAGGAGAGCCGTTACTTTCAAAGTTCAAACCCGATGACGTCGATCTTTGTTGCGCGCGAGCAGCGCGAGCATCACTGAAGTGACGACAGCAGAGGAATAGCAGCAGTTTCGAATAAAATAAAACAGAATAAAACTCTCTCCTCCTGGTTCTTCTTCTTCATATTATTAATATTATTATTATTTTGTGTTGTTGTTTAAGGTTTAAATTATTTAATAAAGTAGGCCTATAGGCCTACTAAATAAATGCTACCCAAGTGAAAAAGACGTATAGGCTACTGTTAAATGTAGCCTATTAAAAATGCATTAAAAGTATATTTGTATTGTAGGTCTACTAAAAACACACTCAAGTACATTTTTAATACATTTAATAGTACGTCTTTTTCATCTGGGTATGTATACTGAATCAAACTTAAGTATAGCCTGTAACAATAATAATAGTAATAATAATAGGATCATAATAATCTTATTCTGGCCTCTCTGAACCATTGGGTTCCTCCAGATGCTGGCTTTAACATAAGAGATCTTCCAGGAACCACTTAAATGTTAAAAGATCTTCCAATAACCCTTTTATCGCATTCAAGTTCCTCTATTTTCCCCCAAAGCACTTCGAGGTCTCATGGTAATGAAAAGGTGACTCCAGAACCTCTGAACTAAATACAAAGTGCTTAAAGGATCCCATAAGTTCCAGCAAGAACCTCAAATATTGTCAATGCTCCCCCAGTAACCCTACTATAGGAGAAAGAGCTTTGAGGCACCAAAATTACATTTTGAAGTTCCTTGAGTATCCAACAGGATATTTGAGGCTCCTTTAGTTTTTACAGTGTATGCGCTTAAGTCGCTGTCTGTTTGGTTTCCATGGTGACGCGTCATTGCTTGTTACGTGACGCACCGCAGCCACAACAGCGCTGAATGAACGATGATCAGCTTTTATGTCATTTTTCCTTTTTAACATTTGTTAGCTATGGCATGCATGCAATATCTGATATTCCGATTGTCAAATATATGCAACGCAATATATAAGGCAAAGTATTGCAAGAAAAAATGTAAAATTAATGCGATCTTAAGACAATTTTTTAAATACTCGGCGGGCCGGATTAAACAGCCTAAGGGGCCGTATGTGGCCCGCGGGCCGTAGTTTGCCCACCCCTGCTCTACACTCTCTCATCTCTCTCCTGATCCTCCTCACTATCATCATCTGCCACAGGAGCTGATGAAGGTCAGAAAACATATTTTGACACAGTTTAGTGTCTGCTTTAAGGGCCTGGTTCTATTTTTTTCCACGCTATTTCTCTGCACATTCCTTGCGTTTCTTCTCCATCTCGCTGACTATTCTTACAGATACACACTGACACTGCTGCACGCTCGCTCACTCGTTTAAAGTTGTGATTGGGCCAGCCCAGTGTCAATCAAGAAAAGAGCCAATGGGCCGCTGATCTACATGTTTCATGGGCTGGTCTGTCAGAAAAAAAAAAAACTAACGCTGACTTTTTTTGACCAATGCATTACACCGGCACAAACCCAGCGCCGCCAATTAAATAAAAACAAAACAAAACGAATGGGCCGCCGATGTACAAATTTTATGGGCCGTTAAAAAAAAAAAGTAAAAAAAATAAATTAAAAGTATGTATGAGTAGGCTATGAGATGTATCGGCCCAAAAAGCACGTCGGCCCACCGGGAAAATGCCCGGTATGCCCATTGGCCAGTCCAGCCATGGCCAAAAGTTATAAGTGTTTTTGCAAAAAAACGTATATCTCTGGAACACTAGGTGGCGCTGTCTTTGAACTTCTCAAGTACCTTCAGGACATGCAGGTGTCGATCATCCCTACCAATTTTTGTGAAGATATGTCAAATTGTTTAAAAGATATTGCAATTTATGACAAAATTCTAAATGGTGGCCCGATGGGTTGTCCAATCCTGACAAACTTTATATTCACTGATCTGGCATGACACAAGGAATCCATAGATTATGATTTTCTGACTAACTGTTCAAAAGTTATTGGCCAAAATGATCTCATGACCTGTAGGTGGCGCTGTTCCCAGATTTGGCATGGCCCCTCAGATCATGGTTCCAATGAAGCGTACCAATTTTCGTTGTTTGTCCTCTAAACCAATTTTGGGTCGACCTCGTTCAGTTTGCAACATCAAATTTTTGAACAGAGTTGGATAAAAAAAAACTGTTTAGTCATTTCTCAACTTGAACAACTTGAACCCAGAAAAAAATAACAAAATAAAAAATTGTTAAAACAAATACAAATAAACATCTGGCATCTGTGTGTTTACAGTGTGCAGAAATCACAGTCAGAGAAAAGTCCATTGCATTTATTCATTTTTATATCTGTGGTCTCTGCAACCCCAAATATAAGTAATGCAACTTTTAATCAGTTCTCATTATAGAAATTTCATTGAAGTATTAACCTGATTCTTCAATGTTAAGCATGTTTTTGAGACCCTTGTCTCCCCAGACATGAGGACACATGAAAGAAAATGTTCTATTTTGTGAAGTGTAAAAAATAAAGACAAAGAAATTAGACCCATTAAAATGGGTCCTTATTAATAGCAGTCTAAGCACATTTAGAAACTATCAGAACAATCATCATACAGTACTTCATCAAATATTAAAATATTCCCTTATAACTCCAGCAAAATACTAATTCCACAAAAATAATACTACAAGATACTACAGTAAAACAATGGTACATTTTAAGGGTATCACCAGAAAAGGGCTTCTAGTGACCCTTCATGGGCTATATGTAAAGATAAATGTGGTAACCTGAGCTGAAGGCACTTGCAATGCAGTCCAACACACATACACATGCTGTCCATCACTCATTATACCTTTCTCTCTAATGCGCCGCACGCCGCAGCCAATCAGAGGTTAAAGGGCAAGCACTCCCCTCTAACGCATGCTAAAGACACACACACACACACACACACACACACACACACACACACACCCACACACACACACACACACACACACACACACACACACACACACACAAAGTACACCGTTAGATTTGGTCTCTTCTAAATACATTCAGCACTGAATAGAGGAAATCGAATCATTTGTTTGTCTTACTCTAGAGTGAATGGTGGAGTGCAAAAGAAGAATGTATGAGGGTACAATTATGTACAGTTATTAACAGACATTTTTACTTTTCACACATTGATTCTCTCAAGTCTGCATCCGATGCATCCTCGATATCAAGAACACATCTAGGCATTTGCATGCCTCTACTGTACTTGCGTTCTTGAGTATTGGAATTGAACTTCGATGGTTAATGATGGCTTAGAACGAGAACACAAGGACGCAAAATCACTTAAGAACGCTTATTGAGAAACAGCCAAGCACTTCTTTTTCAAAAGAGTAACCACAATACAACAATATAAAAACAGATCAAGCAGATACATTATACATGTCACAATAATTTTAACTTAAAAAAATATATATATAACTTTTTTATAACTTAAAAAAAGCACCATAAAAACACATAATACAATTCATGGACTATAAACCAAATGTTCTGAAGTATAAATTTTTTTAAGAAATCCTCAGAAAAATTAGTCAAATATGCCACAAGATTGACGTTTAAGTGGTGGATGCAAGTACATTGAAGATCCATTCTCACAACCCCCGGCCATTAACAGGACTTTTGAAAGATTTTAAACACACACATGCCCTCTAACGAGCTAATGAGGTCTGCTGTATTGCAGTAAATGATGTGGTAACATGTGAAGCTGTTCTGAGGCCTTTTATCTGCTAAGAGATGACAGCTGTCAATCAATAGGACACACATCTCCATCCTCATCTGCAGAACTGTCAACAAGCAAAACAGACACAAAAGCCCAGAGTACGTAAGAGACTTTCTGCCATTTAAGCTTATCTAAAACTCAGTGTGTGTGATGTGTGTGTCTGAGAGAGAGTTTTCTGAGTGTTTCTTTAGTTCCTGCTGACATTTACCTTCTTAAATCGTCTCATGTAATTTTTATGAGCTGTTGCTGCCCAGTGTTTGAGCGCTCTTCAACTCTCTCTCTCTCTCTCTCTCTCTCTCTCTCTCTCTCTCTCTCTCTCTCTCTCTCTCTCTCTCTCTCTCTCTCTCTCTCTGTGTGTGTATGTGTGTTTGAATGAATTATTGTCACCATGCTTTGTTGTAGGTTTGTATTATGTTTGTAAGCATGCGATTATGTCAGAGGGATAATGTACTGGATGAATGAGAGCTCATGTGAGCAGGATTGTCATGTCTGAAATGCAACAGGGCCCTACATAGGAAAAGTGGTTTGGAGAAAGAATGAATGGAAAAGAATGACCTCTTGGTCATTCAAAATATTAAAGGTATAGCGGAGGATTTTCTTTTTCCGGGTGGGTAGTGTAAACTATTGGTCCACCTAAGTGTCAATCATTCTGGTGATATGTTTACGTAAGGCCGTCGTACGTGCTCGTCCCTTAGTTTTCGTTTTCTGCGCATGCGCACTTTCAGGTGTTTATGTGTGGTGGTGAGCTAGAGCTCCGGTTTAAGCCATTCATTGAAGCTCGCCGTTTCACCGGGTCCTTTGAAAATGTCTGAGGGTCGCAAGAGAAAAAGTTTGTACGAACTGTATGAGAAGAAGAGAAAGGCCTGAGAAGAGAGAAACAAGATCAGAGTGTTTTTGGGAGATTGTTTCACACGATGGCGTGCGCTGAAAACACAGGTTGGGCTTCCCACTGATGCCTCAGTCGCGAAGTTTCTACTCGACAGGTAAAGTTTGGCATGCTATTTGGTGAAAAAGTGCAAATCTTCTTTTGGAAAGTAATCTTGTATGAGTGATGCCGACAGCAACTTGTAAACAGAGCGTGCACGAGGAGAACCTCGCACACGTTTAATAGGCGTTCCCTCTCGGGAGCAGGTAGTGTGTTGCGCATGTGCATTTTTTCAAAAAGTGGAGAGGGCGGTTCTTATCTAAAATTCGGAAAGATCCTCCGCTATACCTTTAAAAATATTCACAAATAAATCTAACCTTAAATAGGCTCAAAAGATTGGGGGAAAAAAGCTTATCATAAAATATTTTTTTTTTCTGAACTATATAAATTTAATACTCTGTACAACCCTTTGCCAAGATCATAACAGCATTTTATCCTATGATGCCTTCTCCTAGAATGTGTGATAAGCTTGATGAACCAACATAGTCTCAGTGGAAAACTCCAAAAATTAGGTACATATACATACAATTCAGTGAGCCCTCTGTCAAGATGGCCGCCGCCACACCTAAACCCCCAGTCAAGATGAATCTCCCATCCAGTGTTCAGAGACAACTCCAGTCCCCGTCCAGTGTCCTGAAAGGCCTTCAGTCCCCAAGTCCTCTCCGGCCCAGAAACCCATAGCTCTGCCCAGGAAAAAAATTTGGGGGGGGGGGGTATAGTGACCGAGCCTGGTAACATCGAAAAGGCCACGAAGAACGATCCGTCCTGGTCTTCCGAACTGTTAAACCTTCCTTTAAATCTTCCCGTCATCAACCCTAAGACACTCCTAGCCAGCCTCCAGGGAGCCCACCCTCCCACCCCACTTGACCTTTTTTGTGCGAGGTTGCGCTTTCCGGGAGGGGGAAGTACTTTCACAGTCACCAGCTCAGTCATCCTCAGCACTAAACTTCCCATCATCCTCCCTGGCTCACACTGAATCACACTCCTCTATCACCTGCACCTGCAAGTCATCACCCTCATTATCACACCGTATATCTTCAGTCACTTTCCTCCCCATCATTGTCTGGTCTTGTCAGTTACCCATTGACACACCGACCACCTACCTCAATCCTTCCCTTCTATTCCTCACCAGAGATCACCCCTTTAGTATCCTGTCTTCCGTCGCCCATCCGCCATCATCCGTCTTCCCAATCCAGCTTCAGCAGTCATCATCCACCATCTGCAAAGTACCATACATCTGTCTACAGCAAGCTAAGTTACCATCTGCATTTCCCTGTTGCCATCAGCTCACCATAGCCTGGTTTCCGTTGTCATCTCCACCCTATGCTCTCAATAATGGACATGATTGCACCTTAGTAAGTTAGCAATGATGGGGAAGATGGTGTCAGGTGGAGGCTGCAGGTTGGTAGGTCCTGCGAGCTCACCTTCCTTAATACGTTCTGAGGAGTCGCAATTTAACAACAGTGGACCTGATTCTGAATTACAGTTGCCTTATCTGAGAAAAAGTGGGTGACTAAATATAAATCAGTGTGTGATTATCGCCTTGTATGTGCTTGCCGCGGTGTTACTGTCAACCTGGAGTGACTGGCAAGCTCTTTGCTGTCGGTCGGATTACAACGTAATGCACCACGTACCACCACCTTTCAACACATGGAGCAAACACGCCATTTACGCGTCTTTTTTAAAACAAGGACGCGCAGTTGTGCCTTTATCGATCAGCTCCCGTTTTGATAAGCGCCGCCGAGGATCAGCTGTTTTAACCTTGCTGTGCACTTTACTCTTACTGTGCGGGGATATACATCTAAACCCCGGATCTGGCGGCGGGGAAGAACTAATGGGAGCAAATGGCGTTTCACCCATGTGTGGATCTGCAGTCACGATCGCAGTGAGTTACTCTTACGAGCACACACAAACAAACGGACAAAATTGCTTGCCATCAACACTGTGCACGGCGGAGGATAGATCTGGAACTTCGCAGGTTTCTCCTGCGATAAAGTTAGATGCGCCTTCCCCGGATGGTACTGAGACATTGCGTAAAAAGAACTTGTCGGGTGCTTTGGCACAGACTCCATGCACAGATACATTTTGTCCGGATACTGAGGTAAACAAACGAAATGGCGCTGTGGAGAAAGTTGGAGCCGCATGTGATTCGGTGCACTCGTCTCATCTATCCATGCCGGGTCTCTCAAACGCTGTCACCAAACAACAAAGATACAGACTATTTCAGACTGTTAACCATGCCAAAGTACTCTGGGACCCTAAGGTTATACCTAAAGGTGTATTTGGGGGACACCTAAATATAAGAAGCGCTGTATCGAAATCTGAACAACTTGAACAGTTGCTAACACATTCCAACCTTGACTTTTTGTGTCTTTCTGAGACTTGGCTAAAACCCACCACTTCAAATAGTGCTGTTTATATTCCAGGCTACAACATCTACAGGCATGACCGTGGTCATGGCAAAGGGGGCGGAGTAATGATCTATGTCAAGGACAGTTTTCAATGTGTACACATGGAATAAGTGAAAGATGTTAATAAAAAATAGGCTGTCTCTGGAAATGTCATTCGCTGTTCTTGCTTTGTATAGGCCTCCGACATCAAATAATGTATTTTTTGATCACCTAACTGACATTCTTAAAAAATGTGATGCAAAAGAAATACTTCTCATGGGGAATTTTAATATAAATTGGATCGATAAAAATGGTAGAAAAAAACTAAAGGAGATTACTCAAAAATTAAATTTTACACAAATGATTGAAAAAGCAACTCGGATTACTAAGACATCTCAAACGCTTATTGATCTAGTTTTTACTAACAAAGCTGACCGTACCGGTAAAGTTTATAATTTAATAACAGGTCTTTCTGATCATAATTTAACATTAGTTGCAAGGAAACTGTCAAAAGCGCGCTACCGAAATTTAAATAAGGTTGATATTAATGAATCTGGGGTGCGTTCTCCGAAACTACCTTAACGCTACGTCGTTCTTAAGTTGTACCTTAAGAAGCACCTTATCGTTAATACGTGTTTTCCGAAACCTTCTTAGTTAAGTATACCTTCTGTAAGTCATACGTTCGTAAGGTTGGTCTGGAGCGCTCTTAGCTATACCTTATCGCTGCTGACGGTTCATACTGCTAGTGGCCACCACTACGCAAAAAGCTTTTTTACATCGCAGTTTAATTACACATAGAAAATTTTATATGAACATTTAATATAAAATCTGATTTAGTATTAAAATTACATTTTTACTTTACTTTAAAATTTTACACATAAAATACTTAAGTTGTTATAGCCTACACCCAGTGGAAGTGTTTTCATTAATAAAGTTTCCATACACTAATGGTTGTTAGCTTTTTTAATTACTATCCTAAGGCACATCAGCTGGCGAACCATTTGACAGAAAAGGCTTAGGAGTCTATATAAAGAAAGATGAGTTGCACAAACTTTATAGCTATGGCAGCGAGACAGCAAGTACTTGTTTTAAATCAAAGACGGCACCGTCCGCGGAGCCAGTTAGTGTATGTCAACTACATGGCTGGTGGATAATCAGCATATGTTAAGGAGAACATTAACACACTTATGGCCGTGAGGGTTTGGGATTGCACACTTGCTAAATTATAAACACATACTCATATTTATTTCTGCATGTACATATTTCAATGAGCCCCGATAAATGCAGTTTGTACTATTTCTAAAACGCTTCTTTATAAAGAACATTGTTTTCTCAATACTTTACCTATACCGCTGTGAAGGAAAGAGCGCACAATCGATCATCGAGGCATCGATATCAACCTATTCAGCACCTCCACCATGGACAGCACCTGCTAAGGTCGAACTTAAGAAGGTTTACCTTAAGCAACATCCTAAGGTATAGTTCGGAGAACACACGTAGGAAAGGTATACCTGTAGTTAAGGTGTACCTTTTGAGTCTTCATAGCGCGCTAAGAGACAACGTTATCGGAGGACGCACCCCTGTACTCTATATCCCCAGAAAAGATATTGAGAGGTTTGATAATGAAATAAGAAAGGTAAATTGGTTTGAAATGGTAAATGATAAAGACAGTAATACAGCTTCTAGTGAGTTGATAAAGATGTTTGAACAGCTTGTTTTTAAACATTCTAAAGGAAAAAAG
The DNA here is from genome assembly GCF_964197995.2 of Scardinius erythrophthalmus. Classification (NCBI taxonomy): domain Eukaryota; kingdom Metazoa; phylum Chordata; class Actinopteri; order Cypriniformes; family Leuciscidae; genus Scardinius; species Scardinius erythrophthalmus. The sequence continues at coordinate 43,127,587 of NC_138226.1, forward strand.
GTAAAGCCTAAAGGCAAAATCCCTCTGCCTTGGTTAAATGATAATCTATGGAAATTGATGAGAACTTGAGATTCAGCATTAAAAAAGTCCCATAAAACGGGACTCACAACTGATCGCCTGATCTATAAGGGACTTCGAAATAAAGTCACTCGACAGCTAAGACAAGCAAATAATTTGAATATAATTAAACAAGCAAAGGGCAATTCTAAACAACTTTGGCAAACTATAGACAAATTAACTGGAAAGATGCAAACTAAGAGTGGAATAATAGAGCTGAAAATAGATGATGAAAACCACAAGGATGGTCTAACAGTTTCAAACTATTTTAATAATTATTTTATTGATTCAGTGAATGAAATTATCCAACACGCCTCTGGATTGCCTCATCCTTGTTCATCACCTCAGCCCTCCATTTATGATCATGAGGTTCTGTGTTTTAAACACATTGATTATTCTAAAACAGATAAAATAATAAAATCCTTATCTAACTCAAAAGCTAAAGATTTCTGGGGACTTGATAGCTCTCTCATTTAAAAACATAGTGAGATTTTAACACCAGCTACTACATATATTGTGAATAAATCTATTGATGAGAGTATCTTCCCCAGTGTCTTTAAAACAGCAGTTATAACCCCAATTTATAAATCTGGAAGCAAAAATGAAATAAGCAACTACAGGCCTATTAGTATATTGCCTGAAGCATCTAAAATTCTTGAGAAAGCCATCATAGAGCAGCTAACCGATCACTTAGATTGTAATAATTTGTTGCACTCCATGCAGTTAGGTTTTAGACGCAACCATTCCACCGACACAGCCCGCTGCTATCTGATAGAAAACATAAAGGCCAACTTGGACAGAGGGGGCACGGTGGGTGCCGTGTTTCTGGACTTGCGAAAAGCCTTCGACACGGTAAACCACCGTGTCCTCCGGTCTAAGCTCTCTAAATATAATCTGACCATGAAGACATTGCATTGGATACAATCATATCTCTCAAATCGGATGCAATGTGTGAGGGTAAAAAATGTATTGTCCTCTCTGAAGCCCGGCACAACTGGGGTCTCACAAGGATCAATTCTGGGACCCTTGTTGTTCAGTATTTACATCAATGATTTTCCGGCTGTGTGCAAGGGCATAGACATCATCATGTACACAGATGATGCCATCATCTACGTACATGGGAGGGATATGGAGCAAGTAGCCACTAAATTGGCCTCAGCCATGGACAAAATAAGTAATTGGCTTAAATCTTCTTGCTTAACACTAAATATTGAAAAAACTGTTGGAATGTATTTCGCTAAGTCCAATAAAGTTAAAGATATGCCTAACATCTATGTTAATGGACAAAAAATCAACATCATGACAGAGATAAAATATCTAGGTGTCCATTTGGACCAAACTCTAAGTTTTAAAAAACATATTAAAAGAATGTGCAACTCTATTAAATATAATATCTCGATCATTGGACACATTAGGAATAGTTTGACAACTGAAGCATCTTTCATGTTTTTTAATGCCATGATCTCTCCACACATCACCTACTGTTTGTCCTGTTGGTCTCAGGCCAACGAGACCACTTAAACCGTTCAGATCGGTCTATAATCAGGCGTTAAAGGTGCTTGACAGAAAAGCCCCTCGCTATCATCACTGCAATATTCTCAGTAAATATAAAATATTAAGTTTTGACTCCCTAATCCGATATACAAATTTAAGAACCGGTTTCAATATTGTTAATAATATTGCTCCACCCTCAATGAAAAAAAATCATAAAACTTTATTCTGAACAAACAAACCGAACATCCCGCTCCACTGCTCACAGAAATTGTGCTATCCCAAAAAGATCCTCTGCCTTTGCACAGACAGCCTTCTCATTTAAAACCATTAAACAATGGAATCAATTCCCAGACAGTCTAAAGTTGTCTGTAGATCTGAATAATTTCTCTCGAAACTTAAAGAAATACGTCCTCGATAACCAGCTGTGTCAGCATCAGCAGACTTAAAGTCTACAAATGTAATATTGAAGTAAATGTTTTTGACTATGTTGTATATATTTTAGGCTGTGATGGTTTTTTGATTAGTTTTTCATTTAAACATCTGATTAGTTTTAAAGTCCGCGTGAACCGGAAGTAGCAAACGACTTTTCTCCAGTGTTGTGACGTATTTCCCAGTGAAAAGGAATATTGAACAGAGGGCAGGGTTTTACTCTAGCGCTCCTCCTCTCCATCTCTGCTCATAACAGACTAACGGTTTGAGGGGAGTGGTTAAGTTTCCCAAACCAAGCCGTCAAACCTACATCATCAGGGAAGGTCCTCAAATGCAGAGGGGAGGGCCATTTTCAGATTTTGATTAAAGATTACGAAGCCAAAACATTTTTTTGGTGTGGATTGACTTGCATGGATGAATTGTTCACCACAAAACGATCAATTTAGGCAAACAATTTTGATTTCATGTGGACTTTAAATGATCATTGTTTAACTAATATTGCATGTATTTGTTAGTGCTACTGACAGTTATTTGTAATGTAATGTTTTAATATTGTGTGCACCTGCCCGGGGACTGCAGATGGAAATTAGCATTTGCTAACTCTGGTACAAAACATATTTTCGTAAGATTAATGTATTTTGTACATTGTCCCTGACAAATAAACAAATTAAATAAAGAAAGAAATAAAGAACCTGTTGATGTAACTCACCTGTCTGTTCCTTTCTGTGTTGTGACAACTGCAGTTTCCAGCCGAAACTAACACTAGTGTCAGTAAAAAGTCTCGGGTTACGACTGTAACCCTTGTTCCCTGAGAAAGGGAACGAGAACTGCGTCGAATGACACTTTGGGGGAAACGCCCTTAGCGTAGCGGCTCTGAAGCATGAATGAAACTAAGCCAATCTTGATTGGTGTTGCGTCATGACGTAACGTGTGACGGCATACACGGAAGCTACAAAGGGACGCCGGCACACAACAGAGTTAGCTTCTGCGATGAAGGAAGTCGCTCCCAGGCAGGGGAAGGGACGCAGTTCCCGTTCCCTTTCTCAGGGAACAAGGATTACAGTCGTAACCCGAGACGTTCCCTTTCGAGGGAACTCGAACTGCGTCGAATGACACTTTGGGGGAACGAGTACCCACTATGCCACAACGAGCCCTGCCTGTCCTAGTGTGAAGCTGCGCATAGGCATACTTAGGACGAGAGCACAAGGGTGCCAGGTGTCGATGGAATGTCCAGGCTGTAAAATCTAATAAAAGTATGAGGAGTGGCCCAGACTTCCTGGATCGGGGCCCCTGAGAGGAGGGCTCTAGAGGACGCCATGCCTCTGGTTGAATGAGCCCTCACGGCCAAAGGTGAAGGCAAGCTGCGCACCTGATAGGCCATAGAGATAGCCTGAACGACCCAGTTACTGACGGTCTGTTTGGATGTGGGAAGCCCCTTCTTGGGCAACCCAAAGCACACCAGCAACTGGTCTGACTTCCGCCATGAAGAAGACCTCTGGACATAAATCTTGAGCTCTGACAGGGCAGAGTAAATTAAATCTTTCTTCATCTGCCGTCACGTGAGGCGGAGGATTAAAAACCTGCAGAACCGTAAGCCGTGCCACATTAAATGGCACTTAAACACATTGGACGGCCTGGGATGCAAGATAGCCTTAATGTCGCCTGGAGAAAACTCCAGGCACCCATGAGATATAAAGAGCACCTGAAGATCTCCTACTCTCCTCAGAGAAGTAAAGGCTAATAAAAAAGCTACCTTGAGGGAAGGTTCTTGGCCTCAGCCGACTCCAGAGGTTCGAAGTGGGCCTCGACCAGCCCTTCGAGAACCACTGCCAAGTCCCATGTGGGAACTCCGGTACGAGCCGCAGGTCTCATCCTCTGAGCCCCACGGAGGAAACGTACGAACAGCTGATGTCTCCCCAGAGGCCCATCACCCAGAGGAGCGTGGAAAGCTGCAATGGCAGCCACGTACACCTTGAGTGTGGACGGGGTAAGACGAGCCAAGAGGCGATCTTGGAGGAGCTCCAGCACTGAAGCCAACCGGGCAGTTAACTGGGTCCACCTCACGTTCTCTACACCAAGTGGAAACACATTCCACTTTAGGCTGTACAATCTCCTCGAGGAAGGAGCTCTGGAACTGAGTATGGTCTCAACCACTCCAGCTAACAGGCCAACCTCTAGGTACTGAGCCCCCTCAGGGGCCAGGCCCAAAGTTTCCACAGGTCTGGTCGAGGGTGAATATTGAGCCCCCGGCCTGTGGAAGCAGGTCCCTCCTCAGAGGGATCTGCCAAGGCTGGCCTGCCAGGAGTGCTATGATGTCTGAAAACCATACCCGGGCCGGCCAGTACGGCACAACTAGAAGTAGGCTGATCCCGTCTCGACAGACCCTCTCCAGAACTCCCGGGAGTAGAGCGATCGGGGGAAAAGCGTACAGGCGTAGCCTTGGCCACATCTGTACCATGGCATCCAAACCCAATGGGTCTGGATGGGTGAGAGAAAACCACATGGGACAGTGGGACGTCCCTCGAGACGCAAACAAATCCACTTCCACTGGGCCGAACCTCTCGCATATCGACTTCACGACATAGCAATACCAGTGTTTCTCACAGGATTTTTGGTAAAACTGTGGTGGGTGGACCTCGGTCCTTCTAAGGGGGTTTGGGGGCAAGCTCCCCTGTAAGAAAATTTTGTTTGTTTTAATGTTAACTTCTTCAATCTGGTGCACTTTGAGAGTTCAAAATTAAAAGCTCCAACCCATATTCAGTGTGCAAATTAAACAAAGAAAAATTCAAACCTCTTTTAGTTACAGTGTCTATTTACATTACACCTACATAATAATAATAGTTATAATATGAATCCAATGACAGTAATAGCCATATTTTGTAAAACAAATGCACTAAAAAATAAAGGAAACTTTCATAATTAGTTTTGTACCAATTTCTTTAATTGAAAGAGATAAACACATGATCTTTTATTTTGACGGAAACTGCATCAAGCTTTTATTTTGGCGGAAAACATGGTTTACAAACGCCTCTCATTAAATTTCTAGTGAATTGTGGTGATCGTCAACTATGCAGATGTGGAAATAATGCCTATGTTATGGGTTCCTACACATGACATAGCCTAAGTGTTTTGAATGTAGTTCTGCTTACCGCAGGCTCTAAACTTTCTCGTCTCTCTCCTGATCCTCCTCATTATCATTATCTGCCGCTGGAGCTGATGAAGGTCAGAAAACATATATATTTTGACACATTTTACAGTGTCTGTTTTAAGGGCCTGTTTCTATTTTTTCACGCTATTTCTCTGCACATTCCTTGCGTTTCTTCTCCATCTCGCTGACTATTTTGACAGATACACACTGACACTGCACGCTCGCTCACTCCTTTAAAGTTGTGATTGGGCCAGCCCAGTGTCATTCAAGAAAAGAACCAATGGGCTGCTGATGTACGTGTTTCATGGGCTGGTCTGTCAGAAAAAAATAATAATGCATTTTTTGAACAATGCATTACACCGGCACAAACCCAGTGCCGCCAATTAAGCAAAACAAAATGAATGGGCCACCGATGTAAAAATTTTATGGGCTGTTAAAAAAAAAAGAAAAAAAAAAAAAAATAATAAAAATTATGTATGAGTATGAGATGTATCGGCCCAAAAAGCACGTCGGCCCACCAGGAAAGTGCCCGGTATGCCCGATGGCCAGTCCAGCCCTGCCTGGGATGTGCATTGCTCTGAGAGATAACAGTTTCCCCTGGGACCACAGGAGGATCTGATGCGCCAATCTGGATAGAGGGCGCGATCTCAGAACCCCCTGATGAATCAAGTGGTGAACGTGATTTCACCAAGTTCCAAGGCTTTTTCGGTTTCGTTCTCGACACACTGAAGCGGAGGACCGGCAGGGAATAATTGAAAACAGTTTCCGATGTGCGGACGCGAGCGCTGCCTGGCCGCAAGCCTGTGGGGCAGACAGAGCAGCATGCATTCACTGGAAACCGATGTGTCCCGAAGCTCATTTTACGGCGGGAACCAGACATTGATTTCCTCAGGGCTCCCCAGAGGGGAGGCTCTTTCGGTTTCGTTCTCGACACCCTGAAGCGGAGGACCGGCAGTGAATAATAGAAAACAGTTTCCGATGTGCGGACGCGAACACTGCCTGGCCGCAAGCCTTTTGGACGGGCACTACAGCGGCGTGCATTCGCTAAAAACCGATGTGTCCCGAAGTGCACTTGATGCTGGATACAAACATCGATTTCCTGAGGGCTCCGCGGAGGAGCGATTCCCGCTCGTCCCTCCACGACAGCCATTTTCGTCTCGTTTAAAACGATTTTCGACGTTCGCTGCTCATCAATTTAATTCCTCAGAATTAAATGCAGCCAAAAACACTGGATAAGTGAAACCCGGTCTGGATGGTAGGCTGAATTAAAATATCTAACTTCTTAAAAGTCAGATAATATTCCATAATTTTAATTAATTAAATAGATGAATTTAGATGAATTAAATGCAGCCATAATCACCAGACAATACTGTTTTAATATTTATTTACGGTCTTGTAATCTACGCGCTGCCTCGGCAAACGCAAGATCCGAGCTACTATAGATTCTGTATTGCAATGCAGACCTTAAATCTACGCGCTGCCTCGGCAAACGCGAGATCCCAGTCACAGAATCTTTATTGCACTATAGCGATGTTCGCCGGAGTCAAATGTGACGTCACGATATGGGCGCGAACTGGTTGGCAGAAAGAACCAAAACATGTCGCAGCAGTTTACCTGTGTATTGTCGCCATATGCTAATTCTTTGACCGAAGAAGCTAAAAGGAGATATAAGGTTAAGCTTTTATATGACCAGGGTTCATGTTCTCTGCCTGATCCATATCACCTGAGTGAGAATTGGAGCAAAAGCCCAGACACATGGCCATATTTGACATTCGGCGACATCTACCTGTATCTCATCGACACGCCATCTATGTTTACCAGAGAGTCGATGAAGGCGTACAAATCTTTAGATGCCTATAAGTAAGTCATAATTACAAATATTACTTGTTTTAACTAAGGATAACTGGTAAATGTGTTACAACTAGAGTAAAATAGAGGTGTAATTTATCCATGGGCTATATTTTGAATCAAAATGATCTTACCTCTGATATATAACATTGGTTAACATATATGTAAAAATGTATGAATGAAAATACAAAAATTTGCCCTTAATTTATAAGGGCATGTACACAGATGATACACACAGTACAATACCCAATCAATGGGTTATGTCTTTAATGTCATCATACTTTTTTTTTTTTTTCAGGTATGTATTGAGTGGACATGTTCAAGAAATTATATCTCATCAGATTGATGGCCAGTGTCCATATATGGCATTAAAGACAAAAGTGACAGCATCACAGAGAGCAAGAGACAAGCCCCATGAATCCTGGGTGTATTTGGAGATAATGGATCAGTGTATTGTGCCCACTGCACCTGCATGGCTGGGTAGGATAAGATTTTCATTATTTTTTCATCTTCAAGATTTCAATTTTTAGATTGTGTAAAATCAATTTACATATTGTTATATATTGTTGATTGAATGAATTATTATTTCAGGCTTGGAGAAGTATGCAGTCATGTAGGAGCACTGTTGTTTAAGGTGGAAATGGCAGTAAAGATGGGTTTAACAAAGTCGAGCTATACCAGCAAAGCCTGCCATTGGAACTGTACATTTCGGAAGGAGGTAAGTGAAAGTTGTGTGTTTACTTTTAAAAAATCCCTTGTTGTTGTTATCTTATTGATATTTGTCTAAAATAGCTATGTTTTTTTATAGGTGATACCAGCTACAGTTACTGAAATGTATGGTTAGATTAAGGGAAAAAGAACAAAGGAAATACACTCCGTCCAAGCACATGGCTCATCACCACTTCCACCACAGGATGTTCTTCAAGAATTGTACGCCATCGCACCAAATGCTGCATTTTTCACATCCATAAGTGTTGCACCAACAGTTGACCCTGATCCTATTGAACAAAAATATCCCAAGCTGTTGTCAACTTCAAGACAAGATGACAGTGAAGGTGACATCTCGAAGATATGTGATGAAGTGTATGCATCATATTCAGTGTCTCACACTCAAGCCAGCAACTTAGAAATGGCCACAAGAAATCAAAACATTAGTCCGTTGTGGTACCAGCATAGAATGGGGAGGATCACAGCATCTAATGCTCATGATGCTTTTGTGAGGAAGGACTCCAAACACCACCTGATAACTTAGTAAGGCGTATATCTGGTTACCGTGTTTATGACTTGTCAAAGAATGTTGCAGTTAAATGGGGCACAGAGACAGAAGAAGAATGCAGGCAGGTATTTTAAAACCATCAGAAAATAAACCACCTGAATTTCAAGTGTGCACTCTCTGGATTTGTGATAGATCCTACCCATCCCTTTTTAGGAGTTAGTCCGGATTATTATATATAATTTGTGACTGTTGTGGGAAAGGCGTTTTAGAAATCAAGTGCCCTTATAAACATAGGGATATTCCAGTTGAGGAGGCGGCAAAAAAAGATAAAGACTTCTGTCTGGATCAGTCTCTACAGCTGAAAAAAGGTCACCAATATTACACCCAAGTACAGCTGCAGATGTGCATCACTAACTGTCAGGATTGTGACTTTGTTGTGTTCACAAAGTGCAATCCATCTGCAAGCATGGTCATAGTGCGGATTTCTATAGATGAGCAGTTTTGTAAAATATTGCTGGAAAAATGTGACCTGTTCATGAAGGACCACGTCCTAAAAGAGCTCATAACTGGGAAGTTGGAGGAACAACCGACATCCAGGAACAAAGAGGTGGAAATCGATGACAACAACAATCATGAGAGGACCACTTGGTGCATTTGTAACGAGCCAGAATACGGACGCATGATCAAATGTGAAAGTGAAGACTGTCCATATCAGTGATTTCACTACCCTTGTGTTAGCATTCGACGAAAACCTCGTGGTCAGTGGTTTTGTGCTTCTTGTGACAAATAACTTTTACTGCACCTTATTGTTGACACTGAGGTCTCACTATTTCTGATAAAGCTCAAGATCTATCTTGTGTTCATATGCTTACCGGTAATTTCATTTGCATTTTCTAGAGACACTAAAATAAAATGTTGTTCTTGTAATTACTTTTGTAGTATTGGGTGCTTATTCATATAAAGCTGCAATGTCAGACAAACTAAATGACATGTAAACATCCTTAAATGTATATTAAATATGAAAAGAATATGATTCATTGTTAATACAAATAAAGAGTTTAAGCGTGAAATAAAATGTGTAAATTGCAAAATTGGTTTGTTTTTGAAATTTACAATTGCAATATGTTCCCTGCGCTCACGCACTACAGTTTCACATGGTTTTAAGTCTTAATATAAATTAACCGATTTAATCGAGGCAGTGAAATTATAATCAAAGCTTTTTTGTCAATTGATTAGCTTGATTCATCGTTTCAGCCCTATAACAAGCAATATGACTAATCATCATAATCATTTTCATTTATTTCAGGCAATGGCACAGACCATTCAAATCATTGTAAAGTCATGCCACCAACTTTGGCTGGAGATTGCATACTGCAGCACAAATAGTCACAATGCTGTCAGCGTGTGGAACCATATGCATACTCATGCTAGTACTTAATATGTGAAAGTTTTTTATCCTCTCAATTGCTCTCTCGACATGTATCCGTACATGGGCAATTTTCCTGGTCTGTTCCTCTTGCACTAAGCTGAGTTTTCCCTCTGGTAAAGGCAGGAATGACTAGAGTTGCTCCATGATTCGCTAACTCCTCAGCAATCAGGAAGCCTCGGTCTGCCATCACTTGGTCCCCATACTGAAGCTTGTCAAGAAATCCACTCCGAAGTGTAATCACTTTGTCAGATGTCCTCCCACCAAATGCTTTTTGAGACAAAGGATATTGCACCTGTTGGTGTAATGGACACTAACAACTTTATGGTGTTATGGTATTTATAATTGGACCATGTCTGTGCCCTTGCTGTAAGTTGTCCAGGTCGCTGAATATAAACTTCAAAGCAGTCAATAATACTGCAACACTTTGGATATGATGCTTTAAAGACACAGGGCATGTTCTGTATCAGGTTTTCTTTCTCTGGCCACTGAATTAGAAAGCACAATTTTTTGGCTAATATGGGTAGACCTTGATTAATAATATCTGGAACTGTAGTGAGAGAAACCCTGAAACGATAAGCCAAGTCCTGGTGTTGTAAATTTAGTCTTAACTTCATTAATATGCACAAATTAATATTAACTTCAATAATTGCACTGTCAACAACATGCTCAAACCATGGAAGTATAATCAATGTTATTATACTTCCATTGCTCAGTCACACTTACAGCATGCACACAAAAATTTATGTAAACAAAGACTTTGACTTTGACACGTCTTCCGAGGTATTTTGTACAGTTATTCATTCATTAATTAACCCATCATTGTGATAGAACCTACTAGTAACATTTATTTACAAAATTAGTTTTAATTTTTAACGCAAAATGCACATACCCGTGACAAAATGTAGGTAGCAGATGCGATCGTGGTCCGCTGGCTCCCATTGTTTTCCACTGGGTTCTAGACGCCTAATTGCAGAAATCCAAAGCTTTCTTCTTGATTCAGGCTGTTTAGGTACACGGTAGAAGCTCTTGGGGTTACTCTTATCGAACCTGTTAACACAGCTGATCACACAGCACGATACAACAATTTTTCTTCTGTGTTTGCGCTGCCATCCAGAGCGCACGTAACCACGTCGTGACGTCACGGGCGAAGATCGCTATAGACCCGTAATCTACGCGCTGCCTCAGCAAACGCGAGATCCGAGCCACTAGATTCTATATTGCAATGCAGACCTTATTTGGGACAATTCTTATGGGACAAACAACACCAAATAGGACAGACACTTTGACACAGAACGCTTGCTGAAGAGTAAAAAGCTAACTCTGTGTCCCTTTGTAGCTTCCGTGTATGCCGTCACACGTTACGTCATGACGCAACAAGTCAAGTCAAGTCAAGTCAAGTCACGTTTATTTATATAGCGCTTTTCACAACATAGATTGTATCAAAGCAGCTTTACAGTATTAAATTAAAACAATACATCAATGTTTGTTTCTAGTGGAACGTCCACGTTTGGTAATGCTGATCAATAGTATCGTTGATTGATTAATTAAATTAAATATCCCCAAATATCCCCAACTGAGCAAGCCAAAGGCAACAGTGGCAAGGAACCGAAAAACTCCATCAGGTGACCTAATGGAGAAAAAAAACCTTGGGAGAACCCGGGCTCAGTCGGGGGCCAGTTCTCCTCTGGCGTTTATGAACTAGAGGTCGGATTTAACTGTAAGATTAAAAGTATTATATGAATGCCTGGCTGAAGAGATGCGTCTTCAATCTAGTTTTAAACTGGGAGAGCGAGTCTGAGCAACGAACAGTATCAGGAAGGCTATTCCAGAGTTTTAGAGCTAAATGTGAAAATGCTCTCCCTCCTTTGGTGGATCTGGATATCCTAGGTATGACCAAAAGCCTCGAATTTAGTGATCTTAAAGAGCGCGATGGATTATAGGGCGATAGAAGATCGGTTAAATAGACTGGAGCTAAGCCATTTAGGGCTTTATATGTCAGTAGCAATACCTTGTAATTAATACGGAACTTTATAGGTAACCAATGTAGTGATGATAAAATCGGTGTTATATGATCATATTTTCTTGATCTAGTTAACACCAATCAAGATTGGCTTAGTTTCATTCATGCTTCAGAGCCGCTACGCTAAAGGCGTTTCCCCCAAAGTGTCATTCGACGCAGTTCGAGTTCCCTCGAAAGGGAACACCAATGATTTTGTATTCCTTTTTACACAAATTATGATTATGCCAGATTTTTTCACTTGGTTTCTTGCACATAACTATGCTATGACCTAAAGAATAAAAGCTCCATATGTTTGTCTTTAACTTGCTCAGTACCTGGTACAGCACTGCACTTGTGTTGTGAAAAGCTCGGATACGATTCTTGTGAAATGCGTCACAGTAAAAGAGCGCAAAGAAAGCTAAAATGGCATAGTCGCTTCAGCATGTGTGTACAAACGGCTTGCGTGTGTGGCCCCTTTAAGACTTGTTGCCCTTTTAAATGATTTTGATTTTGAGTTCTTTCGTAATCTTAGATTGAGGGAGTTTTTTCCATTCTGATATGAAGGACAGTTCAACCAGGAGTGTTTCCTCTCTGGACCAAGTCCTGTCGCCTGTCACCTCTGACCCTAGTGACTTGTCCCATAGTCGCTTTAAGAAAAGATCGACATTTATTCCTCCTAAGCACCGTAATGCCTCTCTGGATACATACTGTCGTTTAGTTGAGAATGATGTTAAGGGTCTACTAAAAAATAAAAAAGAATATAAAGTGTACAATAACCCGACTAAAGAGGAAAGAGAAGCTATAATGGATTTGAGTAAGGACAATAGGATTGTGGTACGGCCTGCTGATAAGGGGGGAGCTGCTGTTTTGCAAAATGTTGTGGATTATGAAAAGGAAATTAAAAGAATTAAGTGATTGTACATTCTATGAGAGATTATCATTTGATCCCACTAATAGGTTGAAGAATGTGGTATATTCCCAATTAGAACATCACTTTAATAATGGCGAGTTTGACAAAAGTGCCTTTGAGTTTCTTAAGGTTGAACATCCAGTGATCCCTGTAATTTATACACTCCCTAAAATCCACAAGGGGTTAGATACCCCTCTGAAGGGAAGACCTATTGTCAGTGGGATTGGTAGCCTAACTGAAAATATATCTGCCTTTGTTGATTATTTTATTAAATCATAAGTGGTTACCCTCCCCTCTTATATACGTGACTCTATCGATTTTATCAATTCGCTAAAAACCTTTGATCTTATTTCTGATAATTGTTTATTGGCCACTTTTGATGTTCAGAGTTTGTACACAAATATTCCACATGATGGTGGCCTAGAAGCACTTCAGTATTTTCTCCCTTTAAGTAAGGTTGAGCCAAAACCTAGCACTGAGTGCATATTAGACTTGGCTAACATAGTTCTTACTAATAACTTTTTTCGCTTCCAAGATGAGTTTTATATACAAAAGAAAGGCACTGCCATAGGAAGCAAAATGGCCCCTAATTATGCCTGTTTATATATGGGTCTTTTTGAGAATCAATTTGTGCTGCATCAGAGAAATCCATTCTATTCTAAGATCTTGTTCTACAAGAGATTTATTGACGATATTTTTCTGATTATTGACTGCACAGTAGATGAATTAAATGACTTTCATGAGTATCTGAACTCTTGTAATGAACATTTGAAATTTACTTTGGAATATGACAAACATCGCATTCGTTTTCTGGATATTCAGATATATAAAGATGGTACGATCTTAAAAACTGATCTTTTTCGCAAGCCTATGGATCGCAACACTATATTGCATGAGGATAGTTTTCATCCCAGGCCGTTGGGCAAAAGTCTCCCAATCAGTCAGTTTAATCGTGTACGCAGAATAGGCAGCGATAACACATCTTACTCTAAGCAGGCTGCGGACTTGACAAAAAGATTCCTCAATAGAGGGTACAAACAAGATTGGGTTGATTCGGCCAAAGTACGTTTTGATCAGATAACGCAAGACGAGTACCTTCGATCAAATGAACGCACAAAAAACCCAAATAAGTCTCCTTTATGTTGTGTAAAATATTCCCCACTGGTGTCAGAATTTAGAAAATCTGTTTCCAAACATAATGTCAGCGCCCTTAGATACATTAGGGTGGAGCGGGTCAATAAACCGTTTAGAGGAGGAGATCATGGTAAAAGGCTTCTCCAACGGGAAACTTTTTGGATTTACTATTTAAATACAATGTCTCCTTATGGTCTTAATGAAGATTTTGACATAAAGCCATTCTTATAATGAGTGGGCATTTGTATTTATGTAGCCTATGTATATGATTGTGGGTTTATATGTATACATGACATGTATATGTGAGTATGGACTGCTTTATTGTAGGTATTTGCCTGTTTTTGACTACATTCTAGTAAGTTATATGCATATGTGGGGCTTTCTCTTCAAAAAATCTTTTTGGGGTTAACTTGTATATATGGAATTGTTTCCTGTGTATGTTGATTCTTTTTTCCATGCAAGTGTTCTTTTAATTAAGTAATGAGTGGGGTTATGAGGCTTGTTCAGACCCAATCAAGCTAATTGTAATCACAGGGTGGGTCAGGTGACTGTACGGCCTATATATCTCTGTATCAAATGTGTTTTACCATTTGCCTGAAGAAGACCCAGTAGGGTCGAAACGTTGCCTTTTTATTAAAATATGGGAGTAAGTAGCAGTGTTGCGGACATTACAATCTTTTCACTTTATTAGTCCCTTTTTTGTCCAGCACCTGCCAGAAGGTGGGATGTGCACACAAATACTTTTTTAACCTTTTAAATGGTCGCAAAGTGTTGTGTGAGGAAGAAATGCCAGTCAATCCACGTTGGAGTGTTATATGTGTGCGTGCATCCTATTAAAAGTAAGTTAATTCTTGTTATAAAACGATAGTTCCCGTGCTTGATTCTGATTGGTTGAGCCACGTTCGAAGCCGTTGTAAATTACTCAACAGTATTACTGCGCAACTGCCGTTTGTGATTCTTTGTTGCTGCATGTGTTGCCTAGCAACCTCTTTGGAACTGCATTGCTTGGCGGAGGAATAAATGTGTTATAACGTTAGATTTTTTGTTGCTGGTGTTTATTTTATGAATAAAATAAATATTCAAATGAATATTTTTTTATGGAGTAACCGCTCCGCGTCGTGCCTAACAACACCCCTTAGCTGTTCTAAATCCACAGTAAAACACGGATTTGCGGGGCTTATTGCTTAATTAACAGATACTTAGGAGAAAGTTTATGTTGTAATCTTGCATATTATTGTTGATTAAGTTATTGTAACTAAATTCGAGTGTTTAATCGTGTCTAACTAAGCTACGTTACATGCACGATCATATTCACATCTTCCGTTGGATTATGCAATCACTTTGATTATAATGCTGTCATATTTTATGTTGAGAGAGATCGTTTTTCATGTTCAAGATGTATGTAGTAAATTGCAAGTATAATTGCGAGTTGATGGAGATTATAGTTAAATTGAATCTGAAGTCTGTATTATTTACTTACTGTAATTATTTATCTTTGTACAGACCACACACAAACATATGCTTCAGTAAAAAAATCAAAGGAAAGAACTGTGTTTGACTGAGTCAACTGGGTTCTGATCGGCCCTCCGGGACGAGTTTTGTCTATCCTACAGTCCTTAAGAGATAAAATTCAAATTTCCAATTCCAAATTCAACAACATGTGTTTTTATCTCATGCTTGCTTTTGTTAACACTGGGTTAGGTTTAGTGTAGGTTGTATAGTTCGTTATTTTTTTAAACACAATAGAGCATTAACCTTTTAGTGCCACTCCATGAACATTTCATCTCTGATACTGCCGTGATACAATCAATAAAATGTTGCCGCGGTGATGTTCATTTGTTTCATAGAAAATGTAACAAGCTAGGTTCACTTCACCATATGTACAACAACCAACATAGATGAATGTTAATCTGGCAACTTTTTATTGTTTCAGATAAAACTCACTGGAAATTTTATTTTCAAAGTATCATGAAATTGGGAAGAAGCAACGTATTTGGAGCTGGTGACCTGTGTTTGAGTCTTGGTTCGTGGACCTTTCCTGATCCTGTCCCCCTTTCTGTCCTACTTCGCTTCCTGTCTATACTATCCTATCTCAAAGCCAAAAAGAACAAATTAAAAAAAATGCCCATGGGGGAGTTGAGGGTGGGAGGAGCCAAGCTGGAGCCAGGAGCAGGAGGTACCAGATTGAGGTCAAGCCAGGATGAAGCCCCAGGGCTGAGTTAAGGGGAGGGGAGCCATGGTAGAAATGGTAGATGGCAGATGACACCCTAGGGACAACCGATGGAGAAGAAGCCACTGGAGATGGAGACCCAGGTGGAGCTAAAGAGCCAAAGAGCCCACACAACGTCGGAGCCGAAGATGCAGGCAGGACGACGTTTGACCAAGGCAGAGCTGGTGGGATGAGGGACCCCGGTGGAGCTGTCAGGACGATGGTTTCCGGTGGAGCCAAGAGATGGGGTAGCTAAGGCGAGGACGATGGGTCGAAAGGCCGAGGTGGAGCTATGGGCCCTGAGGTGGAGGCGGAGCCAGGGGATCCTTCATACTGGGAGAAGCTTGTGACCTGAAGCTCCGAGGCAGATCCACCCAGAATTGTGTAGGAGATGAAGAGGGGCTGAAGGGAACCAGCGAAGGCAGGGCTGAGGTACTGGCTGTAGCAGGAGGCGGTAGAGGGAGGCTGGGCGGGCCCTCTGAAGATACAGGAAATTTGGGAGACACAGGAAACTCTGAACTATGCGGGACCAATGGAAACAGGAGATTAAAAGGTATTACTTCCTTAAATACCTCCAACAAATCCTCCAATCAATTTCCAGTTGTCATGTTATTAATATCCACAGTGGCGGGGGTTGTGGGCAGGGCTTCCCTCAGTGCCCTCGAACTTCAGTGATGCACAGTGTTGCCGGCTGGCGCACCCGGTCAAACTCTCCGTAGGGTTCAGGCTCCAGGGCAATGTACTTTTCCGTCTTCTCTGCTGGCTTTGGCTCATCCATCACAGCAGGCCGAACTCCGTAGTCAGTGGTGGGCTCTAGCGAATCCCTTGTGCAGCTCGTGGGGGCGGTGGATGGCTGGTCTCTGAATGTGGAGAGGGGCTGGTGTGGTCCTCAGCCATGCCAATGATGAACGGGGAGTTATTGTTCACCAGCATCTACTCCACGAATGCAGTGAAGTCCTCTCGAGGACCATCCATGGGCAGGCGTACCTTGGACCACCTCATGCAGGCTGGAATAATAAAAAACACACGGCAAGTGGTCGGGTAAGTTGGTGCAATACGCCAGGTCTAAAAATATCCTTGTGTAGTCCTCAAGACTTTTTCCCTCCTGCTCCAGACAGAGCAGCTGGACAGCTGGCAGGTCCATGAAAAAAGTGTAAGTGTCTTTGTTTTCGAGATGTGTGAGGGTTATATGTAGGGCTGCTGAGATAGTGCCTGAACTAGATCTGTTTGGGCAGTAGACAAATTGTAAGGGATCCAGTATTTCCGGTACACTGAATGTGGGTCAGAACCACTCTCTCAAAACACTTCATAATGGTTGGAGTAAGTGCAACTGGTCTGTAGTCATTCAGACAGGTCGCTTTGCTCTTTTTGGGAACTGATAATGCTGGTAGTCTTAAAACAGGTGGAGGACCGTGGCCTGTGAGAGTGACAGATTGGAGGTGGAGGTGAGAACATCAGCCAACTCTGAGGCACATGCCCTGAGCCCCTCGTCCAGGGATGTTATCCGGGCCTGCCAGGGCCGTTTGAAGGAATTTGGGGGCCCCAAGCAAAATGGACATGCTCCCCCCGTACGCACACACGCACGCACGCACGCAAAGCCTACAGGAACCACAGCATAGCCATATAGTTCACCTGCACTTTATATAAATAAAAAATGTTTACAGTGCAAATACTGCTGTTGCATATACTGTGCATAAAATTGTAACATTTTCAACAATTGAACATTTGCAGTAACCTTGAAGTAACTGTTCAAGATCCATTGGTAACTTATAAAAATAATATCATATTTGCATAAACTGTCACTACCGTATATCCCAACACTTGCACATTAAAGGGATAGTTAACTTTGAAATAAAATTTTGGTATGTTTTAGCTTACCTCAAGGGCATCCAAGATGTAGGTGTCTTTGTTTCCGCAGTAGTTTCAATTTTGATATTTTTAGGTCAAACCGTTCTTGTCTGTCAGTCATACAATGCAGGTCGATAGTCACTCAAAACACAAGCACAGAGTCCAAATTAAAACAATTCCCCATCGTCCAAATTAAAAAATTCCCCATCATAAGTACACATTGATGGCCTAAGACACGAAACGAGCGGTTTATGTGAGAAAACGAACAGTATTTATATCGTTTTTACCTCTAATAACAAAGCCACGTCCAAGTGATCTGAAGGCGCGGGCGCTTCCTATTGTGTGACGTGTGCGCAGACTGTTGCGGTTTGACCTAAAAATATCAAAATTGAAACTACTGCGGAAACAAAGACACCTACATCTTGGATGCCCTTGAGGTAAGCTAAAACATACCAAAATTTTATTTCAAAGTGAACTATCCCTTTAAGATAAGCTATGAAAAAATCATGTTCCTCTGCCTCTTTCTGGTTAAATAATGTTTATAGATGGGTTACAAAGTATTTATTAAGTAAAAAGACTGTTTGCTAACAGTTAAATGACAATTAACTAAAGATTAAATAACAATGATTATGATCTATTAATGATGGTTATTATAAAGTGTTACCGAAGCATTTCCATATTTTGATATTAGAAGGGAAGGGATGCAGCTGCTTTCACAAACATTAAAAACTTAAAAACTTAAAACTTGCTTAAAAACATCCCGATCTAATGTTTGATATGCACAGAATTTATTGTGTGGTTTTCCTAACCCCCATTTGGTAAATAGATTATCATGGTGGAATAGTTAGTATAGCATGCTATCTATGCCACTTTCATCAAAACCTATTACAAAGCTATAGCAATGTCATGTCATTAAATAAGATAAACAGTGATTCTGGAACAGATCTGCGTCTTCCTTATCCCATTAAAAAAAAACATATTAAAGTAAGTAACCATATTCTGTCCGTTCGAAAAAAAAGTTGCACTAACTGTTCGTTACAAGCAGCATTTGCCGTCAGGCAGGTAGCTAACATAAACATATTTTTGCTAGCCTACCTGCTGCAAAATTACACCATTTGTACAAGACAAGTAGAGCTATAAGTAGAGTAGAAAATAAGTAGAGCTTGTTTTACTATATGCATAATTCTGCTTCATGATGACTGCCGAGGAGGTTTTGTATTTTGCCGGCAGCAGAGATCACGTGATTGGCTGGCTGCTGTCAGCGACTACTGAGGGGGGCCCCCTTGAGGGGGATCCTGATAACAGTGTCATTGCACTTTACTGCATTGACTATCAAAGGGGCGCTCACACAGTTTGTCGTTGCATTTTATTCTTAACCAGTCATTGTCTCGGGGCCCCAAGCAATTGCTTGGTTTGCTTGCCTTGTCGTGACGGGCCTGGGGCCTGCTGCCTTGCGAGTATTAATTATACTTAAGGCTTTGTGTACTTCAGCCAAGCTGTGCGATCTGGCTGTGTGAATGGCTGTGTATAGCTGCTGGAGGTCTCAAAGCGGCGTTAAATTGGTTTAGTCGTTCAGGAAGGGTGACTGGAGCTGGTCACATCTGAAGTGCTCTTATAGTCTGTGATGTGTTGAGGCCTTGCCACATCCACCTAGCATCAAAAGTAGAGTAAAAGCTCTCAATTTTCTCTATATGTACTGCCTTTTAGCCTCCTTGATGGCCTTCCTTCCCAGCAAGTGATAGCCGTCATTTCACTTTCTGGGTTAACTATAGACCTGATATAGTCTGGCTATGAGTAACTCACTTCTAGCCAGAATAACGCGAATTTGGTTACATGTCGTTATGCCAAAATAACTTACAAGGTGTATGATATTCCATCATGCAGGCAAAGTAATCAGTGCTTACAAGGTGTTTGGTTTCATTTCTTTATTCATTTAATTTCTTTGTTATCTAGTTGATGACTAGTCTATTCTTGAGCTATGGTTTAAATGTCTATAAAAAAATTTCTGACTGCCCAAATTTTGCTGTGTTTTAGCCTAGACATCTGGGCTGTGTTTGGATGGCTATTAGACGTCTTTTAAACACAATATTGTATGCTGGGTTAGTATGTAGTTTGCTGCATTTGGATGAATTGTCGGAGACAGGACAAAGACTGCAGGAACACAAGGGGTATACATACTAGACTAAACGAGGAACTAATAAGATATTAAATTAAACAACAATCAAACACACTGGGAAACTGGGTCAAATGACTGGGCACATAGGCAAACATGACAGAAGCAAAAACACAATATTCATGTTTCATATTTTACGTTGTACATTATATCACAGATTACATTATTTGTACTGTGCAAATAATAATATTTAATTATTAACATATGTATTGTAACCATTTATGAACCACTAATCTGAATAATGAAGGGACAATCTCTGTAGTAATTATACAAACCTGGACCAAAAAAAATCCAGCTTTTTTCCATCCCTTTCACTCTCTTGGTATTTAATTCCACACATCATGTGCTTTGTTCAGTTATAATCATACATCATGTGATTTGTGTGCATTTTTTTATATCTGCTGTCCAGCGTGAGGCGTTTCAGCCTGAGGCAGCTCATCATGGCGACTGAATTATGGCTGATAATGCTGAAATAAATCTGAGATGCTGAAGCGCCCATCTTCTATCCTTTTCTGCCTCGATCTTCACAGCTGCGCTCTGCCCGTCACATCTCTATTCATGAGGCTTTTACATAATGAGCTGTTATGGAGTTCTGGGTGATCTGTCATCAAGAGCAGCGACCCCCAGGGCTCTCACTGGACCACTAACTTCACACTTCACGCGCTGGGTAAGTGTGTGTGTGTGTGTAACCTCAGGAATTTCCCATCATCCTTAACCATCATCACTGATGCCCATGCCATCCTCAAGCTAACTCCCATTCTCTCTCTCTCTCTTCCTTTTTTTTTTTTTTTTACTCTCTAGCTGCTTCTGACGGAAAATTGGTTTTAATATGTGTTTCAGACTTTAAAGTCCAGATGCAACTGATGATTATTGCCAAAATCTGTTACAGGAGTCATTTTAGCTGTCAGGTTTTTTTTATTATTTTTTATCTAGGCTTTAGTGTTTCATATCATGATGTTTCTTATGAAAGTGTCACGATACATGAGCTGATAAATCTAAAATATACAAGATAATGTTTAAATTCTAGCTGGAATATTCCTTATTCATGTTCAATGTGTTAACATGAATACAGAGCCGGAATTAATTAAATGCATATTAAGTGCTAATATTATGAGGAATGATATTTGACTTGAGGTCAGATCTGAGGGAAGTAAGAAATGAATAATAAGTAAAGTTGCAACCATCCCTTGTGAAAAAGAAGTGTGCTTATTTTTTATGAATGTACACTTGTAATGTACTTCAAAATTTTAAACTGTACTCAGTGCTGTCACCAGAACATACACTGTAAAAAAAATCCTAATTTTACAGAAAATAACTGATTTTTTTGACGATAATTTTCTTTAATTTTAAATTGTACTCAAAACACTGTAAAATTACAAATAATATCTGTAAAATAAAAATTCAGCTGTTATTTTAGGTATTGTGACATTAATGACAAATTACAGTAATTCACATTTTTTATACAGAAAAAAATACAATCAATTGTATTTTTCATACAGTATTTTTTTCTGTTTTCTTAAATTATATAAAAATGTATGTAAAATTACAAATATAATCTGTAATTTAACAGAAACAAAACAGTTAAATGATAAAATGGTCAAATGACTGTCAGCTCCCCAAAAAACTGTAAAACATCCTAAATTAAATAAACTGAAAAACACTGTTATTTTAAACTCTGTTATTTTACAGGTATTTCCTGAATAATCACGATCAAATACCTTCATTGTAAAAAAAAAATGTAAAAAAAGGGTCAAATGACTGGCAGCTGCGGCTGCCAAACAAAAACCTTAAAATTAAAGTAAAATATGCTAATTGAAATAAACCGAAAAACACTGTTATTTCACAGGTATTGCCTGCATTATTATGATCATATACCTTCATTGTAAAAAAAAATCTTTAAAGGGGGGGTGAAATGCTATTTCATGCATACTGAGTTTTTTACACTGTAAAGAGTTGGATTCCCATGATAAACATGGACAAAGTTTCAAAAATAA
Source organism: Scardinius erythrophthalmus (assembly GCF_964197995.2). Classification (NCBI taxonomy): domain Eukaryota; kingdom Metazoa; phylum Chordata; class Actinopteri; order Cypriniformes; family Leuciscidae; genus Scardinius; species Scardinius erythrophthalmus. Next base: position 43,149,475 of record NC_138226.1, read on the forward strand.
AGTTGTACGTTTGATGGAGTATTTCTGTGGCAAAAATACTCCTTCCGGTTTGTCACAAGTTTCGGAAAGTTTTTTTTCGAGTATGGGCCTGTGTGACGTCAGATGCGGCGGAATTTCCTTATATGGGTCCTAAGGGCAGTTCTCCGGTAAGATCGCGGGCGTGCGCGCACTCGTAGACCAGAGAAAGAGAGTGAAAGCAGTTCGCCATCAAAGCGCCCTGCCCGGCTTTTGGGAAGCCAATGTCACCAAAGAAGTGTGTTTTTGGTTGCCAGGGCAAGACAACCCTGCACAGATTCCCAAAGAACCCAGCGTTAAGGCACCAGTGGATGGAGTTTGTTTTCCTGAGCATAAACGGAGTTGTGTAAGACTGTTGTTCCCTGCATTTCGCCCAGATCGACGGATTTGCAGATCGTCTAATGCTTAAGGATCGAGCAGTCACAATGATAAAGGTTCGCGGTCGTGCGTTGGAACGGTGAGTAAAACTGTTGAACAAATGTATCTGTGTGTTGTTAGCTCGGCGCGTTAGCACAGCTAAGCTCCGCCCACACGGCCCGCCCCCAGCCGCTCGTTTTTTTCCGGAAAGACTCGGTACAGCCTATCTTTCAATTAGAAATATAATAAAACAAAAGACTTTTTGGAGATATGAAGGATGCAATATTACTCTATAGATACTCAAGATTAACAGGAGATTGAGTGAAAATGAGCATTTCACCCCCCCTTTAAAAAAGGGTCAAATGACTGGCAGCTACGGCTGCCAAACAAAAACCATAAAATTAAAGTAAAATATGCTAATTTAAAGGGGTCATATAATGCCATTTTTGTACAAGCTAATATGATTCTTTAGGGTCTAAATTAAAAGTTTGTAATATACTTTAATTAAAAATTCTCATTAGTATTGTAAGAAAACACTAATTTTACCTGGTCAAAAACAGCTCTGTTTTCAGCACGCTGTTTCAGTGCATGTGTCTTTAAATGATAATGAGCTTTGCTCACCCCGCCCCTCTGTTCTGTGTGTACACCGTTTGTAACACAATAACCACGCGTTGTTCATTATAAACCTGGGATTATGAATTATATTGAGAACGTCGTACATAGAAAACATGCTGTAATGTACCCTGAGTGTAAACCTTAGACGCATTCATCGTGAAGCGTGCAGCAAGGTTTGCAAATTTCGCAACATTAATATAAATACTAATATAAAGGTTAATAAAACATTACACTCACATCTTCTGGAGGTTCAGCAGGAACACGTTGGTACCGATCCGTTTTTTTCTCGTTTGTAAAGCTGTCTGGTGTGAAATAATTCGCGCAAACATGAAAGCACAGACGATCGTGGGGAATCCCCGTGAGGGAATCCCCGCGTCAATCCTTGGGCATTTCGCTTCTAAAACAAAACTCAGCCACTGCATCTTCAACGGCTCGGATTTAGGAACATCCAAATGACTGCTGTGTTCCTTATTACATCTAAGAACAGAACACCACAGTCGCTTAGACCGACACCATTCTGCTTCAGCATATCAACAATGGCGGACTAGACTACTATGAAGACAGCAGTCACAGCTCACTCAGGGCGGGTCTTGTGTTGAAACACGGCTGTCACTCAGAAATCGCGGGAGGGGCGTTGGATATTATGACGTCACAATATCGAACGGCTTGATTTCACAGAGGGTCAAACATATAAGGAGATTACAACAAAACCACTGGATGGATTTTTATCATGATAGGATGGTTGTGTACAGGCACTGCCAACACACATTTCAGTGCAATCAACTTGTAAAAGTGCATGTACCATTATATGACCCCTTTAAATAAAGTGTAAAAAAAAAATTAAATAAATTTGATGTCACCATGATTGAGATCAGTGTCTGCTTTAGTTGGGCTCATGACCCTTGAGTTTATAACTTTTGTTTTTCTCTGTCTGCTTTAACTGTGTATTTGATACACATTTGTTATAGCAATAAATGTTGGAGAAAATATCAGATGATCTTGGTCATTCATTGATGATGCTATAGTCATCATATGATGATCTGATATATGAATATGATATACTCTGAATATATTAGCTTGGATTTCATAATATGCAGATGGAGTTTAGTTTTATACAAAGTCTATAATTAATGTCATAATTTTTCACATAACCCTTGAAATATTGTGGAATCAGTATTATAACAATCTGAAAAAAAAAGAAAAGATATATATATATAAATAAATATAAATAAATATAAATATACATATATATATATATATATATATATATATATATATATATATATATATTGTACAGAAATGTACAATATCATGGTGACTCCATCATGGTGACATCAAACTTTATTCTTTTCAATAAAACTTCAACTTCTAAACCACCGTTAATTCTCAATAAGAATGTTAGTATGAAAGAAATAAAGTCTGGATTGTAATAAGTGAAGATGCTGAGATCCTGAGAGATCGGGTAGTGTTTAATGTTCTGTTGGGGTTTAAAGTGTTTCTGTATGGTGTGTTTTGTGTGTCACCATTGTGTTGAGTAGAGCCTGAGCTTCAGTCCAGAATGAGCAGAGAAACACTGATGATATGCTGCATGTTGCTTTATTTAACAGACAGTAACTGTGTAGTTGCTGATGCAGTGATGTATAGTCACAACAAATCATGCATATAATTAACTGCATGTTTTTCAGTAAAAAAATCAGAAAATAAATGTGAAATAACTGTGTTTTAACTGTGTGTTTCTGTTAAAAAAGATTTATGAAGATTTCTGTAAAAGTATTTTGCACTTATTTAAATTAGGATATTTTACATTAATTTTACGGTTTTTGTATGATCTGAGAAACAAACATTCACCAAAACAATAACATCCCGTATTTAGCCTAATATAATTGAAATAGACTAAGTTCTATATTAAAACAGCAACACAACACAAAATATGAGTTTTCTGATCATATGCGGGGGAACACTGAGGATATGCGCTTCTCCTTTAAAAACATTTAAATAGATTTCTTTGAAAATACGTGTCGCCGCACAACCTACACATCCCAGCATAAACGCTCCTGATAAATTATTTGGTACTAAAGCGTCTACATTCACAAACCACTGTAAATAGTCCCCCTTAAGAGTCAATCATTTTTATCCTTTTAAAACTCATCTTTGATCACCAAAATGTCATTTAAATGTTTTTTTTTTTTTTTTTTTTTTTTCTTTCATTCTGTTCAGCTGTGTTGCTTGTTACCTAGTTTGTGTTCCTTTAAGTTCTTCCTTTTCAGTCAGTCCTTGTCTGTTCACCGTCTTGGTTAGTGTGTGTTGCGTCTGTTCACCGTCTTGGTTAGTGTGTGTTGCTACCTGATCGTCTGTTTGCCAGAATTACCATTAAACCTGTCATTTTGGATTTCTTATCTTCGTCTGTGTTTGCCTTCCTGCAACCACCATGAATCAGTATAATACATTGTCTTTTTATTGCAATTATCATGCAACTAAGTGTCTGAAAACATTACATTTAGTTCTACACACACTCAGTATGTTCTTCTTTATTTCCATTAAAATGTGCTAAAGTGTACAAGTGAAATGCAAATTTAGCAATGAGATATATTACAAATGAATTCTGAGCATAGCAATATGAGTGTGTGTATGAGAGAAAGAGAGTTAAAAATAAATGTTGCCTGCAGACCCACAGACACTGACTCTGGTACCAGCTGCATCTCCCTGAGCACAGACTGACTGTGACACACACACGTTCATATGTCCTGTCCTTTCATTGTGACTTACAAAGTTTAGACACATTAGCACTCTATTATAGATTTAGTGTCCTGAATATATTTCCTTTTTTATAGAGCTACTACACTGTAGAGGTGTCAGTATATATTAGAGATATACTTTGTATGTGCATGATTGTAATTTATGTCATGACTACTCTCAGAGCATTTGGCATAGAAACAGATATGACAGCGTTGATATGTTTGTTCTTGGTGGAATAGATCTGCTGTTATTGCTGCTGTAAGTACGGGACTTGCTACTTCCATTACATTAACAGACATTCTGCTGCTGAACAATAAATCATACATGAATTTCTTGTAGCAGATCTATACAGGTGGAGCTGGGGAAGGTGAAGGGTTTCTGAAGGAGTCCTGCAACTCCATCAGCCAATGAAGGTTGAGCAGTGATCTCATTGGCTACTGATATAGCAGGAACCAATCAGCTGTGCCCTATAGAGAATGATGTGATTGCAAGCAAATTGAGTTAAGGACCGATCAGCCTGCGCCATCTAGAGTTTCACGACAGAACTTAGTACCTAGTGTAGGAGAGAAATAGAATTAGAAGTAGCATTAAATGAACAGTTCACACCAAAATGCAAATTCTGTTATTACTGATTGACCCACATGCCATTTCAAAAATTTATGCAAGCTGTATAAAAAAAAGTAAAAAATTATGTATTTAACTGTAACAAATTAATCCATTCATTTTCCAAACTGCTTGTTCTATGAAGATTTGCAGGTGATGCTGGAGCATATATATATAGAGAGAGAGTGAAATGTGAAGGAAGCAATGTGTGTTTTTGCTCACTGGCACTCTGAACACAATCATTACATTACCCTGAGCCGTAAATGTCATGTGACTGATAACCCTGGTGCCACAGGATGATGACGACATCACGAGACACTGACTGACTGATGGCGACAGAAGAACACACACAGTCCCAAAACCTTCACATCTGAGTTGTGACATTGAAGTCTCCAAAAATAATCTGTAACTGGTTAAATATCTACTGTAATATAAAGAAATACTTACAATTAATATGACTAGAAAAAGTATTTCGTATGAACACACAGGTACTTTTTAGCAACCTGATGTGTGCTTCGATCTCTATGGGCCCTATATATTTAAATGCTACAATGCTCAGTGGGCCCTATATCATACACCCGGCGCAATGCAGCGCAAGTGTTTTTTGCTAGTTTCAGCGCGATGCAGTTATCATTTTCACGTCCTGCACCATGGTGAACTGAATTGTGCAGTATTTTTTTTTCTAAAGAGCGCGTTAGTAATGTGCGCCTATAGGCGTGTCCACAATGTGGCTTGAACTCAGGTCTCAGGTGTGGTGAGTTGTGGGATCTACCACTAAGCCACAGAGGAGCTAATGTTGGACCCAAGAAAAAATAAAAAAGGGTACTTTGCAAGTCAAAAAAAAAAATCTTCTCAGAAAGAGGTATTACTAACAGTAGTGATACTGCAAAGAATCACAAGAGCGAAATAAAATAACTCCACGAGGGGAGAAAGACAAAATAAGAACACCTTGCTTGGGATAGCTCGGTGGGACACAGCAGGAGATGCATAGCCAAGACTCAAAAACCTAGTGAGGAACAAGGGAAAAAAACACAGCTAAAATACTCTAGGGGGAACAAGGCACAGGTGACCTGGATAACCCTAACAAGGACACACGAGGAAGAACTAAGGCAGAGGGGAACACAGGTGACCTCTAGAGGCCCTTAGACAAACAACAGGAGGCAGGATGCTGACAGCTGGAGGCATTTTATTTATCAAACATCAAACACCACTTGTAAAAAAGAAGTACATTTTAGTAGCCTGGTTAAAACCAGAACATTCTCAGTAGTAACTGAGTTATGGTCTGGCAAAGCTCCTTTAATAACTCATTTCCAAAGGGGCGTCACCAACGGACGTCGCTCAAATGCCTCTGGGCGCAATTGGATAGACCTAAAACCAATCAGAGCGATCGTCATCGTGTAAAGCCATATGCTGCGTCCCAATTCGCCTAAGTTACACTACGCCATAAAAGTATGTACTCTTTTTGTGAGGAAAAGGTATTTACTTTTGAATGTGTAGCAAAAAAGTAGGCAAGCTTTGGGACATACTACTTCGTCATCTTTATCGGACGGATCTGTCGCGTGCATCCTGTCACGTAAACTGCCCTGTCAATCATCGTGTCACAGTTAAAATCCTCTATTAAATCTAATTTAATTTCCTACCGTTTCGGAGAGAAATGTAGTAGCACGTTCATCTGCCAGTGGGTCTTTCATGGAGACTGTCCTCATGTGTTTGCAATTTGAATATAATAATGCATTTAAAAGTTGAACGGACGTCGCTCAAATGCCTCTGGGCGTGGATAGACCTAAAACCAATCAGAGCGATCGTCATTGTGTAAAGCCCGCCTCAACGTTTCTGATTGGTGCCGCGATTTCTAGGCCATGGAAATGGGCTTGAATGAGCTCTTTGCCACACTTACTTCTCGAGCAAATCTGAATTTGCCGGAAGTTGTCTGGCTTTTCCCAGGCTAACATTTTAGCACATTTAAAAAAAAAAAAAGAGTACTTAAGGACTTTAAAAGAATATACTTGAGTTTATAGAAACTTGCATGAACAGTATTTACCTATATTTGTAATTACACATTTGTAATGATGAAGTTGCAATTTTGAAGTCAAAGCAACAGGGGATCTGATCTGATGTATGATGTAGAAGAAGGCTGTCATTCTATAACATTGGATGAGGTCTGGCCTTCTCCCTTCTGGGAGAAATGCCAAACTGAATTTAAGGCAGCAGTGATGAGATCCATGAATGTCAGGTGCACGTCATTATGCACTGCCATCAGCCCTGTGGTCCCATTCCTATACCAGTTACACACGTCATGAACCCGGTCTAGCCCCAGTGATAGGAGGGGGCTGATCCTCTGTCTCAGTATGCATGTGTCTGATAAGGTGTGCAGGGTAAAGACTGGCGTGTGTAAGTGTGGGTCTGTGGAAGAGGGGTTTTAGGGGGCAAGCTGTCAATCAAGATAAAGAAAGAGCTATATGAATTATACATGTGCTTAGAGCTGAACCTTATAGACCCATCTCTCCAAAACACACACATATATAGTTCCTTCTATGTGTGTGTGTGTGTGGCTGATCTGTCTGTCCCTTAATGCCTCTGTCTCTCTCATTAGCTAAAGGCCACTTACAGATGACCTCTCTTAAGCTCAATAAGAGTTTCATTATGCTAATTATACACACAAGACTTGTGTGTGTGTGTGTGTGTGTGTGTGTGTGTGTGTGTGTGTGTGTGTGTGTGTGTCTGTCAGCACCTTTACACATCGAGCATTAAAATTAGCTTTATTAACTATGCAGCTGTTCTGCTTCATTGCCTGGCAAAAAAAGTGTTCACAGATGATTATGTCAGGTAAAGATAACAGGTCACCTGTGCATTAGTGACATCCGTGTGCATGACCTGCTGTACCTCGAAGAAATCTGTAAACCTTTACTGATAAATCCTTTTCGAACCCGAGAAACAGGTTATTCATCAATAATCTCCATCATTTAAATCGGGAAGGCTGATTATTATGCTGCATTCAACTTGCCTCCGAAGTCGGAGCTAGGAATGACGTCAAACCTGAGTTCACGCGTTCCAGCAAACAGGTTAGAAAAAAAAAGATTTTTCTCTGTTCATGCCTTATGTTCAGACAAACCTTTGTTGTGCTTTCTCTTTTAGAATACAAACACATAAAAGGCTGTATTTTGCACAGATAATGCCGAAGTATCGTCCACAGAATATGGATAGTACTGTGTGCACCACTGAGTTTGTTGAGACATAGACAAACAGATGTGCAAATAAAGAATATATTACGACTGTTCCAGATGATGTGCTGAGGATGATTTGCTCTTTGATTCTGAAGTAAGGGTTGTTGTGCTTCCTCAGAGTTTCCAAGTTGGAACTCCAACTTGAGGGGTGAGAATTTGCAACTTCCCAGTACAAATAGAAAGCACTGTTACTCCAGCTGAACTGAACATCTCTGCATCCATCCAATCATGTACATCTGCACCCCTTTACATTTAGAAAATGCTTTAAATCATAGTGCATCGATAGGATATTCCAGGGGTCGGCAACCTTAGGCACGCGTGGCACTATTGGCACACTGAGGAAAAATAAATGGCACAGCTAGCACATGCAGATGAATGTTATATTTATTACAAAATTAACATTATTAATTTAGTTTAAGAAAAGTTTAAGTCCTGGTCAGATTCGCATGACAAATTACCTATTAATCCTTCATCAAAATCAAGTTACTTATTTATTTACGTCACATGTCAGCAATTGTACATTTTGCATTACCCACGGTGCTGAAGTTCAGGTGAGGATGACAAATAGCGACGCAGAAATAGACACAAATTTATGTTCGGACAGCTCAGTCATTTCAGCCGTCTTGGAGAGAAGAATGTTTTTTTATTTATTTTTTTAAGATCATGCCTTTTGCAGTTTGTTTAGAAAATATTGTGTGCCTCACATACTGTGTTAAGCAGCACTTTGAAACTAAACATGAGAAATCCTTCAAAAATCAGGCACTCTCCATGTCTATACAGCTTCTGAAGTTACCAAATTGCTTATTGCATTGTGAAACAAGGAAAGCCGTTCACTGACGGATAATACATAAAGGATGCTTTCCTCTCTAGTGCAGATGTTTTATTTGATGGCATGCCTAACAAAGAGACTGTCAAATCTAGAATTTAAGATATCCCAGTGTCAGCCAGAACTGTTCAGTGACGCATAGAAGAAATGGCAGAAAATGTCAGTGAGCAGCAAACAGCTGGATTGAAAAAATGCAATGGTATTTAGTGTTGCACTTGAGAGTGTGGACATAAACAACATACATCATTTGGTAGTCATGGTAATATATTGTGATTCGAATGTAAGAGATGAACTCTGTTGCCTAAAACCAATGACTGACACAACTGGTGGTACCTCCTGAAGTTTCAATGAGCATTTTGAGCGAGGGGTTGACGTCGCAATTTTTTTGTAATGACGACAGATGGAGCTCCCGCCATGGTCGGCGAACAGAAAGGATATCTCAAATTAATCAAGGAAAAAGTGGGTTACCCCATAATGAAATTACACTGCATAATACACCAATAAAAATTTCAAATTCAGATCTTAATGAAGTTATGGCTACAGTTGTGAAGATTGTCAATTTTATAGTTAAGCGATCTTCCCTCACGCACCGACAGTTTCAGTCCCTTCTCGAGGAAATGGACTGCACGCCCAAAGATATTCCTCTCCACTTGGCGGTAGGCTGGCTAAGCTGTGGTAAAGTTTTAGATAGGTCTACTCTGAATTCGAAAATTAGAAACTTGTTTCTCAGCGATAACACAGGCCACTTCAACGAGCTAAATCTCCGACTTCAAGGTGCAGAACAAACTGCTTTGAACATGTTCGAAACATGGGCTGCATTTGTTGACAAGCTAGTAATCTTGTCAAGGGATATTACTAATGCGCAGCATTAACACGGGTGAGATATCCAAGTACATTTCCGAACTTCAATCTTAGTTTACAATTTGCGGACTTTGGAAAATATGGACCCATGTTCTCTTTTTTGTTTAAGCCTGAAAGCTCCGATGAACACGAATTTGATGAATCCCTGATACAGTGGATGGATACACGGGACATGGAAATGCAGCTAATGATGCGCAAGATGCCTGTTCCCGAGCCCAAGTCTGTTCCCCCAGTTCGTTCCCGAGCCCAAGTCTGTTCCCAAGCCCGAGACTGTTCCAGAGCCTGAGTCTGTTCCGGAGCCCGAGTCTGTTCCCAAGCCCGAGACTGTTCCAGAGCCCGAGTCTGTTCCCGAGCCCGAGTCTGTTCCCGAGCCCGAGTCTGTTCCCGAGCCCGAGTCTGTTCCCGAGCCCGAGCCTGTTCCCGAGCCCGAGTCTGTTCCCGAGCCCGAGTCTGTTCCCGAGCCCGAGTCTGTTCCCGAGCCTGAGCCTGTTCCCGAGCCCGTTCCCGAGCCCGAGTCTGTTCCGGAGCCCGAGTCTGTTCCGGAGCCCGAGTCTGTTCCCGAGCCCGAGTCTGTGACTGTGTACTGTCACATGTCAGTGTATGTTTGGACTTTTGGTTTGTGTTTTGATTTGTTCCTGTTTCCCTTTGTTCTTTTCCTGCCACTCCTACGTTTCCATGGTTACTGTCATTATCAGTTCAGTTGTATCACCTGTTTAGTCATCATCATCATCTGTATCACCTGTGTTCTGTTAATCAGTGTAATCTGTGTTTGTCTTTAAAGGGATACTTTACCGGTTTTTCATATTAAACTATGTTATTCCCTTAACTAAGACGAGTTGATACATATCTCTCTCGTCTCAGTGCGTGCACTAAATCGCTCTGTCTTGCGGCGAAACTTTGTTAGCACTTAGCTTAGCCCAGTTCATTCAATATGGGCAAAGCAGAGAAGCTACCAAACACCTCCACGGTTTCCCTATTTAAACACAGTTACTCGCGTAGTGTAACTCGACCTAGGACGGTGACACAAAACAAAACGTTGCGCTTTTCTAAGCGTGTGAAATGGATAACTATATTGTATGGCGGAATACCATAGCAAGTGCTTGTGAGCACTTCGACTTGGCACAGTAATATCTTCACTCGTGAAAAATCCTCTCACCGGCCCCCGCTCCCTCTAGTGAAGATATTACTGTGCCGAAGTCGAAGTGCTCACAAGCACTTGCTATGGTATTCCGCCATACAATATAGTTATCCATTTCACACGCTTAGAAAAGCGCAACGTTTTGTTTTGTGTCACCGTCCTAGGTCGAGTTACACTACGCGAGTAACTGTGTTTAAATAGGGAAACCGTGGAGGTGTTTGGTAGCTTCTCTGCTTGGCCCATATTGAATGAACTGGGCTAAGCTAAGTGCTAACAAAGTTTCGCCGCAAGACAGAGCGATTTAGTGCACGCACTGAGACGAGAGAGATATGTATCAACTCGTCTTAGTTAAGGGAATCACATAATTTAATATGAAAAACCGGTAAAGTATCCCTTTAAGTTATGTCTGTTCTGTAAGTCTTGATCACGCTGCATCCAAAATCAAATACTTCCCTATAGTGTGCGTAAAACAGTACACCAACAGAGTAGTATGTCTAAAAACACAGTATTTGAAAAAACAGTAGGGGAAAGGTACCCAGGATGATCTACTATTTCCACCCGAGCTCAGGGTGTATTGCAAGGAGACTGATGATATTATGTGCTTTTGAACAATAGATTCAATCAGGATCCTCCCTAACATTCATTCCATGAGTTCACATATTCATATCCCTTGAGAGTGATACAGAATGGCTTGCTGCACAGAATGGAAATAAAAAAAAACACCATCTTGTTGTCAGGCTGATGAAATGTGTATTTCTTTCTTCTAAGCAAGTCTCCTTCTGACGGATGTCTGACACTGGGATGTAAATGGACCAGCAGTGGGAAAGTTTGTCCAGTAAACACTTCAGTTCACCTCAACTTACTTCAAGTTTGCATGGGAAGCTTGTATCCCGGACATATTACAGCATGTCGGAAACATAACATGGAAGTAGCCCAAATTATATTGTCAACAATAAACCCAAAATGACTACATCTGAATTCAAAAGTATAAAAAAAAATATTCATTTCTGTCATTTATTTATACACAGTAAATATTTTTGTTACACAAAGCAAACCATGAATGTTGAACGATAAACGTTACAATTGTTGTCTATAAGCTGTTTCATGCCTCACATCTTTAAAATGATTGAAATACTGCATGTAAAATTTAAATAGATATATTTATTCATTTATTACCATTCACTACAAACTTTGGTGCTGTAATGATTCAGGTCTGTGTTCCTCTGTCATGTCCCGTGTTCATCTGTTCCCCATTATGTTGATTAGTCTCCCCAGGTGTTTCAGATTGACCATGCCCCCTTGTTATCTTGTTTGGTTTGTTTGTCCTTTTATTTAAGCCCTGTGTTTGAGTTCAGTCTTTGTGAGTTCTTGTTTCATTGTTGAGTGCTGTTCCTGGTTGTCCTGTCCCGAGTCACGTTCCTGGAATCTATGTTTGTAAAGTCTAGAGTCTATTTAATAAATTACACTGCATTTGGATCCCGCTTTCTCCCTGTCTCCGCTGCAGCATCACAGGTGCATTGTGCAATACTTCAAATTGACACATCCTTTACAACGTCACAACTCGGCAACTTGTGTGAATCATGTAGAATTGCGCAACCGATTTCAGAAGAAACAGAAACTAAAACAAAACTGTAATTGTCAGCATGCCCAGAATGTCAAGGTAATTTGTTTTAGAGAAATTCAGAAAGATCGGGAATGGGAGGGAATTATTATTATTTTTTTATACCAAAATTTACCTAACCAGCATTTTAGCCAGTAAATGTTTGCTATTAGTCACCGTGAGATCCTATACCACCATTTCACCCAGTGCTCGTGTGGTTAAATATATATATATATATATTTAAATGAATTGACAAAAAACTGTAGCCGTGACTGATTACGATTATGAGATACTTGGGGGGGAAGTATATTTGTATATTGTAATATTACAATAATTATACCTTCTAATAGTTATTAATATGAATATATTGAAATGTATCTGTACTAACCACTTATTACAGTTCAGTTCATTGTTACAAAGCCCATTTATCTATGTCCTTCTACTGACAGAATAAGGTCATACGGCATGTATCGATCTAACTGTTTAAATGTTAAAAATAGTGTGTTCTGATGTATATGGACACTATTCCACCAATTTCATGTTTAGTGTGGTTTTAAGTTTTTGTAATGAAGAAGATGCATGAGCTACTGTACAACACTTCCTTGATAACATTACATAGTCACATCTACAATTGACCATTCACTCTTCAAAAGATCCTCTAGCCACGGGACAATCTTTTCTTTAGACTGTGCCAGGCTTTGACATTCTGAAACCTTTCAAAATGTGTGCTGTCATGAAATGTCAAAGTCTGAGAGCTGAGTTACCGTTATAGTCATTTACCCTGTATAGTTTATGCCCCCCTGTAGTCAATGATTTTATCCCTTAAAACTCATCTTTGATCACCAAAATTACATATTTAAACGTTTTTTCATTGAAAAAAATTTTTGTCATGCGTTAAAGCTGCCGTCGGCCATGGCTGAACTGGCCATTGGGCATACCGGGCATTTGCCCGGTGGGCCGACGTGCTTTTTGGGCCGATATATCTCATACTCCATGCTTTTTTTTTTCTTTTTTTTTTTTTTTACGGCCCATAAAATGTGTACATCGGCGGCCCATTCGTTTTGTTTTGTTTTGCTTAATTGGCAGCGCTGGGTTTGTGCCGGTGTAATGCATTGGTCAAAGTCAGTGTTAGTTTTTTTTTTGACAGACCAGCCCATGAAACACGTAGATCAGCGGCCCATTGGCTCTTTTCTTGATTGACACTGGGCTGGCCCAATCACAACTTTAAACGAGTGAGCGAGCGTGCAGCAGTGTCAGTGTGTATCTGTCAAAATTATATGGAGAAGAAACGCAAGGAATGTGCAGATAAATAGCGTGAAAAAATAGAACCAGGCCCATAAAGCAGACGCTTTATGTGTCAAAATATATGTTTTCTGCCCTTCATCAGCTCCTGTGGCAGATGATGATAGTGAGGACGGAGGATCAGGAGAGAGATGAGAGAGTGTAGAGTCCGCGGTAAGCAGAACTACTTTCAAAACACTTAGGCCATGTCATGAGTGTAGATTATTTCCACATCTGCATAGTTGACGATTACCGCAATTCACTAGACATTTAATAAGAGGCGTTTGTAAACCCTGTTTTCTGCCAAAATAAAAGCTTGATGCAGTTTGCGTCAAAATAAAAGATCATGTGCTTATCTCTTTCAAGTATAGAAATTGGTACAACACTAATTATGAAAGTTTTCTTTATTTTTTAGTGCATTTGTTTTACAAAATATGGCTATTACTGTCATTGGACTAATATTATAGGCTAACTATTATTATGTAGTAGGTGTAATGTAGACACTGTAACTAAAAGAGGTTTGAATTTTTTCTTTGTTTAATTTGCACACTGAATATGGGTTGGAACTTTTCATTTTGAACCCTCAAAGTGCACCAGATTGATGAATTTAACATTAAAATGCACAAACTTATCTCAGGACCGAGGTCCCACCACCATAGTTTTAACAAAAATCCTGTAAGAAACACTTGTATTGCTATGCCAGAGCCGCTTATAGCTTGTTTTAGGATTCAACACTGTGGACTATAGTTCAACTGTATTAATAAATATCAAATTTTGACTTATTTCATCTGTTAACTCTCACTCGTTCCTATACTCACTCATTACATGCCATTAGTGGTTTTAATGAATAGGAGTTGGTATGCATATAATTAAGGGCGTGCAAAGATGGATGGTGTTTATGATCATATAGTGGGCCGGTCTGGGCAAAAATGCCCGGGCCGATATTTTGTCCCAGTCCAGCCCTGCCGTCGGCAACATTCTTTTGATCATATTCAGTGAAATCGACACTATAATCCGACAGAACAACATAAATAAGGTGGTTTTAGAAAAAACCCGAGCTTCTAACTCAACCTGGAGCATGTTATTTGTTATGCAAAAATCCACCGCTCCCGGATCATCGTGTCCAATCAGCGCAGGGGGGTGTGAGATCTGACTGTCAATCACAGGTCGTGCACACGCCACAGATCCCCCCTCCCTCGCGCACGTTACAATATCACATGCACACGACACGTCTGAAGTTCGCCTGAAGATTGCACAAAGCGTTATGGTGGAGAGAAAATCTACTAACAAGCTTCCAATTCCTCGGTTATTGCTATCTATGGATAGATTAGCCAGGGCAGCCTACCTCCGAGTCCATGGTGTTGATCGATGCTGAAGAGATGGACGCGTTCACAGAAAATCAGGTACACACGCATTGACGAGCACGACTTTGATGGGAGGGTGCTCGCTGGTAGTGGGGGAGGGGCATGAAAGTTGTAAACATTAAAAATTTTGGCTAAGTCGGCCCTATCTGCCAGACTTGCCGACTGCAGCTTTAAAATATCTTGAATGTAACTTGACACCGTTGCCTCATTAGTATGCATGATTCTATGAATATGCAAATGAGCCCTGCCTCCACTCACTCAGCTCAGAGATCCACTGGTTGACGATCACATGTTGATCTGATTGGTTACAAGGTAGTTTGTGACGTCAGAAACACCAGCGATTTCAAACTGTGTTTTTGAGACTGTCTTTAGTTCACTGCAGTTTTAAAGGGGGGGTGAAATGCTATTTCATGCATACTGAGTTTTTTACACTGTTAAAGAGTTGGATTCCCATGATAAACATGGACAAAGTTTCAAAAATAAAGTTGTACGTTTGATGGAGTATTTCTGTGGCAAAAATACTCCTTCCGGTTTGTCACAAGTTTCGGAAAGTTTTTTTTCGAGTATGGGCCTGTGTGACGTCAGATGCGGCGGAATTTCCTTATATGGGTCCTAAGGGCACTTCTCGCGCGCACCCGTAGACCAGAGCGAGAGAGCGAAAGCAGTACGCCCATCAAAGCGCTGTGCTCGGCTTTAGGGTAGTCAGTGTCACCAAAGAAGTGAATTTTTGGTTGCCAGTGCAAGACAACCCTGCACAGATTCACAAAGAACCCAGCGTTAAGGCACCAGTGGATGGAGTTTGCTTTTCCAGAGCATCAACGGAGTTGTGCAAGTGTTCTTGTTTGTTACCTGCATTTCGACGATGATCACTCTATAAACAAGACCCAGTTCGACACCGGATTTGCAGATCGTCTAATGCTTAAGGATGGAGCAGTCCCAACGATAAAGGTTCACGGTCGTGCGTTGGAACCGCAGGCGGTGAGTAAAACTGCTTCAAATGTCTGAGTGTTGTTAGCTATCGGCGCGTAAGCACAGCTTTAGCTCCGCCCACACGGCACGCCTCCAGCCGCTTGTTTTTTTCCGGAAAGACTCGGTACAGCCTATCTTTCTTTTATAAATATAATAAAACTAAAGACTTTTTGGAGATATGAAGGATGCAATACTACTCTATAGGTACTCAAGATTAACATGAGATTGACTGAAACTGAGTGTTTCACCTCCCCTTTAAGGAGAAAATACTCAGCAATGGTGTCGACTTATGAATGATGTTGACCTCTAGAGCGCCTTAAGTTGGAAAATAAGCCAAGCAAAGTTATCCTGCAGTTTCACCTGAGGACACCTGTGCTTTTACTCCTCAAAGACAAGTGCAATCCTCCATGCACAAATAGCTCACAACCTAAAAGTCTAACCTCTTATCGTTTTAGAATTTGAAACGATACTATTTTTGAAACTATTTTTAAGTGCCCTCCCATCTATGTTCCCGTGGGATCCCTCTCTCCTCTCTTTCTTCATTATTAATCATGCCATTGTGTTTAAGATGATCAGCAGGAGAAGCTCTTGACAGAGGACAAGGTCAGAGTGAGAAACCGAGTCCCGGCTAAGCAGAATGTAAAGAGACACCAACAGGCACTGTGCAAAGAGTGATCAGATTTACCTGAGCCGTTTGGTCAACAGGAATCTTTGGGGATTTTAGAGCAGAAGGAAGTGGACAATATTATGAAACACTCTTTTCTTTATCCTATGTTTTCTCTCTTCTTCGGCTCCCTTCATAACTTCATAACCGTTAAATCACATGCAATAACAATGAGACCAAGTGAGCCAAAGACAAAGAGTGTGGTTGATACTGTAGGTGTGTGTGTGTGTGTGTGTGTGTGTGTGTGTGTGTGTGTGTGTGTGTGTCAGAGTAAGCTGTGTTTTATAGCTTTTATTGAGCTCTAGCTGCTGTCTGGGACCGACACTACATTCCCCGCCTGTCACTGCCAATAAAACAATGTCACATGCTCCCTTTCGCCACCGTAACCACCGGTTTGACACCTGAACAACTTGATCTGAAGAGACACTACAAAATGGTTTGCTAGACACGTTGTCTGTTCACTTAAAAAGGGGAAAACAAACGGAGATAAAAATACACTCCTTGTTTTTGCTTTTGATTTGTACATTTTCAGCCACACTCTCCCCTGATAATGAATGTTTGATTTATTGACCATGAGGGAAACAGGTCATTATAATGACCCTAACCAACATAACAGGGTGTTAAGCTCTCTCTCTCTCTCTCTCTCTCTCTCTCTCTCTCTCTCTCTCTCTCTCTCTCTCTCTCGCGTCTAATAGTGCCCTATGAAAAGTTTGGCTAAAATAAAGGAGTTGAGGGTCTGGTCTTCCATTACAGAGTCGGTGAAAGGGGGCGTAAAGTATCCCCAACTTGAAAATCATACGTGGCCCATTCACTTATTTGTTGAACCATAAACAAACTTGTCGCAATCATGAAACTAAAAGCGACTGAGCAAATGCAGATGGTAGAGCAATGAATAATATTACATTAAGCAAAAGGGAAAACTGCCTAGGCCAACATATTAGAAAATTCGATCTCATCAATACACAATTTCAGCAGTTTTACTATAAATGCAGACAAGTTATATTGACTCATCCTTCCTGTTTAGGAATTGGCCCCATTCACTTCCACTTCAAGTGCCTCATTGTAACCCAGATTTTATAGAAACTTAAAAAAAAAATGTAAATCCCATTGCTAGACATAGACAAGTATGAGGCACACATGTGATCATTACAAAGACCATAGTGATAGTTAAGAAGTTTTGTAGGGAGCAGTGGACACTACTATGTAATTTGTCTTCTTGTCTTTTCGGGTTGGCTTACAGTTTTTCTCAGTTGACAAAACACAATTTCTGAAACCTTGCTCCTTTTTCTGAAAACATTACAGTTTTTCTCAATTGTTTACACACAAATACTGGTAGGCTACTTGAGACACAATGACCACAACATGTCACTCATTCACCAATCCCCTGAGCCAATTCTGCTAAACTACAAGCACAATTCCTGCTTTACACTCAAATTGCAGTTCTAAAACACACTTTTTTCAAAACACTACACACAATTCTCTGCTTTTGGCACAATTTTCATGCAGAAAATCTCTTGTTTTCACAAGGAACACTGCCATTCAAATATGCACACTGACTCTTCACATGGGCAAACACCCGTCACACAGTTTTACAGTTAGCAGTCAGAGATTTAGCATAAATCAATGGAGCAATGGATGCCAACATTGGATTATTATTTTTACTGTAACTGTATACAGTCAATTCTTCTGTTGTTTTGTATGTAGACCACTGTATGTACAGCTTTGTGTTGGTTGGGATGTACACTGTGTACATTGTTTTTGTGGGAAAAATAAAATATATTTGTTACCGTGTATTTGTGTGTTCTGAGTATAAAAACAATATTCTCAAATATTTGACAACACACTTATGTATGTACTGTCTGTAGTAAGTGTAACACTGAACAAAAAAAGGCCTAAGTCATTATGATGAATGGAGAAGTGATTTGTGTGTAGAGTTCTGAGAATATGAGGCATGCTTTCAGAAAATGTGTGTAAACAATCGAGAAAAACTGTAAACACAAAACCTCATCTTCAATCTTCAAATCCTCTAAATTTGCTCTTTGCAATTTTATTTTGTTCTTCCTCCTCCTTGTACCCCTATTTTTACAGTACTGTACCCTGCACCTCACAAACTTGTCCTTTGTCTCTGTGATACAGTAATTCTTGTTCTTTGTTGATATGAACCTGCAACCAGTCTAAATCTATTGAGCAGTCAGTACTGTTACAGTTTTTTCGATTGTTTACACACATTTTCTGAAAGCATGCCTCATATTCTCAGAACTCTACACACAAATCAAAAAACACACACACAATGGGCAAAACCCCTCAATTCTCCTGCAAAATGAAACTTTACATTCAAAACGATGTTATTTCTTCTCAAAATGGTATTTTGTTTTCAAATGACACACACAAACCATCATATGAATAGACATTTATAAGAACCAGTTGAACAGTGATGTGCTCAATGTAAAACACTATGATGAATGGAAAACACTTCTTCTCCATTCATCATAATGACTTACAGTTTTTTTCAATTGCTTACACACTAAAATTAGAACTTTCCCACAATTAGCAAAACTTTAAACTCAAGGAGCAAAACACCGGCCTAGATTTGCACAACTGTAAGCACATTTTCAACTTCACACTTTTTGCAAAACATTACACACAGTGATTTGCAAAACACTAAACACACTTGTATGCATTTGACACAGAAATTTATCATGATGTCATTTCCTTGCAATTTCAAAGCAAAGGCTTTCAAATGAGCACACCCATGAACCAATTGGTTAAACACAGGCACCAGGTGTGCACACACACTGGTGCTTAATTGTAGACACACCAATCAGGTTAAAGCACTATAAAAAGGCAACAGGTAAGTTCACCTGTCTTCAACAAAAATGGATGGTGTCAGAGGAAGAGGGAGAGTGCGGATGAGAGGGGGAATCCAGAGAGTACCAGGTGGAGGAAGAGGCCAAGGAAGAGGAAGAGGAAGAGGAAGAGGAAGAGGGAGAGGGAGAGGGAGAGGAAGAGGAAGAGGGAGAGGAAGACCTGGAGGAGGGGTAGGACATGCACAAAGAAGAAGACAACCAAATCTGTGTAATGAAATTCGTGCTACAATTGTGGACCATGTAATAAACCACGGACTAACACTGAGGGAGGCTGGATTGAGAGTACAGCCTAACCTAAGCAGGTACACAGTGGCATCAATAGTTCGGACATTTCGTCAAGAGCACAGGTGAGAAACTTCTCTTCAGTCAACAGAAAATCCATTGCTTACTGCATGTACTATATCAACAGTACTGTATATGTACTCTATATTTTGGTACTGTATATATTCCTGTGTATCATTTTACAGTAAGCTGTGTATTTTGTTTGGCCAACATAGGATTGAACGTCGTGAACACCAAGGAGGAAGGGGCCCCATATTCACACAGGAGCAAGAGAGAGAGATCATAAACCTCGTTTTGGCCAATAATGCAATCAGACTTCGAGAAATTCAAGCCCATATTGTCAATGATCACCTAATTTTCAATAATGTCCAACAGGTCTCTCTGTCAACAATAGCCCGTATCCTTAAAAAACACCAAGTTGTGATGAAACAACTGTATAAAGTGCCATTTGAAAGAAATTCAGACAGGGTGAAAGTCCTGCGGCGTGAATATGTGGTGGTACGTTTTGTTCACTGACTGTAGTATTGTGTACTGCACACATAACCTTTTTACTGTACATGTAATTTTACTGTATAGCAGACCTACAGTATACTGATCTACACAATGTGATCTTTTGCTGTATTTCAGAGAGTTTTGCAAATGGATGCGGAGGAAGTCCCACATGAGTTTATTTACATTGATGAGGCTGGATTTAACCTGACAACAGTACGAAGAAGGGGAAGAAACATCATCGGCCACAGGGCTATTGTCAATGTACCAGGGCAACGTGGGGGTAACATTACCCTTTGTGCTGCCATTACACAGAATGGGGTCCTCCACCGCCATGCCAACTTGGGTCCTTACAACACTGAACTCATTCTTACATTTTTAGACAGATTACACAATATCATCACAGCAGCAAACCAAAGGGACCAGATGCAATACATTGTCATCTGGGACAATGTAGCTTTCCATCGTTCTGCTCTGGTCCAAAACTGGTTTCAACAACACCCACAATTCACAGTTCAATACCTACCACCATACTCCCCCTTCCTGAACCCCATCGAGGAGTTCTTCTCAACATGGCGGTGGAAGGTTTATGATCTCCGGCCCTATGTCCAGATGCCCCTCATTCAAGCTATGGAGGAAGCATGTGATCAAATTGAACCAGCATCCATACAAGGGTGGATTCGTCACTCAAAAAGATTCTTCCCACGTTGCCTTGCAAATGAAAATATAGCCTGTGATGTTGACGAAGCCCTGTGGCCAGATCCAGCTAGGCGGAGAGATGTTTAGTTTTTTTTTTGTTTTGTTTTTTTTTCGGTACTGAACTGGATATGTAATTTGTTACAGTATTACTGTAAGCTTAGAGTACAATGGTATGTTCAGTAATAATATATGAAAACTGGAAAATGTTTTATGAATATTTGTTCAGTATTGACTGACTTGAGTACATGAAAATAAATTATTTTCATCAGTCTGCACAATTGGTGTCATGTGGTGTTGGTGAATTTATTTTTACACTTTCTGTGTAAATGCTAAAAGTGTTTTAGGTTGAGCACAGGAGTGTTAAACTGATTCAAACAGAGTCAGACCATATGATGGTTGTGTTTATGTTATGACAACAAAATAAGGTTTTTATAAGACATTGTATAGTTTTGACAAAAGTGTTTCATTTTGCAAATGATCTGAGGTGTTGTGCTACTTTGGTGTAGTGTTGTGCTAATTGTGTGAAGGGTTTTGAAAAACCGGGCCCTGTTTTCAAAATTGTGCTTAAGCAATTGAAAAAAACTGTAAGCCTTTTTTTGTTCAGTGTTACACTTACTACAGACAGTACATACATAAGTGTGTTGTAAAATATTTGAGAATATTGTTTTTATACTCAGAACACACAAATACATGGTAACAAATATATTTTATTTTCCCCACAAAACAATGTACATCCCATTGTACATACAGTGGTCTACATACAAAACAACATAAGAATTTACTGTATACAGTTACAGAAAAAAAAAATATCCAGTGTTGGCATCCATTGCTCCATTGAAGAGCTCACCTGTTGCCCTTTTATGCTAAATCTCTGACTGCTAACTGTAAAACTGTGTGACGGGTGTTTGCCCATGTGAAGAGTCAGTGTGCATATTTGAATGGCAGTGTGTTCCTTGTGAAAACAAGAGATTTTCTGCATGAAAATTGTGCCAAAAGCAGAGAATTGTGTGTAGTGTTTTGAAAAAGTTGTGTTTTATAACTGCAATCTGAGTGTAAAGCAGGAATTGTGCTTGTAGTTTAGCAGAATTGGCTCAGGGGGTTGGCGAATGAGTTACATGTTGTGGTCATTGTGTCAAGTACCAGTATTTGTGTGAAAACAATTGAGAAAAACTGTAACAAATGGAAAGCACATGTTCAGGGCCATACAATTTGAGCAAGGTTTCAGAAATTGTGTTTTAGCAATTAAGAAAAACTGTAACAATGTTCAGGGCCATACAATTTGTTCATTGTACAGTAAACAGCCTACAATGCACTGTACTACAGTATACAATACTAAAAGGGACAAAAATCAAAGGAGTAAACATGTGATCAATGTGCTTCTTCTTGTCTTTGGGCTGGGTCAGGCCAGGCCAGAGCACTTTGTCAACATCACAAGCAATATTGTCCCTCCTCCTTTCTTTAAATTAAATACATTTTGAGTGGTTGTGTTCGATCAATGGCATGTGTTCTCTATGTGTGTTTGATTGTTGCCACTTGTGTTTAACAGTATGGATGACGTGCATTAGAGTGCAGAATGTGTTTTGAGAATGAGAATGTGTTTAGAGTTTTGCTGAAAAGTCTAAGTGAGATCTGCAAATTGTGTTTTACCATGTGAAATGGTTAAAGGTATCGACAACAGACTGCACAATTAGCTAAATGAGTTCAGGTAACTGAGAACTTTGTTCAGCCAATGGGTTTTAGTGTTTTAGCAATCGAGAAAAACTGTAATACTACTTTCCACCCTTGACCTCTTGCAACAGTCTCCCCCACTGACACTATCTTTAACTTGTGATTGCTTCATGTTAAACTGATTTTAAACAGTTACTCTTTGACTTAACTTGATCTTTTTATTTGAAATAACATGTTTCAATCAAGTAACCTAACCATGCACTCCAAAAAAACTAAAACTAACTCAATTCAATTATGGACAGTGGTTCCAGACAACCAACTTAGTTTTTATGAACATTATAGGTTTGTTTTTAATCTATGCAAAATCCTTGTGTTGTGACAAAAGAACTGACTGAGGAAGAGTCTAAAATAGTCCAACCAACTCAATTCAATCACTTCACTGTAACTTAGACTGGTTACATTTTCTAAACATGTGTTAGTCTACATATGCAGCACTCAATCAAACAGGACTTTCACTTCCCATCATGCTTTGAAAAGGGGCTGAATTAGGAGAGTAAATATTGAAATGAAGTGTTATTTTAAGCATTTATTAGCGAGATGAGAAAATGGAGAGACTGTTTAATGTTTTATGTTCTATTGTGTTTTGTATTTCAAAGTTTCTGTAATGTTAGTGTTTCATCACTGTGGTGAAGTGTCGAGTGTGTGCTATGGGTTGAGGACCTGCTAACAAGAATTCAAATCACGTTAATAATAAAGCCATCGTATGGTAGTGCTCTGGATGAAGCCAGTATCACCACTGCCAACACAAAACTAATATAGTTTACTAGACCAAAACGTGTTCAGAAAATAAAACCAGTTTAATTTACAGCAAAGTGATTGAATTGAGATGGTTGGACACAGATTCATAGATTCTTCCTCAGTCAGTTGTGTTGTCGCAACACAGAGATTTTGTATTGATTATAAATACATTTTTAATGGTAATTAAAACTAATTTGGTTATATGGAACCACCGTCCATAGTTAAATTGAGTTAGTTTAAAGTAGCATTTTTTTTATGTATCCTAACTTCCAGTGACCCCTAAATGTGCCAGCAACTGCAGAAACATACTTGTGTGTGTTTCACCACACTGTACTGTGTAAGATTCTCCTGAGAAAGCAGAAGTACAGTGAGGTGGTCTTCCCTAAAAAACACCTCTCATCCTCATGTTACCCCCTCTATCCTCAACGAGGAAGAGAAATCCCTGGGTTTCACCATCAAGACAAACGAGTTGCGCATCAGACTCAACTTCCTGCATGATTTTGTTGTATCAGCAGTTTGTTTATTTGTGCTTATCAAGTTATTATTCCTTCCTTAATCACAAGGACAACTAAATTGTGAAGATCTAAATGTCCCATCCATGTGAGGGGATACCTTGTTTTAGTTTCTTGTAAATCATGAGACTGTGATGTGAAGGACACTCTTGTGTGAAAAGCACTGTGTATCTAAACATGATTGAGCTTTTAATCTTCTAGGCAATCAGTATTTTCTCCAGGTGTGTGATGCTTATTTACCCAATAAATGCAGACAAATCCTAAGCAAAGAACAAACAAATACGTCTAATACTTCTAAATAACGCCTGCATAGTTTCTGTTAGTTATTGCATGATGCTTATTTGTTTATGTTGGTGAATATACTGCTGTTTATAATAGTAAATTAAAAAAGGAAGGTCTAAAATAAGACATTACACAGCACAAAAATAACACGCAGGGCTGTTTTTATTATGAATTTCAAGTATTTGGAAACCAAATATTCTATGTAGGATGTTGTATCACTAAAATTTCATGTTTGTGCATTTTGTACAGATATTTATGCAATTTCTGAAATAGCTTGTTTACTCAAGCTTGTTTACCAAAACCTCAAAAATAAAATGCAAAAAAATACAGGTTTGTGATTTTGTAATAATATATAACTGGATAATGTATAGATATATAATCATTTTATTATATAATATATCATTCTTGAATTTTACTGAAAAAAATCTTACATTGAAATCAACGTCGGCACACACGGCAAAAATGTTTCACAAAAATAAAGGTTTTTTTTATTGCAGTTGATAGTTCCCTGAAGAACCTTTAACATCCATGGAAACTTTTCATTCCACAAAATGTTCTTTATAGTGGAAAAAGTTTCTTCAGATTATTAAAATGTTATTTACATTTAATTTTTTTTAAATATTCATTTAAGAACTAATCATTGAAAGGAATCTATGGCATCACTTTGAAAACCATCTTTTACAACCTTTATTTTTAATTGGTTTATTTTATTGCTCCCATCATTTTTTTGCAAAACCAAGTCTAAACATAAAAATGTATATATTCATAATATGAAAAATAACATTCACATGTCTTCTTGCTGTCTATAATGGATGGAATTTAATATTATAATGGAAAGAATGAAATGCGCATATTTCATGAACGGAAGGTGTTTTGGTGGGTTGACCTTTGGTGGGTTGACCATAGGCCGGTAATAATTTTCGGGTGGGACAGGTGGGTCGTGTCCCCACCACTGTTTAGGGTGGATTAGAACCCAGAACCTCTGACACACTTAACAAAAGCACTCCCACTAGACCAGAGTACACAAACTCTCTGCTGCTTGCCGTAGCTCGATTCAACACGGTAAGCTTGTAATAATGTTTTTAATTCCAGTGGTACTGGTGGATTTCCGCGGGAAGTAGAGCATGTCTTTGTGTCATTACGTCACATCTGTCCACATAAAGAAGAGTCTTGGCTAGTAGGCTATGAGTGTGAGGATGTTGGAGGTGGAGATTTATAGCCTTTTCTCGCAGCACTTGATATAATTAAACATCAATTTGATGGTGGATCCAGAAAGGTTCAAACGACAATAACCAGTGACAACTGGAGATTCACCCGTTGTAAAACGCAAAAGACTTCGGACTTCGGAGTGGCTACAGAAAAAAAGAGACTGCAACCGGCCCATGCGAAAACAAGGACAAATATTGGAAGGGCATTAAATGTAGTCACGCAATGCTGATGTTGTTAACATTAACAATTTGAGAACAAAGTATAATTTGCACGGTTTGACGTAATATGACATGCGATCGTTAGATTTAATCAGCGCGATTTACTGCAATGCTTTTCTCCCCTTAGTTGGTCAGAACAAAAGTGGATGTTACTTGTTCAGACAACATTTTCCGGTGAAAATTCTTATGTTGGTCATTCTTCCAAAAAGTAGAATCTGTGATTGTGAATGACAGTATCCACAGCGGCGGCGACTGACAGCCGCACGTTCTCCTCAATACATTGGGTTCATCCGCGCTGTGCCGTGCCGAGGCACAACCCACGTAAAGTTGATAATTCTGCGAATAACTGCAATTGCAGATTTCGAACAGAGATGGCGACAAAGAGGAAAAACTGCGGACTGCAGCTTTAAAACCCAAATGCAAATGAACACAGACACAATGTGCAAATAAAATCTAAACATCCTGACTGTATTTTACAGTGACGGATATAAGTGTCTCTGTGTACAGAGGACACACGCTGCCAAAGAGGGTAAGAGACGGAGAGAGCGTCTGATACACACTGACAGGGTCACCCAAGGTCATCAATCACCCTAAAACACGTGCATCAGCAGCTGAGTGGTGTGGTCATCAAACAAACAAATTAACAAAACACTGAGTACAGTAAACAAGGTCATTCTGTCAGCGCAGGTTAAGTGTGAGCAGCGAGGGCTGTTTAGAGCTGATCTGAGGTCAGGGGCGGCACTGGGGTTCTGTTCAAAGCTTTCCGTCTAAACAGATGGCCTGATCTCCAACCAGTTTACCCACGACAGGAACACACACTCTCACAGAGCGAGAAGTGGTTGTCATTCTTAATGGAAGGACAAAGGCATATGCACATACTCAAACTTTGAATACACAACTATTTGCACACACACACACACACACACACACACACACACACACACACACACACACACACACACACACACACACACACACACACAACATTTTAATTTCTAATAAAACATTGTTTAGTATGGTTTTAAAATCCATTTTAATTACAAGAACTCATAATAGTACTCAAAATCTCCTCATAAACCACATTTATGTTGTAATACCAGTGTAATACCCATGTCATTATACAAATTTGTGTCCTCATAAATCATATCAACAACCACACACACACGCACACACACACACACACACAATTCAATTCACATTTAATTTAATAATTTATAGTGCTTTTCACAATACATATTTCAAAGCAGCATGTCTACGTTGTGTCTACATTACAATTTAGAGTGATCTGTTATCAGAGGTGACTGTGTCCAAGTTATGTATTTCAGAAATGTACATATACAAATCATACAGTTAGCTGATGATTAAGTGATTAAGATGTATAGAAAATATAGCATGGAGTCCTGTCGAGTCATCTCTTCACAGGTGTTGGCGTCATCTGAAGTCTACATACTGTAAGAGGCTGGACCAAACTGGAGCTGATGGACTCTCTACACTGTCAGAAAGAAAGTACAAAACTGTACCTTTTAGGGTACAAGTGGCCGTCAGTGGGTTAGCCCCAGTGGGTGATTTCCTGAAGGGTACCTTATTGTACCTTTAATAGAAGGTACAAAACTGTACCTTATAACTTTGTACCATTTAAGGGGCAATTTTGTACACCATGTAACAATTGTGCAAACTGCAATTAAAGCACAAAATTGTACCTTATTAAAAGGATCCCCAGAGTATTGCCCAATGACAAAGCAGTTTTGATCCTATGGTGGACAAAAACAAAATATCTTAAAGAAACTGGCTTAGATATGCAGATTTTACAGATATTAAATTTATATTTAGAGATTAGATAGAATTTATATTTATTTATTTATAACATTATTTTACAAAGAGAATTACTTGAAGTGTATTACATCATCTCACATCAGCAGGTGTGAGCAGCAGCAAATTAATTGTTCATGGCACATAAAAACACATCAGACATTACTCAACAAATATAATCAGAAGTAGAAAGCAGTCATTTAAAACTGTAACACCTTCAGAAAAAAAAAACTTAAAAAAAAAAGAAAAAAAAAAGGAACAGGAGTACAAGAAATTGTCTGTAGAATACTAACAAATGAAAATTAAAGAACAGTTATACATTGTTTTCAGTTTTCCACTGCATGGTACGGCTCGGTACGGCTCACTTTTGGGGGGTTTTCTACTGTGTACAGTACCTAGTACTTTTCTTTTAGTACCACCTCAGTTGAGGTTCCAAGTGAGCTGTACCGATACTAAATAGTGACATGTAAACACTGCAGATCACAGATTGGTCAGATAGAATCATCACTACTTTCGTCATTGGATTTGCGACAGGAGACACCAAACCCGCTAGATTTAAATAGTCAGCAACAGCCACCCCAGTATCATTTCTTCGCATGACTTTTTAAACTATACTTGCTTTAAACGAAAATCGCACGCAACTTGAAAATAGAAATGGCTGTATTGTGGTCAGTAGATGAGATGGCGGCACAGCTTTCACGATCAATCTATAATCCGACCCACTTTGAAGCGGTATTAAACTGCAGTGGAAAAGCAAACCGCGCCAAAGCAAAGCAAGCCGAGCCGAGCTGAGCCGAGTCGTACCACGCAGCGGAAAAGCGGCAATACATGACAAAACCGCCTGAGGTCACACTCTCTGTGCAGGCTGGCAGCATCAGATCCTCCAGTGCTCCCAGGGGAAACTGAGATGAGTGTCCCTGAGAGCAGTCTACATCTCTGGGCGCCTGAATTTGGGAGCAGATGTCCTGGTGAGGCAGGAATGTATACTGTACCCCAGGGGTCACCAAACTTTTTTCTCTGGGGGCCACATTATCGTTCCTGACTGTGATGGGGGGCCGGGGCCGGGTCAGCTATATAACATAGAATTGTATGACCCAGACCAAAATGACCACCAGCAGGCCTCATTGTGTAGTAGAGATTACTAGCCTGGCACAGCCATCCCCACTACTATATCCACACTACTATATCAACACTTGATTCCTGGCACATATTTGTTTATCTTTACTAGTGGTTTGCAAAAGTTGTAATCGAGTCTACACACTGTTTTATTTAAAGTTATTCTTCACAAATAATCGTTGGTCCACTGTTCTTTGAAAACTCTGCACTCTCTTTTAGGGGTGGAACGGTACACAGAAGTCACGGTTCGGTTCATACCTCGGTTCAGACATCACGGTTGGGTACAATGAAGGGAAAAGCAAAACAAAAATGCAGAAGGCTTGTGCATGTCTCAGGCTGGACCACCAAAAGAAAATAAATGTCTTAAACCTTGTATTTTTTTTAAATAAGTTTTATTAATAAAGTAAAGGCATAGAACCAGTTTATTGGTAGTGCACTGACAATAGTTTTATATAATTAGTTCATTAATTCAAGTAATAAAAATACCTTGATATGTTTGGTAATTGTACCTGAATGAATTGAAAATTAATCTGCTACATTTCAGATTAATATATTTGTTTTCCTTAAAAATGTAATTAACAGTAACTTAAACACTTTGCAGTTTGAATGATGTCCTGCATAAACTAAATGACGGAGTATGTTTTTATGTTTCCACTGTTCGATCGCGGCCGCGCCACACACACACACACACACACACACACACACACACACACACACACACAAATATAAGTAAACACTTTACGACTTTTCGATCGCGCCCACACCTCTCTCTCAACATATTCCAGCATTGCAATCTTTACACCGCAGCCTGCTTCAGAGCTTCAGAGCTAAGGCGGAGCTACAAATTAGGTGTCCCTAAGAACCCGCGTATCTAACAGTAGTTCCGCATTACATTAATTAAATTGCATGCAAGTTTTATTTGTTTTTATACCGTGTATTCTCCGTGTAAATGTATGCACCAAACTGTGACGCCCGTACCATGACGTACCGTCCATGACGACTTTTGAGGATTGCCTCATAGGGCCGGTTCAAGTAGTGGGGGGCAGAGGGGCTGGGATGCCAGTCAAAGGGGGGTGGCGGGCCTGAGTCGGCCCGCGGGCCTTAGTTTGGTGACCCCTGCTGTACCCCGAGTGATTTGGAGAAAGTTTGGCCTGGCGACATGGACGGGGTCTGTCTTCTCCTTGTAGCCCCGTTCTCTTTTTCTTTCCCCATTCACACTTAAGGTGTATGTGGCGGCCATAGCTGCGCTCCATGTACCGTTAGGTGGTGAATCCTTGGGAACCATGGATATAGTCTCCCGAGTCAGTGCAGCTGATTTGGAGAAAGTTTGGCTAGGTGGACATGGACCTCTTTGTGTCTCTAGAGACTTCTCATTGTCCCCTCTGGTTCTCCCTCACACATGCAGCTCCGTTGGGGCTGGACACCATGGCCGAGGCTTCGGCTGTACACATTTCTCCCGATCACTCTGCTCCCGGGAGTTCTAGAAAGAGTTCGCCAGGACGGGGTCCGTCTTCTTCTTATAGCCCCGTTCTCTTTCTATTTTCCCATTCACACTTAAGGTGTCTGCGGCAGCCATAGCTTGTGGCTATGTTGTCACCACCTTGTGACTATTGTACCCTAAGGATGAGGCCTACGGCTCAGGTTAGAGTTCCATCATGGGATCTACCCATGGTTCTAGAAGCCCTTGGACTCTCCATCTGACAAATGCATCTTTCTAAATAAGGCATTCTTGCTGGTGATCACATCACTTAAAAGAGTAGGAGACTTTCAAGCTTTGTCAGTTGCTCCCTCCTGTCTGGAATTTGCTCCAGGTGGGCTGAAAGCTATTCTTCACCCGAGGCTGGGTTACGTCCCTAAAGTACCCACTAATGTGGCCTGGTCCATAGTCCTCCAGGCCTTTCATCCTCCTCCCCATGTGTCGGCAAAACAAGAGAAGCCACAGTTACTCAGCTCTGTAAGGGCAGTTGAGGTTTATGTCCAGACGACCTATCAGTGGAGAAAAAACTGATCAGTTGCTGGTATGCTTCGGGCCCCCTGAGAAGGTCTGCCCGGCTACCAAACAAACTGTAAGCATGTGGATTGTGGAAGCTATGACTTATGAGGCCATATGGAATGTGCTCTGAGCTCTGGTTAGAAGCACTGTGTATAGCATCTTCTAATCTAAAGCTGTACTGTCGGAAACTCCTCTCCACGTTACGCCCCTTATCTGTTCTAAATTCACTGTAAATCACGGCTTTAAAGGGCTTATTGCTTTATTCTATAATGAGGACAGAACTGTTTGTGTATAAAATCTATATAATTAGCCGCTTTCCGACCGGAGGAACCTTTTCACAGTTCCTAGAACTATTGACTAAAGTACCCGGATGTTCCTGCGGTGCGAACACGCCGACTAGGAACGATTTTAGTTCTAGGAACTCCATTTGGAGGAACTAATTTAGGTCCTACTTTAGAGTAGGGTCTAAACCAGTACTATAGGAACTACCCGTGACGTTAGTGTACGCTGATTGACCGAACGTACGCGGAACACCAGCACCCGCCATTTTTAAAACAGCTAGAATGTAAACACACAGATTATAGCCTATATTTACTCCATAAACTAACTATACAAACATGGAAAACAGTGATCGATGGGTCTCTAAACCTTTATGCTGAAGAGAAAATCCAACGCAACTTTGAGGGGACCAAGCCAAACATGATTATGTTTATCTGCCCAGCTAGCAACACTGGACATCAACCACAACGGCATATCTTCTTTCTATAACAGTTCTATCTAATAAGATATTAAATAGTACTGTGTTAGACAGATTGCTAACTAATAAACACAGAGAATGCGAGCATTGTTTGCTCTGGCATTCTCAGCGCCGCCAAAATAAAAGTCACCGTGCTTGCGTCACTCCCTTACCCCTCCTACCAGTTCCTATGGTCACTTGGCCAGTGCGAACGCAAATAGCAAAACCGAGTTTGGGGGAGAGTAGTTGTTAGAACTGTTTAGAAGTGGACAGTTCCTAGACCTAAGTTCCTGTAACTACTTGGTCGGAAAGCGGCTATTGTTTGTATGTCCATTTGTAAGTACTACTGACTCACCATAGCTTTAACTTTCCCACAAAAAAATAAAAATAAAATAAAATCTAATTTAGGATATTCCCAAATGTACCCAAAGGGACATTTTGACAAATTTATCTGACTTCTGGGGCTAAACCTGACCCCAGATGATAGCTAAAAGTCACTATTATATTATAATAATAGTAGTAGTAATATTAGTAGTAATAATGTGATCACTATATATAATTCGTTTAATTTAAAATAGCTGTTTTCTATGTGAATATATTGTAAACTGTAATTTACAATTCCTGTGATCAAAGCTGAATTTTCTGCATCATTACTCCAGTCTTCAGCAAAAGCAGTTTATGCCTAACCTGCTACTGTAGCCAACACAACACAACACAACACAACACAACACAACACAACACAACACAACACAACACAACACAACACAACACAACTTCCTTTTTCTTGACAAACTCATTGGAACAATTTCCGCTGCATCTCTTTTGTCAGATGACTTATGTTTCGATGAGCCAGCATATGTTCTTTTTTTTTTCTTTTTTTTCATTGGTTTTGTTTTTTAAACTGTCACCCAGGCTGTGTAGAGGTCAGTGTGTGGTGGAGTGACTGATGGAGACAGAAGTGGACACCATTGAAGGGCAGGCCTCTGTATTCAGCCAGGCAAACCCTCTTTATGACAACAACATGAAGCTCTTTGAGGCCGAGCGCTACGACTTCCAGCACAGTGGTGAGTCTCGGGCAGGCCGACACTGTTCACATTCAAATATGCTTCAAAATGTTTGTGTGTTTCTGGAATGTTTCTTTCTGATCAATCATGACATTCAGTGGTCTGATATTTCATAATATTGATTGACTGTTGTTGGTCATGGAAATGCTGTGTATTGTAACTTAAAATAGTGCTAATTTCATTTCCCTCATATCATATCACTTATAATGGACTTATGAAATCAATTTTCTGTAGTTTAATCCAGAGTTCTGCATTGTTTGTTACAGAGCTGACACCAAGGAAACCAGCGAAGAAACGTCACTG
This sequence comes from Scardinius erythrophthalmus, assembly GCF_964197995.2. Classification (NCBI taxonomy): domain Eukaryota; kingdom Metazoa; phylum Chordata; class Actinopteri; order Cypriniformes; family Leuciscidae; genus Scardinius; species Scardinius erythrophthalmus. Next base: position 43,181,773 of record NC_138226.1, read on the forward strand.
TATTCCTGTTCTCATAGTGTTTCTCCTGCTGCTGATTGCACTGAATTCTGTGCTGGCCTATAAATGTAAGATGGAACTGAAATAAATTCACATTTAAAAAGTATAACTTTATAAATGTCCTTGCATTATATACAAAATGTCGAACCAAGTGGCACTGATTTTAAACCAAGCAAGTTTTAGGGTTTAAATAATTACATTATAAAAAAAAAAAATATGAAGCATTGTGACCTTTTGTGGTTGTCAGATGTCAATGGATCATGGTGATATGTAAAGTGATTTCTACACCTGTCGTTTCTCTGAGATGACTCTGACTTAAAAATTGTGCTAATAATCACCAAAACACCAGCTGATTAAAACTTATTGAGCAAAAATGATGAAGAAAAGGAAATTTATTGAAGAGAAAAGCTATATTCCTTTACAGATGTCACCAATATTTTGTTGTATTATGCAATGAAATGTGTATATTTTTAGTTGTAGCCTTAAGGTGCAGTCACATTCACCATTGCTTGGCGAATTTTCATGTACAAAACTCATTCTAACAGGAATCCCTGCGATCGGGTGCAAAAAAATCCCCTATGCAGATTTCACTTATTTTCAAGATGGTCACTTGAATTAACCACACTGACCAATAGAAAGCTGCTTGGTTTGAAAGTGAATTCTGTGTGAGCTGAGCTTTATACATCGCTCTACTATTAACAATAACTGACCATTTTTATCTAATGTGATTGCACCTTACAGTAAGTGTGTGTCCATCATTTTTTGTGAACATGCATATTTCACGGCATCATGTAAGCTATCACCTTGTTTCTGTCGTTCCATGATTTAATCTGCATTGTATGATGTGTATTGTATGCAGTCTTCACTCTGGAGGCTTGGGTTCACACTCACTGTACATCAGCTGAAACCAGATCAGAGGAACTCCAGTCTGCTGAAGGATTCAAGCAGGGCAGCTCCAGTTCAGATGAGGTTTATACATTCATGTTGTGCCATACAAACACATACTCATATTAGGCCTGTTTTGAGAGTGTCAGAGCTGATGGTGTGTGTGTGTGTGTGTGTGTGTGTGTGTGTGTGTGTGTGTGTGTGTGTGTGTGTGTGTGTGTGTGTGTGTGTGTGTGTGTGCGTTAACAGGAGTGTCTGTCCGATCTGTGTGGGAACGATGGGACTCTAGAAAAACTGAGGACTCAACTAAACCAACTCAACGTTAGTGCACAAAGAGGTACACATCTTTGATACACACAAGATAAATCCTATTGGTTGACCAGGTACTATTTTGAGAATCTGCCATGATTTCAATCGTTAAAGGGGTCATGAAATGCATTTTCAGATCTATACTTTATATTTACTGTCTTTAACAACTACAGTATATATTAACATTTAAATTAATCATTTGATACAATGCACTTATTGTGTACATACCGATACATGCTTTTACACTGTACTTATGTTTAAAACATACCTGCACGTAATTACAGCTGTTATTAATTTCTGTAATTACATCTATAATGACTCTGTTGACCTGCTCTTACCCCTTAACCTACCCTTAACCCTACCCATACTACTAAACCTGTCCTAACCTCACCTGTATCACCTCAATAGCAGCACAAGTGTTTTGGATAGTCGTTACATCATGAATGAGGAGATTTCAAATCTTAAGGGTGGAAAACAAAAACACATATTTGAGTAATATTTAAGGTGTGAAAGTTGCAGTATGATTTTATTGTTTATATGGAAATATCAAAAATATTTAGATTTTCCATTTCATGACCACTTTAAAGCATTTTGTCAGGAGACACCATAGGTGTGTCTCACAGAATTAAAGTTATCGTTTTCCTTTATATTTCATAGTCATGGTTTGTCCGCCTGGTCCACCTGGAACACCTGGATTACAAGGTAACTGTGTACTGTGACAATGCCTTGAAAATATTGTCACTCAGTCAGCCTCTCACTCTAACATTAGAAGATTGCAATACTTAGGCAATAACTAATAAGGGAGATAATCGTGACTTATTTGCCCAAAGCTTGTCTACAACCATCAGCGTGAGGCATCAGCTTGAACAATTCAAAAAAGTTTCAAATTCAGTAAAACAACTTCAGTTATTTGAACAATTCATTTAAAATCTAGCTGTTTTTTGAGGGATGTTAGCAGACTACGCTAATGTGACTGTTCCTACTCGCACCACTCCGAACGGGATTCGTCAACTAGGGCACTTAAAGCCAAAGCCCCTTGAAGTTTTACCTGGCCTCCAGTACACACACCACCCTGAATGTCTCTCCCCTCCGGGTCACGGCACCAATGCAACCAGTCCTAGTCGCACCGCTCCTAACGGGATTCGAACCATCATCAACCGGCATGGGAAGGCAGAGGAGTGAGGTTTTACCTGGACAGCTCTTCCTAGCTAGAATCCAGAAGGATACCAAACATCTGTAAGGCACCCAAAATCTCTGAGATCCTGTCCCCAGTTTAAAGGGGTGAAAATTGGCTAATTTTCATCTCCTCTTTTGAACCCAGCAGCAGATCTCAGTGACCAGAATAGAGCCGATCACTTTCTACATGTTCCTTCACAATCTGTGTGGTTTTAGTGCTCCCTGCTGGTCAAAACAGACATAAACATTGAACTGAACTAAAGCTGTCATTTGACCTTTGGTGTCTTCCATCCTTTTTTCCAACAGATGCTTGTGAATAGTATTTTGTCATTGTTATGTCATGCTTTGAGCAGTCAGTTTTTATACTCCAGCTGTGCTCTGTATTAGGTTCTCCTGGAATACCAGGGAACCCAGGACAGAAAGGAGGCCTTGGCTCACCAGGTTAGTGTATTTTTGTATATCTGTATGAATTTTGAATGCATATGTGTATGGGTGTGAGTGCTCTTGAGAAGCATATGTGAGTATCGTACTCTTCATTTTTCACCAGTTTTAACGAGCTGCATAGGCTTAGGAAATAATTGTATGTTAGTAATGCTAAAGCATTCACTTTTTTTGGTGTACACAAAGAAAATGCTGCAAAACAATGAACATTAATTGAAAGTTATTGTATTTATTTCAGGGAGGGTAGGTGAGCCTGGAGCTCCAGGTGAAAAAGGACAGAGAGGAGACCCAGGTCTCGCAGGGGAAAAGGGAATGGTTGGCGCTCCGGGTGCACCTGGTAATCGTCTCCTTACTTTCACACATCTCTCATCCCAGTATAGCAGATCCACATCTCTCCCTGACTGTATTTATTTCTGTCTCCAGGTGTTTCAGGCTTAAAGGGGGATCCAGGAGCGAGAGGAATACAAGGTGCCTGATTATTATGATGAAAGGCCACCTTAATAATTCATACTGTAATAAAACAGAAAATATGTGTTGTGGAAATGCCTTGCACATTTTTCCATTCTGTAAGAGTTTTATACTGCTCTAATGACTACTGCTCTGTGCACACAAGGTTTACCTGGGAATGACGGTCGTCCAGGTGCCGATGGAAAGAATGGTTTGGCAGGAACACCAGGGGCCCGTGGAAATCCAGGTACTTTTTGAAAGATAAATAGCTGTCTATAGCTGCTAATTACTACTACTGATAAAAAATACGATTTTTTTTACAGTGTAGTGCAGTTGTGCAAAAGTACAACCACACCACAAAACCACTTTAATCTGTTTAGTCTGAACAGTAGAAATAGTGATGCTTTCCTTATTAAACACCACTAAAACTAAATCTGTCAAAGCCACACTTTGTTCTGCATTTTGTCACTTTTTGATACCTTGGACTTGAAATCTCTCTTCCTCAGGGCCTAAAGGAGACCAAGGTCCCAGTGGTGAGCGAGGAGGGCAGGGACCTCCAGGTGTAAGCGGTAAGAAAGCTTTTGGAAAGAAACAATAAAACACTACTTAAAGGTATTTAGCAGTGACATTGTCAGGCTTTTTTATTTATAACAAAATAATCTAATTGCATGTTCCAGATGTAATATAACAATATAACAATGAAGTTTACAGTGGATTTATAAATTAACTAGAAAAAAAAGTTTGTTAGAAGTTTTAAGTAGTTTGAAGTAAAGAAATAAAGATTAGTTAGAAATAAATATTAGAAAGAAAGATTAGTTAGAAATAAATATTAGAAAGAAAGATTAGTTCGAAAGAAATCAAGATAGATTAGTTAGAAAGAAAGAAAGAAAGAAAGAAAGAATGGTGGATTAGTTAGAAAGAAAGAAAGATGGATTAGTTGAAAAGAAAGAAAGAAAAATAGATTAGTTAGAATGAAAGAAAGAAAGACTGATTAGTTAGAAAGAAAGATTAGTTAGAAAGAAAGAAAAAGATTATAGAAAGAAAAAAGAAAGAAAGAAAGAAAGAAAGAAAGAAAGAAAGAAAGAAAGAAAGAAAGAAAGAAAGAACAAAGAAAGAATGGTGGATTAGTTGAAAAGAAAGAAAGAAATAGATTAGTTAGAATGAAAGAAAGAAAGAAAAATAGATTAGTTAGAATGAAAGAAAGAAAGACTGATTAGTTAGAAAGAAAGATAGATTAGTAAAAAAAAAGATTAGTTAGAAAAAAGAAAAAGACTAACAAGAAAAGGTCAAAGAAAAAGTCTTCAACGTCTAGGACGTCTTAACTAAACTACACTAACTAATAAACATAAATACAATGGGTGGCACAAATCCCTAACTAGTGTTTTTAAACAGTCAGGGTTACTACGTGTGTACAATGTATGTCACGTGACAGTCTTACCTATCCCCTTCTCCTTTGCCGGCGGCAACACTCATTTATGAGAAAGTTTTTGGACACAGCCAAAACGAGGAACGAGTGAGCATACATGTGGACAACGTAACGAAAATAAAACAACAACAACTTAACAGTTTCTACAACAAAACGTCTCTCTCAAAGGTTCTCATTACAAAGGTTCTCTCAATACAAAGTGCTCTCAATACAAAGTGCTCTAGTCACACTGGCAGCAGCATGGTCTTTAAATATCCGCTTCACCAGGTGTCACTCATTATGCGGATGCAGATCCCGCCTCCCAAGGCGCGGCCACTCATCTCGTTAGCCTTGACTGACAAGCAATGTAGCCAACCAGCAACAACCTAAGAGATCGAAAGTAAGAGAAAGAGACAGGACGAAAAAAAACAACACACACACAATACTATAAACGTCCTTACGGACGTAACAATTAGTTAGAAAGAAAGAAAGAAAGAAAGAAAGAAAGGTGGATTAGTTAGAAACAAAGAAAGATTGATTAGCTGAAAAGAAAGAAAGAAAAATAGATTAGTTAGAATGAAAGAAAGAAAGACTGATTAGTTAGAAAGATAGAAAGAAAGATTATTGAAAGAAAAAAGAAAGAAAGATTAGGTAGAAAGAAAGAAAGAAAGAATGAACAAAGAAAGAATGGTGGATTAGTTGAAAAGAAAGAAAGAAAGAAATAGATTAGTTAGAATGAAAGAAAGAAAGAAAAATATATTAGTTAGAATGAAAGAAAGAAAGACTGATTAGTTAGAAAGAAAGAAAGATTAGGTAGAAAGAAAGAAAGAAAGAAAGAAAGAAAGAAAGAAAGAAAGAAAAATAGATTAGTTAGAATGAAAGAAAGAAAGACTGATTAGTTAGAAAGAAAGATAGATTAGTAAAAAAAAAGATTAGTTAGAAAAAAGAAAAAGATTAGTTAGAAAGAAAGAAAGAAAGAAAGAAATGTGGATTAGTTAGAAAGAAAGAAAGATGGATTAGTTGAAAAGAAAGAAAGAAAAATAGATTAGTTAGAATGAAAGAAAGAAAGACTGATTAGTTAGAAAGAAAGAAAGAAAGATTATAGAAAGAAAAAAGAAAGAAAGATTAGGTAGAAAGAAAGAATGAACAAAGAAAGAATGGTGGATTAGTTGAAAAGAAAGAAAAAAAGACTGATTAGTTAGAAAGAAAGAAAGATTAGGTAGAAAGAAAGAAAGATTAGGTAGAAAGAAAGAAAGAAAGAAAGAAAGAAAGAAAGAAAGAAAGAAAGAAATGTGGATTAGTTAGAAAGAAAGAAAGATGGATTAGTTGAAAAGAAAGAAAGAAAAATAGATTAGTTAGAATGAAAGAAAGAAAGACTGATTAGTTAGAAAGAAAGATAGATTAGTAAGAAAGAAAGAAAGATTAGTTAGAAAGAAAGAAAGATTAGGTAGAAAGAAAGAAAGAAAGAAAGAAAGAAAGAAAGAAAGAAAGAAAGAAAGAAAGAAAGAAAGAAAAAAAGAATGAATGAATGAAAAAATGAAAGAATGGTGGATTAGTTGAAAAGAAAGAAAGAAAAATAGATTAGTTAGAATGAAAGAAAGAAAGACTGATTAGTTAGAAAGAAAGATAGATTAGTAAAAAAAAGATTAGTTAGAAAAAAGAAAAAGATAAGTTAGAAAGAAAGAAAGAAAGAAAGAAAGAATGGTGGATTAGTTAGAAAGAAAGAAAGATTGATTAGTTGAAAAGAAAGAAAGAAAAATAGATTAGTTAGAATGAAAGAAAGACTGATTAGTTAGAAAGAAAGAAAGATTATAGAAAGAAAAAAGAAAGAAAGATTAGGTAGAAAAAGAAAGAAAGAAAGAAAGAAAGAAAGAAAGAAAGATTAGGTAGAAAGAAAGAAAGAAAGAAAGAAAGAAAGAAAGAAAGAAAGAAAGAAAGAAAGAAAGAAAGAATGGTGGATTAGTTGAAAAGAAAGAAAGAAATAGATTAGTTAGAATGAAAGATAGAAAGAAAAATAGATTAGTTAGAATGAAAGAAAGAAAGACTGATTAGTTAGAAAGAAAGAAAGATTAGGTAGAAAGAAAGAAAGAAAGAAAGAAAGAAAGAAAGAAAGAAAGAAAGAAAGAAAGAAAGAAAGAAATGTGGATTAGTAAGAAAGAAAGAAAGATGGATTAGTTGAAAAGAAAGAAAGAAAAATAGATTAGTTAGAATGAAAGAAAGAAAGACTGATTAGTTAGAAAGAAAGATAGATTAGTAAGAAAGAAAGAAAGATTGGTTAGAAAGAAAGAAAGATTAGGTAGAAAGAAAGAAAGAAAAAAGAAAGAAAGAAAGAATGAATGAAAAAAAGAAAGAATGGTGGATTAGTTGAAAAGAAAGAAAGAAAAATAGATTAGTTAGAATGAAAGAAAGACTGATTAGTTAGAAAGAAAGATAGATTAGTAAAAAAAAGATTAGTTAGAAAAAAGAAAAAGATTAGTTAGAAAGAAAGAAAGATTGATTAGTTGAAAAGAAAGAAAGAAAAATAGATTAGTTAGAAAGAAAGAAAGATTGATTAGTTGAAAATAAATAAAGAAAAATAGATTAGTTAGAATGAAAGAAAGAAAGACTGATTAGTTAGAAAGAAAGAAAGAAAGATTATAGAAAGAAAAAAGAAAGAAAGATTAGGTAGAAAGAAAGAAAGAAAGAAAGAAAGAAAGAAAGAAAGAAAGAAAGAGAGAGAGAAAGAAAGAATGAACAAAGAAAGAATGTTGGATTAGTTGAAAAGAAAGAAAGAAATAGATTAGTTAGAATGAAAGAAAGAAAGAAAAATAGATTAGTTAGAATGAAAGAAAGAAAGACTGATTAGTTAGAAAGAAAGAAAGATTAGGTAAAAAGAAAGAAAGATTAGGTAGAAAGAAAGAAAGAAAGACAGAAAGAAAGATTAGGTAGAAAGAAAGAAAGAAAGAAAGAAAGAAAGAAAGAAAGAAAGAAAGAAAGATTAGGTAGAAAGAAAGAAAGAAAGAAAGAAAGAAAGAAAGAAAGAAAGAAAGAAAGAAAGAAAGAAATGTGGATTAGTTAGAAAGAAAGATGGATTAGTTGAAAAGAAAGAAAGAAAAATAGATTAGTTAGAATGAAAGAAAGACTGATTAGTTAGAAAGAAAGATAGATTAGTAAGAAAGAAAGAAAGATTAGTTAGAAAGAAAGAAAGATTAGTAAGAAAGAAAGAAAGATTAGTTAGAAAGAAAGAAAGAAAGAAAGAAAGAAAGAAAGAAAGAAAGAAAGAAAGAATGAAAAAAAGAAAGAATGGTGGATTAGTTGAAAAGAAAGAAAGAAAAATAGATTAGTTAGAATGAAAGAAAGAAAGACTGATTAGTTAGAAAGAAAGATAGATTAGTAAAAAAAAGATTAGTTAGAAAAAAGAAAAAGATTAGTTAGAATGAAAGAAAGAAAGAAAAATAGATTAGTTAGAATGAAAGAAAGAAAGACTGATTAGTTAGAAAGAAAGAAAGATTAGGTAAAAAGAAAGAAAGATTAGGTAGAAAGAAAGAAAGAAAGACAGAAAGAAAGATTAGGTAGAAAGAAAGAAAGAAAGAAAGAAAGAAAGAAAGAAAGAAAGAAAGAAAGAAAGATTAGGTAGAAAGAAAGAAAGAAAGAAAGAAAGAAAGAAAGAAAGAAAGAAAGAAAGAAAGAAATGTGGATTAGTTAGAAAGAAAGATGGATTAGTTGAAAAGAAAGAAAGAAAAATAGATTAGTTAGAATGAAAGAAAGACTGATTAGTTAGAAAGAAAGATAGATTAGTAAGAAAGAAAGAAAGATTAGTTAGAAAGAAAGAAAGATTAGTAAGAAAGAAAGAAAGATTAGTTAGAAAGAAAGAAAGAAAGAAAGAAAGAAAGAAAGAAAGAAAGAATGAATGAAAAAAAGAAAGAATGGTGGATTAGTTGAAAAGAAAGAAAGAAAAATAGATTAGTTAGAATGAAAGAAAGAAAGACTGATTAGTTAGAAAGAAAGATAGATTAGTAAAAAAAAGATTAGTTAGAAAAAAGAAAAAGATTAGTTAGAAAGAAAGAAAGAAAGAATGGTGGATTAGTTAGAAAGAAAGAAAGATTGATTAGTTGAAAAGAAAGAAAGAAAAATATATTAGTTGAAAAGAAAGAAAGAAAAATAGATTAGTTAGAATGAATGAAAGAAAGACTGATTAGTTAGAAAGATTGGTTAGTTAGAAAGATTGGTTAGAAAAACGAAAGAAAGAAAGAAAGAAAGAAAGAAAGAAAGAAAGAAAGAAAGAAAGAAAGATGGATTAGTAAGAAAGAAAGATGGATTATTTAGTAAGAAAGAAAGAAAGAAAGAAAGCTGGATTAGTTAGAAACAAAGAAAGATGGATTAGATAGACAGATAGAATAGTTAGAAAGAAAGAAAGATAGATTAGTTGAAAAGAAAGAAAGAAAAATAGATTAGTTAGAAAGAAAGAAAGAAAGAAAGAAAGAAAGAAAGATGGGTTAGTAAGAAAGAAAGATGGATTATTTAGTAAGAAAGAAAGAAAGCTGGATTAGTTAGAAACAAAGAAAGATGGATTAGGTAGAAAGAAAGATTAGGTAGAAAGAAAGAAAGAAAGAAAGAAAGAAAGAAAGAAAGAAAGAAAGAAAGAAAGAAAGAAAGAAAGAAAGAAAAAGAAAGAAAGAATGAATGAAAAAAAAGAAAGAATGGTGGATTAGTTGAAAAGAAAGAAAGAAAAATAGATTAGTTAGAATGAAAGAAAGAAAGACTGATTAGTTAGAAAGAAAGATAGATTAGTAAAAAAAGATTAGTTAGAAAAAAGAAAAAGATTAGTTAGAAAGAAAGAAAGAAAGAAAGAAAGAAAGAAAGAAAGAAAAAAAAGAAGGATGGATTAGTTTGAAAGAAAGAAATATTGATTAGTTGGAAAAGAAAGAAAGAAAAATAGATTAGTTAGAATGAAAGAAAGACTGATTAGTTAGAAAGATTGGTTAGAAAAACGAAAGAAAGAAAGAAAGAAAGAAAGAAAGAAAGAAAGAAAGAAAGAAAGAAAGAAAGAAAGAAAGCTGGATTAGTTAGAAACAAAGAAAGATGGATTAGATAGACAGATAGAATAGTTAGAAAGAAAGAAAGATTGATTAGAAAGAAAGAAAGATTAGTTAGAATGAATGAAAGAAAGATATATTAGTTAGAAAGAAAGAAAGATAGATTAGATAGAAAGATAGATTAGTTAGAAAGAAAGAGAGAAATATAGATTAGTACGAAAGAAAGAAATAAAGAAAGAAAGAAAGAAAGATGGATTGGTTAGTTAGAAAGAAAGAAAGCTAGATAAGTTAGTTATAAAGATAGATAGATTAGTTAGAAAGAAAGATAGATAGATAAGTTAGTTAGAAAGATAGATTAGTTAGAAAGATAGATAGATAGATTAGTTAGAAAGAGAGAAAGATAGATAGATAGATAGATAGATAGATAAATTAGTTATATTAGTTAGAAAGAAAGAAAGATAGATAAGTTAGAAAGATAGATAGATAAGTTAGAAAGAAAGAAAGATTAGTTAGAAAGATAGATAGATAAGTTAGTTAGAAAGACAGATTAGTTAAAAAAAGAAAGATAGATGGATTAGATAGACATATAGAATAGTTATAAAGAAAGAAACATTGTTTAGAAAGAAAGAAAGATGGATTAGATAGATAGATTAGTTAGAAAGAAAGAGAGAAAGATAGATTAGTAAGAATGAAAGAAAGATATAATAGGTAGAAAGAAAGATGAATTAGTTAGAAAGAAAGAAAGATTATTTAGAAAGAAAGATGGATTAGTTAGAAAGAAAGAAAGAAAGAAAGAAAGAAAGAAAGAAAGAAAGAAAGAAAGAAAGAAAGAAAGAAAGAAAGATGGATTGGTTAGTTAGAAAGAAAGAAAGATTTCAGAGTTAATTAATTTATGAGTTTAAGAGTTCATAAGTCTATGAATTCATGAGTTTATAAGTTAATTAGTTTTATAAGTGTATGAGTTTAGAGTTTATTAGTTTAAATGAGTCTCAATGGCTCATTTAGTATTGATACTTTGCACGTGACATCACAAGTACTGGCTGGCGGGCAAGAACGTCGTTCTCCAGCAATGAAACCCAGTAAACTAATCAAGGGTCGCCAGTTTTGCTATACAAAAGTTGGTGTTTTGAGGTGTAAACGACATGCCAGATAGTTGTTGTGCAATTGGATGCACTAACCGCAGATGAGATAAGCAACCTTCACAGTAGGCTACACGTCTGTGCAAATTACCATCAAAGGTAATTTCAACATTTGTTTGAACACAATGGGTGTATGATCATGTAATTAATCGTGTCTTTAAGTTACTGTAGTTTTGTCAATCAACACCACCAGTATTCACCAGCTGGTTCGGCGAGTCAGCTGTTTGTGTTATGAGTCTAAGCTAGGCTAACTGTACGTTCACACCGCCGCCAGCAAGAGCGGCAAAATTCATTGAAAATGAATGATTTCCGGGCACTTTGATGCTCTCGCCGGTGGCGGTGTGAACGCACAGTAACAACAGCTGTCGTATTTTGCTAACAATAACAGAAGTGTGTGATAGGTTGTTTTGAGGTTTGCGAGATCTATGATTTTCAATGAGAACCAGAGATGACCCAAAAGTAGAGCTAACGTTATATTATTTACGGAGGAATTATTACTGCTCGATTATCTTAAAAAACGTGTCTGCTTTACACAATTTAGCTACCTTGGAGTTAATCCTAGTCCATAGTTATGCAGCTAGCTCGCTAACAGACTTGATGTCTACTAGAAAGACAGGACTCAACGTTGAAAATACCCGTTTGTTGCCCGCCAGGTATCAGTGGTAGTCACGTGACTGCAAAGTATCAATATAGAACGGCAGTTTGGTTTAGTCTTCAAGGTGTTTAGATTTAAATTTTTGTCGGTTGGTGAGTTTGAATCTGGATTTGAATTTTTTAGAACTCCCCAATGTAAGTCAATGGGAGTTTTTCCGAGTTTTGATCAGCATTTTTAGGAAAACCGTAAGTCCGATCAGTCTGAAAAGACATACTGTAGCAACTCGAGTCAGAACAGTTTGAAGGTCTGAGCCGAGTTTGGAGTATGTAGAGTTAAAGCTCTAGGAGTTTGAGTTGTAAATTTTAGGGTCAGAATAATAATAATAAGTTTAAATAGGATTTCAGTAAGTTGGCTTTCTCAAGCCAACTTAATAATAAGTTTAAATAGGATTTCAGTAAGTTGGCTTTCTCAAGCCAACTTAATAATAATAAGTTTAAATAGGATTTCAGTAAGTTGGCTTTCTCAAGCCAACTTAATTAAAAACATACAAAAGCCAAACACACCTGATTCAATTATTTGTTCTTCGTTCTCTAGAAGTAGAGTTTAAAAACCTTGCTGTATTTTTGTGTAGTTAATTAAGAGAAGGTACACTGCCATCTTGCTCCGACAAAAGTGACTTGCCAAAAACTTACCAACTCGTAAATTTCCCTGGAGGACTTGAGCTTACCAGTAGCCAGACTTCTGACATAAAATCTGGTGTACTTTGATTTATCTGAAATAGCTGATACCACAATATTGGAGAAAGCTTATTGCACAGTTTCATTCCAGAATCTATTATACGGCAAACACAAAAGTACTCAAAAGGAAAAAGGAAAACATATGTGTTGACTACGTTTTTCTAAAAACTACAGATTCTTTCACAGACAGTATTTACCTTCAAGTCACTAAACTCTAGCACAACTTGGCAACTTTATTAAATACAGAGATTAGAGTTTTTCCTCACAAGTGCTCATTGTATCATCCTGGTACCTGTATCAAATGTGACTGTTTTCAGGCAGAATGGTGCACCCATGAAGTTTCATAATTCCTCATTCATTTGGGCCCTAACCTGTGGTTGATTGGTCATTTAGGGCCTTCTGGTCCACAGGGACCTCCTGGCCTGCGAGGACCACCTGGAGAAAAAGGCTCGCCTGGACCAAAGGGAGACACTGGCCTTGGCCTTCAAGGTATTGTAGGAGTGCTAAGAACATATGCACATAAAAGTGATATATGATGTTGCCAATAATTTTGGGTAAATAATTGTTTTCAGGGCGCCCAGGAGAACAGGGGGTAAAGGGAGATCCAGGTTTGCCAGGTAAATAAAGACAAACATGGAAACAGAAGATAAACATTGGATTTATATCATGCAGTCGTCATCTGAGTTCGATGTTGTATGCAGGTGTCCCAGGATCTCGGGGTCTGAATGGAGTAAAGGGCAGTAAAGGGGATTCAGGTGGGTTTATTAAAAAGTTTATTAATGACAAGAAGGCAACATCCATCTGTGTCTGTTTCTTGAATTTCTTCCTTTCCTCTTACCCTATTCTCTCCCAGGGCAAAAGGGAAATCAAGGTATGTTGTGGCATATTTTGTGTGCATCCACGATATCTGTACACAACAGTTATGTTGATTATTAACCTGTTTTGTAAGTGAATTGATTGTATGTACATGTATGATGGTCTTAAACAGGTCTGAAGGGTGAGAAGGGTGATGTAGGACCCAATGGTGGTGTGTCTGGTAATTTTCATAAATACAGATCCATCTCTCTGTACTACTGTGTGTAACTAGCTAGGTTTCCATCCAAAGTTACAGATTTAACTTGTGCACAAAATTGCATAAAACATTTGTGAATAAAGCAACGTTTCCATCCCATGTGTTCAAGAGAGCAAAATCATCACTTCCTGGGAAATTGGCACATTATATCTGTAATAAAACTGTAAGTTGCTGCAAATGCAATCAGGCTCTGTTTCCCTCCATCATAAATGAGTTTGTCTCAGAGCATCAGACGAAACACAATAAACACCGTCATGTTCTCTTGCGTTCGGATGCTGGTGTTTGGAAACGCAATCGTGTGAGACGCTTCAGGAGGAATTAAACCAAATCATTCTGATGACAGTCTTAGACACTCAGGCGTTTCAAAAACACCAAACCAACAGTTGAGATGCTGTGATGCCATTGGTCCACTGGTTACTCCAGTTATCCAATCACAGCCTCTGCTGAGGCAAAGTCACATGAGGTGATTGTTGCGCATCAAAGGATTTATTCTGCAAAGGTGTTTCTATCATAGTTTATGCGCATGTCTAAATAAAAAATCACAAAATTATCCGCCGCGTAAGTTTTTATGCACATTTTTAGAATTTATGCTCATCTTGGCGTTTCCATCCAGCGTTTATTATGAGATAACCCAAAATTTGCATTAAAATAGGTGGATGAAAACATAGCTAGTGTTAACGTCTATTAAATTCTCAGAGATTCTTGTATTGTTGTTGTTGTTCTTTTTGTCTACTCTACAAAATAACACTTTAGCATGACATATGAATGCCTAAACATGTCTCATATATGTGTGTTTGTCTTTAGCTGTAGTTCGTTTAGTGGGAAGCTCCACCCGTGGAAGACTCGAGGTGCTGTATAATGGTGTCTGGGGAACAGTGTGTGATGACAGCTTTGACACTGTGGATGGGTTGGTGGTGTGTAGGATGTTGGGCTTCCAGAGGGCCACCCAGGTGTTCACGGCCCCTGCAGGTGATGTATCTGTCTATACTTAAGGGGTTTTAGTTAACGGTTCATGGTGTACAGGCTATAGTTTCCAAAACCCACTCAGAACGGTCAGCTGTGTATCTCCTGCAGGAACTGGAAAAATCTGGCTGGATGAGTTGAGATGTACCGGGACTGAGAGGAGCATTTTTGACTGTCCACATGGAGGAATTGAAGTTCATAACTGTAACCACGCTGAAGATGTGGGAGTTAGCTGTGCCTGAATAAAAAGCGGAAAAATGCTCACACCAAGAACTCATTTTGTCTGTGTTTTGGTGATTTTTAGAAAGTCAGTTCTCCTTACACAGATGCAGTTAATCAGATTAACTATTTTCCACTAATGTTTGAAAGTGTTTCATCATATGAAACCAAATTCTTTTTGTCAAATGTTAAAAAAAAGTGTGCATGGTGTCATCAAGGCAGCGACATTAATGCATTTTTTTTTAAATGGGACTTGTGTGTGTGCAAATATTTGTTATCTTTGTACAATATGAATGTATAAACAAACTCCTATCCTAAATCCTAAAACTGTCCAAACTCATAACACTTATAGCAAAATAAAGGGCTTACAGTAAAATAGCTTTTGACTCTAAAATGTGTCTTGTTTCTGTTCCTGTTCACTCAGGCCTTGTCCAAACTAGTAGGTTTTCATTTGAAAACACATCCTTTTCTCTCTCCGTTTTGGCCTTACGTCCACACTGAGACGGCGTTTAAATGAATGAAAACTATCTTTTTGAAAACACTCTCCAAAGTGGATAAATCTGAAAATGCTGTTGTAGTGTGGACTGTCAAAACAGGTATTTAAAAATAGATATTCATGTTTATACCAGTATTGTGGCTGTTATGTGCTGTTCACTTACACACTGTGGTTAAAATATGTTACTTTGCACACACTTCATATCACAGTCATGCAAAGATGACAGAAAACGCACTCACATTAGCTGTCCTGCGGCAAAACATGAGAAACAAATAATGGTGAGTGAGTGCGAACTGGACGCATCAGAGAATGCTGAGATATTTTGCTAAATAAAATGACCCTGCCAAAAGAATTGTGTGATAACTTTATTATTTTCCGTCTGTATCATCTCAGTGAGGTTTTAGGCATGCGCAGTAAAGGTGAATTTATCGTCTTCAGGCGTTTTCCAAGAATCCCAACAAACCCAATCGCATTTCTCTCACGATCCTTCTTTAACTAGCACCGTCCTGAATTTCGGATCTAAGAGACACTAAGTTATGATTATCATTCAGCTCCTGTTCTCCTCTCCAGGGAGTTCCTCTCTCCAGTCCTTCCTCTCTCTCACGGTGTCTGTCTGGCCCCTCATTAGCTGTGGGACCCTGGGTAAAGAAGACTGGGTTTGGGAGTGAGGTCCTCTGAAGGGCTAAGACGGCGCAGTAATAAATAAATGATCCAGTCGGTGACAGTAATAATAATGAGAGAGGAAGGCATACGGTAGCATTTATAAAGAGCTCCGGTCCACTGGGAGCAAGAGGCTCTGTGCTCTTTTATACTGAAGCCCAATCTGAGAACTGATCAACACCAGAGTGTGTCACTTACAGACAATAATTACCACAACGCACTCACAATGGGAGCATTCAGGGATATACACCCCAAAGACTTCAGTATATAAATCACTAAAATTATTGACAATATTTTGAGACAAAGGTCTTGTTAATGATTTTCAGTTTTCAGTTAGTGAGGGAAGGGCATAAAAAAGCTATTTAAACGCATCCCTATCCCTAAAAATCTGGACTTTTTCAGGTACTGGACAAGAGATATTATCATGAATAATATATGAGCGGACCTTTATTTATTTCTATTAAATGTTTTGCTCTTTTTTTTTTTTCTTCCAATTTACAATAATTTAATAAAGTATGTATTTTTCATGTTTATGCCAAAATTCTTAATTATCATTCATAGTAGTAGTAGTAGTAGTGCTGTCTATGTGTTACTGTTTAAGACTAATTAAATATGTTTTACATTGTTACATTTATTTATAGAGCAAGTACTGCAAGAACTGCATTAAAAGGTTGGATAAGACCAAGCAACACACACAAGCAGCAAATCCTGTTTATCTGTCAAATTCGTTTAGCCTATAAATTAAAACTTAACCGGTATAAAATATGATCAGTGAGTGAAAAAAAAAGAAAAAAAGAAGATGAACACGTCACCGCTTCAGGTTAGCGGGGAAATTTATTTATTATTCAAAATGCACATTTGGAAAAGAAAATATTTTTATAGGAAGTTTTCAGCCGGTTCAATATAATTCAAGTTAACTTTTAGAAAAATATCCAAGATACTTCTTCCAGCTTAAAAGAGTTAAAAAATGATTTAACATCATGGCTATCACAATAGAAACATTAAAAATGGCAGAAACGCTTCACACTAATGCATTTCAGTCATCAGCCTTTCTCACAGTGTGTCAGGGACTAAATTAGTCGCAGGTGTAGATTGTAATCAGTTACTGGTAGAACTGGGAAAAACTAGGGTTGCGTCCGTCCCAAATCGCTACTCGCTTGAGTACATCTGCTGCCTTTAAAAGTCATTCAGATGAAGGAATCTCAGGAGATTGGAAGTAGATATAATATTGATACCCATTACAAAGTATAATGACATGTATGTATCAAACAAAAAAGCAAAAAGAGTAAAAAAGAAAGAAAATAATAATAATTCATGCTAAAAAAAATGATTTATGTTAACATAGAGCATATGATTCATTGTTTTAATCAACTGACAGTACTAAAACATAGTGATAATCTGTTCTCATGAGTAACTGTCTGAGGTGTGCTGAATGCTGTTAAAATGCCTGAGCCGTACAAGTAGAACGAGGAAGTAGTTGTGCAAGCTAGTCATTAACAACTTGTGCAACAGGAATAGGAAAGCATTTTAATTATTTATTTAAAAAGTTAAGTTATTCTAGAGAGTAAATGAGGAAGTACAATTGCTGAGGTTTCTGTAAAAGTAGCAGACGTGTGTTTGTAAGTGGGAGTGTGTGTACGCATGTGTTGTAAACAACACAGCAGTATAGAGAAACTGCTGACCAGATCCAGCAGAGCTGAGTGTTCATGCCCGGTGTCCAGGATATCAACTAACTATTCATACGCGTTATTTTTCTTCTGGTGGACATCTGGTGGCCTGGCTCCGCCCTCCGATGTACTTCCGCTCAATTTTCATGTTCCTTCAGTAATCCGTCTGGGTTTGCGGTATATTCGTGGGTTTTCTCCGGCCAAATTTTTACCTGTCCAATCAGCGCAGAGAGGGAATGGTTGAGGATGTGGAGGTCGTGCGCTAGTTTGAGTTGTAGGGTTACGTCACGACCAAACGTTAGCGATTGGTTAAGGCAGATCCAGAGTGACTCTGGGCAGATCTAATAGTTTTAAACTTCAACAGTATACCCGACTTCAAGGTTAAGTTAACACTTGTCAATGGAGAGTGGCCAGACTCTCTGTACAAATGAACTGTACTAGAGTCTGGTAGGCTAGATATCTGGTGGATCACTTCTGAAAATTCCAGCACAGCACTACAACAACCATAATGAAATGAGCCTTCACAATAGATAATGCTTTACAATGAACTCTGTTAGAGAGCTACATAGGCTATGGCTGTTTATCTGTTCAATAAAATACCTTACTGACCTGGTAATACACATAAATGCCATCTCTGCATCACTTTTACTGTTCCTAACTGAAGAAATAGACAAAAGAAATGCTGTCTTCAGTGTGAGAAGTGTCTAAAGGCTCTAATTGACATATCGGTAAGCCCCTCCCCTCAAACGCAGATGAGCCAATGGCAGTTGAGTATCAGTTGCACTGCGAATGAAACATTGGAAGATCCGAAGCTCTCATCGGTTTGATGGCGTTTATGCTACAAAAAATGGTAAAACGCCAATCCCAATTAAGACGAAACCGTTAATTTTCCACCAAGAACTGGAGAAATTATAAGACTGACTCCACCTCGCATGAAACTGGGTCCATTTCCCTGGACTGACACCATTGAGAGAACCTTTCCCACTAGCAGCATTAGATGGGGCTTGCAGTGTTGTCAGACCTGCTTCTCCAAGAGCACTGGAAGACTCCCGTCTAGAGGCCAGACATGTAGGTTGTACCTCCCTGGATCTGGTGCCAGATCTGACTTGGGCCTTCAAGATCCCCACTTTGGCCAGAACCGTTGGTAGATGTAGTAGAGGAGGAAATGACAATGTGCTCTAAACAAGTTTATAAAACGGATAGTTCCAGTCCTTGATTCTGATCGATTGAATCGTGTTCGAAGCCGTTGTAAATTACTCAACAAACACACACACCTGTGACCGCGTTACATTAGTGTTACTGCGCAAAGTGTTGCTTGGCAACCTCTTTGGAACTATATTGCTTGGCGGAGGAATAAATGTGTTATGTTATAGTTTTTGTTGCTGGTGTTTATTTTATGAATAAAATAAATATTAAAATGAATATTTTTTTATGGAGTAACCGTTATAAAAGCAATAAGCCACTTGAAGCCGTGTTTTACAGTGAATTTAGATAAGCTAAGGGGGTTTAAGGCACGACGGCTTCGCGGGGCTTATTGCTTTAGTTTGACCCTGCATGATTCATTACGTGTAATGGTGCCTTCACACTGTCATTGCTGTTTACCATTGTGTGTTTGATAAAAGCTCTGCAAACGGAGGCGCACATGAACAGCACAGGGTAGAGCAAACTATTGTCATCCAAAGTACTTACAGAAGCAGCTGACTTATTGAGCTATAAATATATAACTACATATAACTTATAAATCACTGCAAATGTGATTGTAGGCCAGAGAATAATCTCTGGCCTACAATCACAATGTGGAGTTGGACCTCATCATTGTCCTCATTTTGCCCGAGGGGGTCGTAAAAATTCAGTCATAATCTCTTACCGTCATTTTAATTTTAATTTAATAATTAATTTAATTTTTCATATTTTAATGATACTAAGACATTTAATAGGCTCTGTTTTTATTCACATGTTAAGCATAGGCTATGACAAGCATATAGGCTATGAAGAGAAAGTTGAACAGAGGCTGGGTCACTTTTCAGGTTTCATCATGAATGTTTGTCCAATAAATCGCAATAAGCTTTGTGCTTTGTTACTTTTGAAATGAAACAAAGTATCTGCTTTCAAATTCTGTCCATTTTATCACAAAATTCAAACAATAAATACCGTTTTGGCGCTCTTTAATGTGGCGCGAGAGATCACTAGCGCCTCAGTTCAAGCGAAGTGCGAGTGAACGCGACCATCCCTTCCTCTTTACTACAGAACGGAATAAACATGAATGAACATTAGAAAATACGTTGAAAGATACAGTCCAACTTACCGAAATCCGTATCATGTCTCTCATGTAATTGCTCAATCAGTGTTTCAACCGCAGAAAGACATCAATAAAATATAGACTGTATAAAAACAGCTTAGTAAACAATGTAACTCAGAAAAGCCATTCGTTGCCCATTAACTTTATAGTCAGCAAGAGCGCACTCGCCACCAAGTGGACAGGAGTGGAAATTACAGTTACAAGTTACAATCAGATCATTATCCTCAGTGTATCTGTCAAAATTTGATCCGATTGATTTCAGATTTTGCCATTCAGTGAAAAAAAAAAAATCATTTGAAAAAAAAAAATTCAGTCAATGAAAAATTTCCGGTTAACGCGACATCTGCTGTTGGCACCTTCATCTGGTGTGTGACGGACATCAGCAAAAAATGTTCAGAAAGACTAACCTTTTCCAGCTGCATCCCATTAAAGGCTCCTTTCTCCTGAGCTAAATGTATGACAATAAGACGCTTCATGTCCTTGATGTGACCAATAACACTTTTTTTCCTATGGGAGCTGTGCAGTGAAATAAGAGCAAAGTAAGTATGTGAACTGCTGTTTTGTGTCAGCTTTCACTAAATTGTGTATTTTAAAACTGTAATGTTGTATTGACGAATCAAAATTCAGGATCGGAACAATCCATTTTATATACACTATATTTCAGCATTTTTCAGTGCTCTCGTCCCATTACTGCTCTGCGAGAAGATTTTTTATTGACCTTTGTGACTAAATAGTATTCAGGCTTTAGATATGGTCCTCTTTTCTAAAGTGTCATGTTGTCCTCTATAACACATGATATTGAGGAAGGAAAGTCTCATTTGGGCAGTGCTGTGTCCTTTGACCCAGAATCTGCTTTTCTTACGAAATATTATATATTTAATTGTGCAAGTAATCATTTTTCTTACAGAGGGTTGCATGACTCTTCGCTGTCATTTTTGTCAATGCTTGCACTTTTTACCTCTGTATATTCTACTGATGAAAACCTGGTGTTTGTCTCTGTACTAGAGGTCTTCACGGGTACAAAAATTCGTGCCCGAACCCGAAAGAGACCCGTAATGTGCTAAACCGAACCGACCCGGACCCGTCTATTATTTCAAAAGCTGGACCCGGACCCGTGCATATCCGAGAAATGCCTAACTGGACCCGACCCGGACCCGCAAGGGCGCCGTAAAGGGGTGGAAGGTTAGGACGATTCTAAGGGCCCAGGCTGATTTAGGGCCCAGAAGAGCAGACCCCCTTTTTCTTTTCTTATTTCTTTTCTCTTTTTTATACATACATTAAATGTGCTAGGGCCCCTCATGCACTAAATGTGTATCTTGTCCGTTTTGACCATAGATTTAATATTTAAAAACAAATAATGTATTTACTGTTTCAGTCACACACCTCCCCCTTTCAATGGTTCATTCCACCTGCGCTGTCCGAGCTACGATCGCTACTATTCGCTAGTGTAACGTCTCTTGCTTATTGCACTTGCTATGATGCAGCGCAGACAGTGACACACGCAGGCATGTCACATCAAAGTTAGGGCATCAAAAAAGGAAAGGAAAGAGAAGACATAGAACGCCGAAGTCGACAGTATGTCACACAGTTTTTCAAAAAGAAAGGTAGCTTGCCCTATTCCTGTATTCCAAAACTTTCAGAGTTAGGCTACTTATTTTTGTTGCTACATGACCTGCTTTTATCTAGCTAGCTTAGTAAAATAATCACTGAATTATGATTTACGTCCAACAATAATAACATCTCTGGGTTATCATGTCTCATAGGGGCTAAACCATAGACTGTAAAAAATAGCTCTACACAGATTGAACGGCTGCTGCACACCCACGTCCTCCTTCTCCCCCCGCGCGAAATTCGCGTCCGATATTTTAGCACGTTAAAAAATAAATACAACCTCACGTTATGTCAATGACACTTGCACACTGCCTCCAAAACTTTCTTCTGTCAAAAAAATAAAAAAAATAAAATAAAATCGGATCGGGTTCGATTTTCTGCGTTTTTCGCATCCGTAACAAGGTTTTGAATGGTGTTTTGACAGTTTAGACTAGAGCCACAGAATAACGGATACGAAAAAACGCATGCGAAAATTTCGGATTAAGTGCAGCAAGAACCTTAAACTAGCATTTGAATGGTGTTTTGACAGTTGAAAGAGACACAGAATGACGGATACGAAAAAATGCATGCGAAAATTTCGGATTCAGTGTGCAAGGACCTTTAGCTGAACAAGGTGAGCCTGTCTGAGCGCAAAACTTCCCGAAGATTGAAGCCTCTCAACACGTCTTAGCCTATATACTGTATTCGCCACATGATGATAACTTTACAAAACAAAAAGTAATCTATACGCTTAAAAAATCACAAAATCAGTTTGGTGTGTGTGTCGTGTGTTGAAGTGACAGTGCTGCTGCTACGATCGATTATGTCAAACTTGACGTTCTTAATATGAATAAAATGCCCCAGAAAAAAATAATATAAAAAACTGAATAAAACATGTGTCTGTAGTAACCATTGAGGAGTTTACAAAATAGATATTTTAATATTTTATATAATGAAAACTAAATAGGCCAATAGAAACAATATGGTTATTACGTGTGTGTTTGACTTATACAAATATTTTTTTTCTTGTTTTTGTAGGCTTTGTACTCATCTCTAAACTACGCAATGTGCTAAGTATCTTTTTTAAAGTATACAGGGCATGTTTATTTGGTTAAATTTTATCTGTAAAAAATGTAGGGGGCCCAGAAATTTTGGTTTCCATAGGGCCCAGAATTTCTGGCGGCACCCCTGCGGACCCGTCTATTATTTGAAAGCTGGACCCGAAACCGACGGGAAGACACAGACCCGACTGGACCCGATTGTCACATATTCCACCTTAAACTGCTATTACAAGTCAATAAACCTGTTGCGAAAAATACAACTTTTTGTCTTACCTAATTTAAGGAGCCGTTGTAGCGTAGTAGTCTCCTCTCCCTTCCTTGTAACGTTAACGTTACCTGACTGGCTGTGATCATGCATTACAATCCTCCGACAAGAAAGTTATTCATGTTATTCCTCTCGTTATTCCAAGTCCAAGCTTAATCCACTCATTATTTCAGCTTCAAAAGTCCACTTGATGTCACGGTGACGGATGACAAATGCAACTTTGCACATGTAAGTTAACTTACATTCTGACTTGAGTAAACTCGCATAACGTTAATAACTTAGACTGTTTGCCCTTTTGAACTAACGTTATAATAACGATTGCTCGTTCAGTGCCATGGCCGCTGACGTTATTTATTTGCTATCATCTCCGTGCTCTCTGCTCTGCATCGAGTCCTAATCTGACCACTAAAACTTTAAGATTAAACAAGACGGTTAATTTATATTGTAAAATCTAAAGCGCGGTTTGGCGGTCCCTCACTGAAACTCTGGTAACTGGTTGCCATAGAAACATGACACGCGCTTGAGACTGCACATGCACGCTAGCTGGATCAACCTAAAATATGCTTTTTAACGCAATTTATTTTGAGTGTCCTAATTTTACAAGTTGCAAGTTACAAAAAAACACAAGCAGTGTCTAATCACGACCGGGTTTTCTCCGAGTCTGATCTAATGACTCCGATCGCACGGGTATTACACACAATGTTAAACAGACCCGGGACCCGAAGTAATAAATTCGGACCCGACCCGGACCCGGCTGATCATTTAAAATATAGACCCGACCCCGTACGGGTCCCGGGTTGGGTCCCGGGTCAACGGGTCTCAGGTTCACTGTGAAGACCTCTACTCTGTACTCTTGAGGCACTGCAGAACTAATGCAAATGTCAAAAAGTAGTTAATGTCAATGCAAAGAAAGACACCAAGCTCTTGATAATGCTGGTATACGGCACCACTATCAATTTATTTGAAAGTTAGTGGAGTAAAAATTACACAACAATTTTGTAAATGAAAGTTTCATCACAAGTATTCATATTACAGTACGCTTTTATTCAGAACGACTAACAAAAGAGAATAATAAAAGAAGAAGTTATTAATCCAAGGGTGAAAACATGGCAAGCACAGCCATACAACATTTCAGCTGAGTGGATCAAAGGATCAAAAGTGTAAATGCAGAACATTTCAAGTGCAGCTAAATTAGTTGCTCAAATTTGTTATGTTCTTTAGATAGACAGATGAACACGAGCACCTGCTCCATCACATAACTTTATTGAACTGACTTCAGTAACAAAACATACACACGTGACTCTGGATGTCATTATATCAGATGACCACTAGATGTCCTCATAACCGCATATATGTATAACCTAATATGTAACATCCCCCTATATTCCTTTATACTGATGCATAGAACTTCTGCACAAACTTCTAAACACAACATTTGAGTTTCATTTACCAAACTTTCAGCATAACTGCAAAATTATTCAACACATTTTCACAAATGCATTTGTACTCATAAACTATTGCATTTCAACTTATTGCACATCCAACAATGCACATACATTGTGTTCACTCTCAGTCTTTGTATTTTTCATGTATTTTTGCAATTCTTCCAGACCTTGAACGTGGCTGTTCATGCTTTCCCAGAACAACAGCTGGCTTCCATGAATCTCCCTTTTGTATCCTTATACCTTCTCCAGGTTGCAGATCAGGTAAGTATTTAGCCATCTTGTCGTAGCACTGCTTCTGTTTCTTCTGTCTCTGCTTAAGTTGCTCATGCACTTGTGACATTGTCTCAGTGGTAAGCAATGCAGATGATGTTGGTAGCTTCGTCCTGAGACGTCTTCCCATCAGTAATTGTGCAGGTGATAATCCTATCCCTTCCATTGCTTCGGTACTCCAGTAGTGCTATGTACGGATCACATTGACTACTCTGCGCTTTCTTTAAGAGATTTTTCACTGTTTGCACTGCTCTCTCGGCTTGTCCATCAGACTGTGCATAACCCGGACTTGAAGTCACATGCTTGAATCCCCATTTCTCTGCAAAACTTGAAAATTCCCCTGGTAAAAAAAAGTATACTTTATTATATTTGAAATATATTCCCTTTTTCAATAGTACATTGCAAATATATTTAAAAAAAATATACTATCTTTAAATATCTTAAAAGTATATTAGCATCATGCTTTTTATCTATTTTTATAATACAACTTTTAACACACTTTAAAATAATAGTACTTTAGTATATTTTCTAAAAATATATTTAAAAGCAAGCATACTTTTAACATATTTCTAACAAGTGCACTATAAGTACATTGGTAATAAATATATGCTTAATTACACTTTTAAGAAATATGCTAAAAACAAGCATACTTTTAACATATTTCTAACAAGTGCACTATAAGTACATTGGTAATAAATATATGCTTAATTACACTTTTAAGAAATATGCTAAAATCAAGCATACTTTCAATATATTTCTAACAAGTGCACTATAAGTACATTGGTAATAAATATATTCTTAATTACATTTTTAAGAAATATGCTAAAATCAAGCATACTTTCAATATATTTCTAACAAGTGCACTATAAGTACATTGGTAATAAATATATGCTTAATTACACTTTTAAGAAATATGCTAAAAACAAGCACACTTTTAACATATTTCTAAAAAGTACACTACAAGTCCTTTTAAGTTTTTGTGTATTTAAAGAAAACATACTTTTGTTGATCTACTTAAAATAGATTTGAGTATGCAGTGTACAAATGGCTACTTTTGTAATTGTGATTTAAGGATTTTTAATTTAAGTTTATACAATGTTAAAGATAGGCACAATGTACAATAAACACAAATCCATTACAAATTTTACATCAACAATCACACCATTGGAACACACAAGAAAATGTGTTTTCTACTGTACAGAAAGTGGCAGCTACTGGATTGTGATGTCACAAGTGGCCGTTTAACATGCAGCCAAGTAAACACTGGCTATATTGCATGGCCAAAAATGGAAGTTCACTCACTAGGGTATCCTGTTCAGAAACACTTTTTTTATACTGGGTGAAATGGTCCTTCCATCCTGAGAGTAGTCAATACATTATGTGTTCAGAAAAAGGAATGAAAAAAATCAGACCTCTGTAGCAGGTGCAGGACAGTAAAAACTCTGACCAATCACTGCCACTCGGTCCGAGTGTAAAGAACCAATCAGATGCCTTCATGTCTCGTGCACGAGCCCCACTGCGTGCGCTGCCCTGGCTGCGTGCACTCATCACATGTCACCGTTCTCGGAAACATTCAGCTCACTACACCGAGTAAGCAGGAGTTTGGTAACTGCTCGCCCTGATAAAAAGCCTAAAAAAAAGAAAATCGGAGGCCGAAAAGGCTGCAACGAAACAGGCACTGGATAAAGCCAGAGAACAAACTTGCGTCAACATTGCAGCATTTGAATGGTGGAGACAACTGAGGGAGCAAAAGTGATGAAAAGCGATGCCGAGGTTGCGTTCTTTCTGCTGAACAGGTAATTATTTGTTTTGCTCCGGGGGGATTTGTTATTTCCATGATATATGTTACGTTAGGCCACGTAGCTACTTTTGTAGCTAGTGCTAACTAGCAATGCTAACATTAGCTTCTCTGTCGGTGTAAGCCAGTTGCGTTACAGGTCTGCTTATCTGACTTTTAGGACATGCCATTTTGAACATATTGCACAGCCATAGTCGCAAGTGTCTGCATTATAATTGTGATAAAATGACGTTAATATTGCTTATAAACGGGACAACTGTGGTGATGTGGCATATGTGTTTTGTTAGCTACGAGAAGAAATGTTTGTTACTGTGTGAAATGGAAACAAAGTTTTGTTGTCATTCTTTGTGTGTCTTTGAGATGCAGTAATTATTGTCAGATGTGTAATTGTGATATTCTTCCTAAAGGTAAATCACTGCCAAAGGAGTAGATCACCACAGCAGACGACGCCTCATGCAAAGCCTGACCTGTCAGCCATCCCTGGACACTCCTTTTCTTATATATTATATATTTCTTATATTTATTTCTTATTTATTATATGTAAATACAGATTGTTTATGACAATCAAAAGCAGCGAAAGTACAGATACTTGTGTAAAAAAGTATTTCTCTTAGGTCTCTCTTGTTCGTTTTTAAAAAAAATAAAACAAAAAGTGTTATACCACATTCATTGTCATTATTCATTTAGCATGTAAGGAGGTAAGAAAAGTAATAGCTTGTTTATGCTGAAATGGTAAAGGAAAGGCATTTATCGTTTCAAAATATTTATTCCAACATGACAAAAATACTCTGCTTTCCTGTGACCTGCAGCTGACTCCGACTGTGGATGCGCGTTCATGTTTGTGGGGGCGTAGCTTTGGACGGAGTACTGACGGGAGGGGGTGGAGCTTAGAAGAGGTGCCGCTTTCAAATCTTGCTAGCTCTCCAACATTACCTACTATAGCTTTAAAGTATATTGTACAAAGTATAGCTAAGTAATATTTGTTTATTAATGTGCATTTGTTATTGAAGACAAAGTGTGCTATTTGTAGTATTTGGATTAAGCCAAAGGTATTACGGAGAATAATCATTTTTACTCAAAAATAATAGACTTGTATATTGCTCGTAATGATTTTGTAATGTACTTGTAACACAGATAAAGTACACTTTATTATCACTTATCAAGTATGTAAATAGTCCCTACACAGGCATATACTTAAAGTATACTAAGTATACTTGAAGTTGTTCCAATTTAGCACACAAAAGTACACTAAATAGACTTAAAGTTATGCTTTACTACAATTTAAATACAACTAAAATATACTTAGTACAAAATTAGTTGTTTCAAAATAGCACACTTAAAGTTAACTAATCCTTAACACACTTGAAGTATACTTATAATTAGTGTGGCTGCAAGTATACTTAGTATATATTTTTAATAAATTTACGGTATATTTCTTGTATGTTTCGAAGACACTTGTAATTAATTTGTAATGTACTTGTAACACAAATAAAGTACACTTTAATACACTAATCAAGTATGTAACTAGTCCCTACACAGGCATATACTTAAAATATACTAAATATACTTAAAGTTGTTCCAATTTAGTACACAAAAGTACACTAAATACATTTAAAGTTATGCTTTACTACAACTTAATTACTACTAAAATATACTTAGTACAAAATTAGTTGTTTCAAAATAGCACACTTTAAGTTAACTAATCATTAACACACTTGAAGTATACTAATAATTAGTCTGGCTTCAAGTATACTTAACATTTTTTTTTTTCACCAGGGTCAGCACTTGCATACTGAGGTCAATTGTCAGATACTACTATATCTGCAATTCCATGTCTTGCAAAGATGGACTTCATTTCCCTGATGACTCCACAGCTTGTCGTGTCCCTGAGTCGTTTTACCTCAATGTACTTTGAAAAGTAGTCCACACTTAACAGAAATGCTGAACCACTATGGTAAAAAATGTCTGTACCTATTTTTTTCCCAAGGTCGCCCTGGCACTTCATGTTGGAAAAATGGCTCTTTTTGATTGTTGTTCCTGTTTTCATTGCAGGTAGCACATCTGGATACTGCATCCTCAATTTGTGTCGACATACCTGGCCAGTACAAAATGTCTCTGCTTCTTGCCTTACATTTGACAATTACCAGGTGTGACTCATGTATTTTGTTGATCATTTCCTGTCTTAGCTGATTTGAAACAATGAGCTTATTTGCTTTAAATAACAGACCATCTTCATAACTGATTTCCTCTCAAAATGTCCAGTATTGCTGTATTGATCTTGGCATCCTAGATCGTTCTTTCGACCATCCATTCAGCACTGCCTTTTTTTAACATTTGCATCTCTGCATCCTCTGCTGTTGCTTTTTTGAAAGCATCCAGTTTCTGTTCTGAAATAGTAAGTTGTGACGTAATCCAGTTCACTGCTAGATCCTCTTCCAGCTGATTTTCCTTCTGTTCGTGTAGATAAGCACGACTTAGAGTATCTGCAATGTATAGTTCCTTAACAGGTTTGTACATCACCTTCAGATTGTATCTCTGTAGTCATAGAAGCATTCTTTGTAATATCATAGGAGCCTGATGCAGCGGCTTCTTAAATATACTCTCTAATGGCTTGTGATCACTTTCAATCGTGATTTCCTTTCTGTACACATACTGGTGAAATTTCTTACATCCATAATAATGGCTAACAACTCCTTTTCAGTTTGCGCATATCTACGCTGACAGTCGTTCAGAGCTCTTGAGCCGTAAGCCACTGGCCTTCCTTCTTGCAGAATCACAGCTCCTATTCCTTCTGAACTGGAATCTACCGACAATGTGACCGGTTTACTCACATCTAAGAATTTCAAAGTAGGACTTTGAGTAACCAAATATTTTAGTTTTTCAAAACTTTGCTGTTGACCATCCTCCCAGTGCCACTCTGTCTCATTCTCCAGCAATTTCCTCGAAGGTGCACTTATGTCAGACATATTGGGAATGAACTTATTCAGTGATATTGCACTACTCCAAGAAATCTTTGCAGTTCTTGCTTGCTTTGTGGTGGTGGAATTTCAGTCACTGCCCTTTTTCTTCATCTGGATTAACTCCTTGAGCACTCAGTATGTGTTCTATGTATTTGATCTCTGTTATTCTTATTTTGCACTTGTTCCTGTTGAGCTTTAAATGTTTTTTTCTTGCACATTCCAGCAGCTTTATTAGCCTTTCATCATGCTCTTGAATGGAGTCTCCCCACACCAGCAAGTCAACGATGATATTTACCACACCTTCCAGTCCTTCTATCATTTGTGCAATGGATCTCTGAAAGACTTCTGACGCTGAGGATATACTGAAAGGTAACCTAAGAAAACGGTATCGCCCAATTGGCGTGTTTATTGTGCAAACACTTTAATGAATTGCTGTAATTACAGCATTATTTTACAGCAGCTGGCTGTTTTCTAATAATCCAGCATATTGCTGTAAACTGCAATGCATTCTGGGGTCGCTAGGCGGTTTAATTCAAAATACAGAATATTGCTGTAAATTTCAAATCTTCAGAGGCATTGTGTTCTTCAACGGTTGTGTCGTCGACTTTCGGGTAGCGCAAGAGGAGTGCTTCACAACTCTGTGGTAAGTGACTTATTTCAGTTTCTTATTTTTCATGTTTGGTAACTCGTAGACTATGAAGGTAACGTTATATTCGCGGTTCATATTGGTAACCCCGGATCACGCATCCTCCACCTCCGACCGCGGGGCGCGAATGAGCATTGCACCGGGCTTCAGCAGCGCAGACGCGGTAGCTAGCACTTTACACATCTCACCCTGGCGCTACAGCGGCTATGGGCAGAAAATCTATGGGCTCTTATTTTAAAGGTCCCGTTATATGCCCCTTTTCACAAGATGTAAAATAAGTCTCTGATGTCCCCAGAGTGTGTATGTGAAGTTTGAGCTCAAAATACCCAACAGATCATTTTTTACAGCATGTTTAAATTGTCATTTTTTGGGGCTCAGAAAAACGAGCTGTTTCAGTGTGTGCCCTTTAAATGCAAATGAGGTGCTGCTGGACGACCCAGGGGGCGGAGCTTCATGAGCTCCTTCTCAGTCTGTCAGGAAAAATTCATCTCACGGAATGATGATAATATCAGAAACTCTCAGTAACGGCGTTCATTTCGAGTCGGACAATAATGCCTACAGAGTCAGAGTGCTGTATAGAGATGAAACAGGTATGGTTTAGTAGTTTAATTACGGTTATTATAACGTATTTGTCATCTGCTTGTATGTATCCATTATTTATTAACCCCCTGAGAGGCTCGTTTTTTTCCGTATGAGTGCAAAAAAAAAAATAATAATAATAATAATTTTTATCTTATATGCTTGTGTTATACATCAATCGATTCTGTTTAGTGTGTATTTTTTTGTGTATGCTCATAATAAAAACAAAGTGTTGTGCTTTTCGCCAAATAAAGAAAAATAAACATGATGCAAGTTCTGCCTACTCTCCATCAGTGAAGTCAATTCTGAAACGCGTCCGAAAATGAACTGTAACTCAGCGAATACTCAGTCAAACAGGCATACAGTCACACAGGCATGAAGCTTAATTCTCTTCTTTAAAATGAAGTAATTTTTATAAAAAACAAATATTCACAGTTTATGTAATATGCATGCAAAGAGAGAGATGTCAGTCGTTCTCATCTCAGCTCATTAAGTTTTAATGTGCTCCGCCCACGGAGAGCGCGCGCTATTCAAACGCAAATGTGAGGCGATCCAAACAAACCTGTGAAACGCCCACATCAGCTGGATAACACACACCGCGAGTTCACTTTCAGACTTATGTACTTTACGATGCTGTGAGGAATAATACTATCTTGATAATAATCCTGCAAAAATTTACCTCAGAAGTTCTGGAAGTATCATTTCGAGGAGCAAACGGATCCCACTGAGGAATTAGGTCAGTTCTGTTTGCTTTGTTCTAATCTGAATGAATGAACGCACAGATGCGTGCTGTTGTGGAGCTACTACAGCTGGCAAAAATACTGTTTAAATATTGATCGCGTTTCTGTGTATGAATGAATGAACGAACGAACGCACAGATGCGCGCTGTTGTGGAGCTACTACAGCTGGCAAAAATACTGTTTAAATATGAATCGCGTTTCTATGAATAAATGAACGCACAGATGCGCGCTGTTGTGGAGCTACTACAGCTGGCAAAAATGCTGTTTTAATATGAATCGCGAATACAAAGAAAGATTACACTGGAAATATTGTTACAATTTTAAATGTTGTTGTAATTGTATAACCTTAAAAAAAAAAAAAAAAAAACACATATATATATATATATATATATATATATATATATATATTTATTTATATAAGGATAGATGTAAACAAAATCTTAAAAGGTCATTATAAGCCTTCTCTTTAAATAATTTTATTATGCTTTATAAGTGACACATTTGGGAAGAGAATATATTCCAAATCTGAAAATACAGTATGAGAACAATTAACTGCACAATTTCTAGAAATGTTTACCTAGGATATTGTACAATTTGCAAGCAAAATTTGTGGAAAAAAACAACAAACCAGTTATATATTGTCCTTGCATTCTTGTGGCTGAGTCACACACCTGAATGAAAGGCTCATTACGTATGCAGCCTCATTATGCGGGCCCCATTGTCTCCGCAGGTGTGAATCACGCCCACCCGCATATGGCCTTTCAAAACAAAAAGTGTTTTACAAGATTTAAATCAATGTATTGTGTTATGTGAATGATTAGGCAGGATGATTTTCACATAATTTTGAAGAAAATATTCTAGGCAACGTCATCCATTAGTCAGAAGTCTTATTTACATATATTTAGAATATGTTTTATGGCCTTATTTCAGAAACTTTAGTTTTTTGTTTTTGAAAAAAACATGCATAAACATTATTCTATCAAAAATACAAACATGTACATGCAAGTTGTTCACATATTATGGTAGCCCTGTTTGTGCTAAATAGAGTGAATTTACACCTTTGCCATTAATATGTTTATAAGCAACTGAAAAAAGCACAAATGTCAGGGCATGTCAGAACATCTCAAGGACCCCAAAAACCCCTCAGACCCCAGAGGGTTAACAGCCTACAAGTCTGCTGTTTCGGACCATGTCCGAATGATGATCGAACATATACTGATGAGTTTAATAAAGTTTATTGTACATCACACAAAAGATGAAGCGTCAGTTTTACTTCAGAAAATCACCGTAAGAGCTGAGTAAACACAGTAGCCTAAGTTATAAGAAGTGCGCAAGTAGCCAGTAGAGTTGAGGGAGCATTCCTGTGGGTGGAGGTTAGTCAAGAAACGGTTCTGGTGATGTCATTAAAGAAGGAAGTAGAGGGGTGTAGTCCAATCGAGCCGTTTTATGTAGTCAACTTCTGTTAAATAAAATATCTCGCTTGGCATTGAACTTTGAGCTTTATAATTTTACAGATATTATTTATACTCTAACAACAACATTACACACTAACTAAAGTTTGAAACATGGGATCACGTAGAACGGGACCTTTAAGAATTACATGCTTTAATGACAACAGTCGGTATTCACACGAGCTTCGTGTTGATCAGCACACTTCACCGTGATTATTTTATGGTGTAGTAGCCTAAATCAAATCAAAATCAAGTTATCTGTTAAAATGGGCGCCGAAATTAAAACGGCGTTGCTAAAGCCTTGCGTCAGACTCAGATGTGTGTAATATAAATTCTGAATGATGCTGTAATAAGTTACCAGTTTTGTCGCACTTTTAATATGCCGGTGTAAAAATCCCTAGTTGGCTTACATTTCAGTACGAATGTGTTTTTTAGCTGTAGCCTACTCTGTGTGTGAAATTTGCTTATTGTTTGTTTGCAATGCCGTTGTTAACTTTATTTAAAATAAAGATTCCCTGCACTCTGAATACTAAAATATAGTTTAAATGTAAAAAGCTGGAAAATAAAAATGGTATAGTTAAAAATAACTATTGTCACATGTTGTATTGTTTTAGGAGACACTTTGACAAGTGGACACTGGAAGGCCAAGTTCTGTGTAAGGAGGGCTTTCAGCTCAGCTTCCTGTCTGGCCTTGCCATTCTGTTCACAGCATATTACATATTCAATCAGGAGGAGGCAGTCTGTACCTTGGAGTTCATTCAAAGGTAATGATTGAATTCTTAACAACCTCAGTACCTGCATTTTACACATATATTCAATATCAGAACTTGCCTTTTATAGATATATTATCTGTTGAGGCCTTTAACACAATGTTTTTTTCAACTCGAGAAGAGAGAATTTTTAGGGCGAATGATTTAGATGTCTCCCTCTTTAACACTAGCAAGCTAATGACTAATGAGGTAAATCAGGTGTTTTAAAGGTGCCCTAGAATGTGAAATTGAATTTATCTTGGCATAGTTAAATAACAAGAGTTCAGTACATGGACATGACATACAGTGAGTCTCAAACACCATAGTTTTCTCTTTCTTATTTAAATCTCGTTTTTGAAAAACACACCTGAAAAACAGGCGAATCTCCACATAACACCAACTGTGACGCAACAGTTGGGATCATTAATATGTACGCCTCTAAAAATTTGCATAAGCCAGCCCATGCTCAGTGCCAGGCGAAACTGCACAGCCGAATCATCGGAAGTTCTGCAGGTGAAGAAACAAGCGAGGATCATAGAGAAAATGGCAGATCTATCTATAATCTATCTATAATCTATCTATAATCGGATACCGCTACAGTTTAATTCGAAGTTGTTAGTTGCTCTGCCCATTTCACCGCGGACTGTTTTTCTAACCTGGAACAATATCAAGCAGCCAGGCTTCTCTCGGCGTCTCAAACGGACGAAGGGGGCAATTTCAACTAACGTTATATTCCCGCAAGCGGTAAGTAGTGATTTTATTAATGATAATTTACACTGTGTTATCTAGATCCAGCGCGATATTGTTTTTTCCTCGAGAGACATCGTGGCTTGCAAACGAGCGAACGAAGCATGGCAGTTGTTCAGTGTTTGGATGTAACTACAAATGAACACAAAAATATTTTTTTAGCTCCTTCATCCGAGCCTCTGGAGAACCGGTGGGTTATGTGAATTTCTGATGTGTAATTGTTCAAGTCCAGACAGATAAGCTTTCTCTCAAAGTCGTTCAACACTGTTTATGCATCAGTAAATCGCGTTGCAGTGATAAGATCTTCATTCACGCGATCGACAGGCTGTCATCTGCTCAATGCTGGAATAGATCTAAATACTTAAAAAACTTATCATGATTCGTTAATCCAGATAGCTTTAATAGTAAAAACGTATAATCGCTGTAATAGTAAATGTTTTCCAGATAGCTCTACATGTAATGCCAGATATTTCATATGCAAGCATGTCAGCCAATCACAGCAGTGGGCGTTTACACTGAAGTCTCACAGCAGACACGCCCCTTCAAACAGAGTGTCCAGATCAGGGAATAAAATCAGGCTAGGAAATATGCCTTTTATTTCTAAATTATAACAAATTTTGATCTAATAAACATACTAACATTATAAGGGCACCCCAGGAAACATTATAAAATAATAAAATAATCCATTCTACGGCACCTTTAATTAGTGGACATATAAAACTTCCTGGGAGGTCCTCATGACTGGAGTTGAGAAACACTGCTCTAATATATGGTCCAATTTGAAAAACATGATTACAAGCCTCAAAAACTTAAAACCAATCTTAATTAAATATTGTCTGTTTCCTGACCCTTTAGGCGCTTTGTATGTATTAATCCGGAAAGAGGAACAAAGAAGTCAAGAGGAAAATTGCCATCTAAAATGACAGGACAAATGGTACAGAAGAAACAGGTTGCAGTGAACCCACATGTTGCCACTCTACCCAGCAAAATGATGGATTATCAGTGGAATTTCTGAATTGTAAGTAGTACGTACACACACACAGATCTATTTTTCCTTTAATTGTAACCTTTTAATATTCTCTATCTGTCTCTAAAGCCCCTTTCACACAGCGTGATGATCCCGGCAAATTGCCGGGAAATTGCCAGAACACCTTCTGTGTGAATGCAAACACAATGCCGGGTTGGGGACCTAGTAACATTGGCCTGCTCAGTCCCGGAACGCGCGTTGTGTGAACAAAAGCCGTAATAATACCGTGTCGTAGTGATGACGCTGAAACCGGGATCGTTCGCCAGCTGTGAAACGGTACGTAATGCGCAAGTTTATGATCGAGTCAGAGAAAAAAAATGCACAAGCGTGGTTTCTCGAGAGAGAGAGATCGCAGCTCATAAGCAAACTTAAGACGCCGCTGAGACATTACAAGTCACATCGATGTCACGTGTCTTAACGGGATTTTTACGGGTTGTGTGTGAACGCACTCTCTGATTCCGGAAAATCACTGGCAGTGTGAATGACCCAAAATCAAACGAACCCGGGTCAAATCCCGGGTCACTTTATCCGTGTATTTTCCGGAATCTCTGTGTGAAAGGGGCTATGTATCTGTCATCCCTCTTTCTGTCTCTGACTGTATCATTATGTTTTGTAATATATCTAATATATTGTCCTCTTTGTTCTTTTCAGTGTTTCTAGCCACTCTTTGCATCATGTGATGGAACAGCATTCTGGAGCTGAATTGTTCTCCATTTTTGATCAGAAGTTTGTTGGACTCACTTAGGGCCTTGTTGTTTGGACATTTTTGTCTGGTAATGAAGTGGTGAAAATTCATCCGTGTCTTTGTGTTTTTTATTATGATCATGTTGGTCAACTTGTGGTTTTAAATGCATTTTGTTTGCGTATTTCTTCTTTGTGTGAAGGGCCATGACGGCTAATTTGTTTCAAGTAATTTAAAAATATTTAATTTCATGTCCATTTAAAAAAAATACAATTTTGTTAATAAAACTGAAATCAAAATGATACAAAATACACTGTTTTATGACTTTTTTTTTCATACAGATTTTAAAGTTATAAATTAATAAATTGACCTGTTTTTCAAGATTAGTATGTTGAATAATTCTTTTGTTATTGTGAAGTAATAGGGGAATTAAGTTGTGCATTATACAACACTTTATGTATTTAAAAACAATTGTTTAAAGTTTATGCAGTTCATAAATAATTTACATTTTAAATTCAGCTGCCAGTCATTAATATTCAGAAATCAGGAAAATATATTGTATATTCTCCATTTTACATACTTCCTCTAGATATAGCAAATACAGAGATTATGTAGCTTACTGTAAAAATATAAAAAATACAGTTATTTACTGTAATCAGGGAATACAGTAAAATTCTGTAAATTAAATTACAGAAACGCTACTGTAAAAAATACAGTAACTGGCTGGCAACCCTGCTGCCAGTATTTTACTGTTAAATTTACAGGTCATTTTTAACAGTGAAGCTTTGAACTTTCATGATCCAGCTTTATCTGCCAAAACCCTTGATTCGCATCTAGCACAGAAAAGTACTTTGCATTCGGCATTCTTGAGACCACATCTTCTACTGTCAGCATTGGATAATGCTCTCTTTTTAATCGCCAGATTGAGATCCTAATGGTGTGTTCACACCAAACGCGAAGTGTATATTCGCATCGCGTTACTCGCTCTAGATTACTTGCGGGATACTTACTTGTTTTTCTTGTTTTTCTCGTCCCTCGCGAATAAAAACATCCCGCGAAAAGGAGTGTGTCATCATCAACAACAACACAATTTCTTTCTGCCATCATTTTTTCCGTCATGTCTGAAATAAATGATATTGCTGCTCTGTACTTGTTGTGGAAGTCCCAAATACAGAGGAAAGCCAAACGCCAACGTGTCTGGGTTCACAGCACCATCCAGAGGCGCACTCAACTCGGTGAATTTCACCGGCTTCACACGAATTTTCCGCTCGAGTTGAAATTTTTGAACTTGCGCGGAAGACGCGATTGAGGCGATTATCGAGCTTTCGCTGCAAACGCGTCGCCCAATTCGCGTCATTCGTGCCGCCCCGCGCGAATTCACGTCTATTCACGTCTTTGCATTGACTTTGTATGTAATCTACTCGCGCAAATAATTAAATTTGCGTTTGATGTGAACGCCATTAGGATCCATACAAATGTGCATTTTCTTCGATGTAACTACAGTTACCATACTGTTGACCCATTCAGTTGGCTCAGTTTGCTTTGCGATGACCCCCATCTGCTCCATTCTTTGTAGTTCTTCAACCACTTTCTCTTGCAGAGCTACAGGTATCCTTCTTGGCGCATGCACAACTGGTCTGATATTTGGATCAATTTGTATGTGGTGTTCTCCTGGTAAACAGCCTAATCCTTCAAATAGATCATTAAAATCCTTGAGAATGTCACTGCTCTTTTCAATTCCATACAGTCTTTTGACCATGGCAATTTTTTGACATGCAGATCGTCCTAGAATGGCAGGTGCATCATGCTTCATTATTTCAAACATGATTTTGTATTTCTGTCCTTTGTACTTTCTTGCCCAATGGCGCCATCTTGTGTCCAGAATATGTAACAAGTTTGCAGCTTGACCTCTGCAGTCTCCCTGCTATGTTTAGCAACTTGTACACTCTTTATGACATGACATTACATTCGGCTCCTGTATCCAGTATCACTTTTACATCATTCTTGTTTATCTGGATTGTCTCGACCCATTGTTCATCCTCCTTACTTGAGTTGATGGACATTACATTTCTTTCTTTTTCCACTGTTACTGTACCAATAAACATGTTACCATCTTGTTCAATCACGTGCATTCTTTTACTCTGACTCTGCAGGTCTTTGGTATTACACATCTTTGCAAAATGATTTTTCTTCTGACAAGACTTACATGTTTTCCCGTAGGTTGGGCATTTTCTGTACTCGTGCTTGTTGTAGCATCTGCTGCATTCCTTTCTCATCACTGACACCTGCTCTGATTTGGTGTCTCTTTTCTTTGGCTTTATGGATTCAACTTTGTGTACATTTACTTCATCATTGAGTGCTTTCATCTGACTCGACGTGACCTTGCTGGCCGTGCAAATGTCTATGGCCTTTTCCAATGTGAGATCCGTTTCTCTTAGAAGTCAGCCTTTTAGTTGATCCTCTCTTATGCCACATACAATCCTATCACAAATTAATGAATCATGCAGATCACCAAATTCAGTCTTTTGCTTTGCTTTTCAGATCAGTGACATAAATGTCGATTGTTTCTGCAGGCCCTTGCGATCTCGTGAAAAACACGTGTCTGATGTATGGTAGGTTTTTTCGAGGCTCATAGTAATTTTTAAACTTGTCTTTTAGTACTTGTATTTTATTCCTCTCCTCTTCTGAGAAATCAAATGTATTACATACTTTTATGGCCTCTTCCCCCGCCACGTGCAGAAATGTAGCACACTGCACCGTCTCAGACTTCTCTGCTACTCCACTAGCTAGCGAGCAAAGTTCAAACCTCTGTATCCAGTTCTTCCAATTTTCCGAGAGATTTCCTTGCAGAATCAATGGCGGTGGTGGCTGTAACTGTGCCATCCTCTTTTCTTGCGTTTATATCAGTTTTATTCTGACACCATGTTCTGTTCTCTAGACAGACCGAAGAACACGAGCCCCTGCTCCATCACATAACTTTTATTATCGCACTTCCGTCAAAACATACACACGTGACTCTGGATGTCATTATATCAGATGATCGCTAGATGTCCTCATAACCTCATATATGTATAATAACATATATAATATGTTACAATAACTAAACTAAGATAAACCAAGAGAAAACGTAAGAAATACACTATTGTGGCCACTTGTTGTCACCATCACTGCTCCTCAACAATACAAAGGATAAGGGCAGCCGAGACATGGACCCGTTGGAGAGAAGGGCCCCCCCTCCTCCCAATGGGCTCATTAAAACTCGTCATTTAACGCATCATACAGCACAGGTTAAAAACATCATTTTTAAAGTCAACTACTCAGGGCAGCAGGGTTGGGCCTGTTGATTCGGGGCTACTACCCCCTCCCGGCTGGCCCACACTCTGCTTTTAATGCACCTCACAGAATAGGGCTCACACTATCACATAGTCTACATAGTCTGCTGTAGATGGTGACAATGAAGTGACTGAATATGAATTAATAATAATAATAATAATAATAATAAATTAGTTAATAAATAAAGATAATATAATAGTAAATAATACAAAATAAATATGATGTTAATAAACCATATAATATGATCGTTAATAACACAATATACAATCAATAATTGTGTCAATTAAAAGCATTTAATTCATAACAATAAGGAACAAACGATCAAATTAAAAGATTGGTGACTAGTTATTATTGGCAGTGATGGGTATTTGTAATTATCGAAGAGAAGGTTAAAGAGTTTTCTTTCCTTGTCTTGGGATCAGCAGAATGGTTGTAACGTTAATATTGCTGATTGTATAGTCACTGGAATAGGACAAAATAACTGTGTCATATGTCTTCTTGATTATAGTAAATGAATGTATATAATGCTCAAATGTACAAAAGGGGGTAGGCACCAACAAGCTTAAGCTTCTGCCTACTCCTTTTGAGCATCATATCCACATTATTTATTTATTTATTTATTTATTCATTCATCTGCGCATGTATCCTTCTTTAGCTTTACTTGCGGTGCTGAACTCCTATGTAGAACTTTGTGGAACTCAGATGCTCAAATAAATAAAGATGATGAGATCAATCCTTGAAATACCTTGAAAGTGAGATGGAATTTACTGACCCCTTAGTTTGGTTCATTATGACACCTTCTTACTGAGGTCTTACTGTGGTGATATTAGCAGGGGTGCACATAACTCTTTTGGTCTGGTTCTCAAGGGAGCACCTGGAGATGTTGCTTGGTACTCAGACTTTACGCAGCACACTTATCCTACAAGCTCCCTTAATGTAAAATAACACTATTTGTTCACTGTAGAAATTAAATATAGGTTCATCGTTGTTCATTTTATTAACATTAATAACAGACAACAAAAGGAATTTTAGGCTGCTGTCACTTTAAGACCGAATGCACTGACCGAATATGCTGACACACTTTCTCAACGGTTCACTTATGACGTTACCAGGAGAATACTTGCCAAGACGGGTATTTTGACATAATTTTGTGTGTATGTGTCCGTTCAAGCGCAAGTAAACGTGAAAGAGTAATCAATTCAGTGTTCTAGCGCTGTCTGAAACGCCTCTCCTCTCTCTCTCTCTCTCTCTCTCTCTCTCTCTCTCTCTCTCTCTCTCTCTCTCTCTCTCTCTCTCTCTCTCTCTCTCTCTCTCTTTCTGCATGAATGTGTAAACTGGCAAGACAAAACACATGATGATGCACTTTTACTCAATGATGGTTAAACTTAGCAGTTTTACCATCATAGGGTGATGGTACCCCCCAAAAAGCTCTGCAGCAAATGCACAGAAATCAAGAATCAGAAAAGAGTTGTAATAGCTCTGTTTGAAATTACAATAAATAAAATAAGCTACAACTTAATATTTAAATAGATTTTGTTATTCATTTCTGTAGTATACTCAC
Organism: Scardinius erythrophthalmus; assembly: GCF_964197995.2. Classification (NCBI taxonomy): domain Eukaryota; kingdom Metazoa; phylum Chordata; class Actinopteri; order Cypriniformes; family Leuciscidae; genus Scardinius; species Scardinius erythrophthalmus. The sequence continues at coordinate 43,222,199 of NC_138226.1, forward strand.
TCAAAGCCTTCATCAGCCACTCTCCACAGGATAAACACACATGCTCATCTGAACCTGTAACATCCAGACAAGATTCACGTTACCTCTGTGATTTATGATCTCAACACTACATTTACATGTTGAGGTTGTTGCTGATGTGTTAACTCACTTTTTATCCAACATAAATGTGTAAGGACTGATTTTCCTGCTAAGACCAAACTCATCCTGCAATAAGGCCATAAAACGCACCCTGGACAAAAGATAGCAAGACAGAGCACAGGACAGACCTGCATTATTGAGTGTGACTTAGCCTGTCCAAACTTTTCTTCTTCCTTATCTCTGCATCCCCCCTCTCCCTCCTCAAGTCACTGAAAGTTCACCAAGAATGTCTATATATCACATATGATCAGTGTTGGGAAGGATACTTTCAAAACGTATTCCGTTACAGAATACATGCCCCAAAATGTAATTTGTAATGTATTCCATTACGTTACTCAATCTGAGTAATGTATTCTGAATACTTGGATTACTTCAACATTGAATTGCATTTTATAAATGTAGGAATGTGGAATACGGTGCGGTGATGCGGTGGTGTTCATCTAACATGTTCATGTAACATGTTAGGGTGGCGCTCCCAATAAAGCACCTAAAAGAACCGGCAAAAGTAATGATTATGAATATGTCAAATATAGCAAGGAGATATTTTAATTGTTAATTAATAAACAAGTGTTTAATGTGTCAGTGTCGGCTGCAAAGATGACAATGCTGACTCGCAGTAGTGAACGCGCCAGAGAGAAATGCGCATTTAGGATTACATAAGCAGAAAGCAGTCTGTTTTATTTTGTTTTGAATTGTTGGTTTAAAGTAAGTAATTTGTTTTAATTAGCCAGGTTTAGTCGTCTGCTGTAGTTTTACTGGTCACTTGCTACCAGGGCTGTAACGATATGAGATATGAAACCGAAATCAAGACACTCAGATCCACGAACCTGTGTTGCGGTGTGCAGAATCACGACACGCCACTTCCAACTCCCATGTTATCCTTCCCGTCCAGATCTAATGCTACCACATCTTTAAATTACTATTAGTATTATTTGAAGTTAACATTATAAAATACGTAGACCTACACCACAAAATATATACTTTAAAATTGGGCAATTCCAGCGTTATGGACTGACATTTGCATTAAAAACTTGAAACAGAAATTCTCAGAAAATGCATTTAATACCAATATATCGAAACGTCTGTTTATATATCCATACTCCCTTAATAAAGGAGTCCAGATATTAGAAAAACATCTGTCTACACGTTTTTTTCTATTAAATATGAGGGAAATAAACGTGTGACACAAAATCTTTAACTTTTAGGTGTCAAAATATTTGTTAGTACTTCTGTGAATTACACTGAGCAAACCAAAAGTAATACTACCCACCGGATGAAGAAGGGTCGGCTCTCCACAGAACACAAAATATTCATTTTATTTAATTTTTCGTGTTCGCATTTATGAGGAAAAAATGTTACGGACGTGACCGCTCTGAAAGCGGCACTAAAAGACTGCTTTAAAACTTTCACAGAGACCTCAAACAGAAAGCACAAAGCCTTTCTTTAAAGTGGATTTCGTTTTGTATTAAAGGGGTCATATAATGCCATTTTTGTACAAGCTAATATGATTCTTTAGGGTCTAAATTAAAAGTTTGTAATATACTTTAATTAAAAATTCTCATTAGTATTGTAAAAAAACACTAATTTTACCTGGTCAAAAACAGCTCTGTTTTCAGCACGCCGTTTAAGTGCATGTGTCTTTAAATGATAATGAGCTTTGCTCACCCCACCCCTCTGTTCTGTGCGTACACCGTTTGTAACACAATAGAGCTCCGGACGTCACGTGACCTATTCTGTTTACACCGCCATTTTGGCAGTAAAGAGGCCGTACGAGACGAGCGTGAACGGATGACGGCAGCATGAGTTTGAAGGCAACAGAGTTCACTGCGCACTTTAATTAAAAAGATATAGACCTGTACATAGCAAAACTTAATAGATTAAACATAACAGATCCCTATAATGCCCCCGGGGTGCTTTTCATGTGTATTAATAAAGGAACTTATAACGTTAGCTTTCCTGAACTGCAGTATCCTGTTATATAACTAACATTACTTCATTAACTTTCCCTCGTCCTATTCTGGAGACTCTTTAAAGGCCTACAAAAGCCGGGAGGGTACAAATGGACGCAATCAAACTTTGTTATCAATATTCAATTTTGGAGTATACCAGCTTAAACCTGCTCTGTCGTCATTGGAAAGGCAAGTCAACTGTGTTGTTATCGACGCTAGCTGTCCTTGTTTGTTGGTAGCAAGGATAGCAATATCACTGTGAGAGAACAGTAGACTCAGTATGAAATCTTAATCATTTAATCCCAATTTTTTCCCAGACATGAAAATATCCGAATGATGTGTCATTAGTTGCCCATTGAAATAATCTTTATTTTTATTTTTTTTTTTATGTTTATGGACAGTGTGTGAAAATTTGTGTTTATGTCCAATCATAAACCGGTGGGATAATGTATCTGGTATATATACATATATATAAACTGATATTAACACATTATCCCACCGGTCACAATTGTGACGGAACATAAAACACATTTTTTTCACACACTTTCCATAAGCATTTAAAATGCTTTTAAATGCTTTCCTCCACCTGTTCTGGAATCCAGGCGCACAGCAGCTGTCCACCATGTTGAAATAGTAATTGTTTTGAATTATTATTCGACCCGACCACTATCGATAACGCAAAAGCCGCTCTGGCGCTCTCCTGGTTGACTGCCAAAATGGCGGAGTTTAGATTGCATGACGTCAGCCTCCGGAGCTCTATTGGCTTGTTTGAGATGAGCAAAATCTGCGCAGAACCGATCACCGGTGATCAGCGCGAGATGCATGCCGGTTAGAAATGTGTCCAAGTGCGGTCCGCCTTGCTCTGATGTCATGCTGACGTATGTCAAAAATCTCTCGCGACCGCAAGGCGCACGTGTCGGATTCTGCAGTCGCGCTCAGTTGCTCTCCACTGACTGCGCTGATCAAAAGCATGATGGGAAACGATTTGCTGATGACACAGCTTAATGCTCATTGGTTTAAACAACTGTGATGTATTGTTCTCTTTTAAAATGTTTTGATTTTAAAACTATAATATCATGTTTTATGTGTATATGTTATGTGTGAATATTCCCAAACTATCTGACAGTGCGATCTCTTTAGGTTATGCAATCTAAGTTTTATAAAATAAATAAAAACACATATGTCTGTAAAGAAAAAAAATCAATGCCGCAAATGAAAGAAAATGAATGAAAGAATGAAAGAAAAAGTGAATCCCGCGATATCCATCTTTGATCTTACAGGTGTCAGATCCACTGCGAGAAGAGAGAACTGTCCGGCTTGCCTGCGCTTTTTTCACTCCTCCCCTCACTACAGCCGCCTACTCTCACATACATTTCAGACGAGGCAAGGCACATCTCAAACAAGCCTATTAACACAATAACCATAACGCGTTGTTCATTATAAATGTGGGATTATGAATTATATTGAGAACGTCGTACATAGAAAACATGCCGTAATGTACCCTGAGTGTAAACAGCCGCATTCATCGTGAAGCGTGCAGCAAGCGATTTGCAAAGAGTAATATAAAGATTAATATAAAGGTTAATAAAACGTTACACTCACTTCAGTTCTTCTGGAGGTGCAGCAGGAACACAAATAGTTGGTACCGATCCTTTTTTCAGGAGCAGCTTCTTAGCAAAACCAGTTTTATACTGATCCACGTTTGTAAAGCAGTCTGGTGAAATGATTCGCGCAAACATGACAGCATGGACGTTGATCGTGGGGAATCCCGAGGGAATCCCCGCGTCAATGCTTTGGGAATATTCCATCAAAACTTCAAAATGACTGCTGTGTTCCTTATTACACCCAAGAACAGAACGCCACAATCGCTTAGACGACGCCATTCTTCTCCAGCATATCAATGCACTATGATGACAGACAGCTCGCTCACGAGTGAGTGCGGGTCTGTGTTGAAACGCTGCTGTCAATCACAATAGTGGGAGGGGCGTCGATTTTGTGACGTCACAAAATCGAACGGCTTGATTTCAGAGAGGGTCAAACATATAAGGAGATTAAAAAAAAAACACTGGATGGATTTTTATCATTTTATGATGGTTGTGTATAGGCACTGCCAACACACATTTCAGTACAATCAACTTGTAAAAGTGCATGTACCATTATATGACCCCTTTAATTGTATCTTAATTTTAACAAATGTTTCATCAACTAATTGCCTTAATGAATAAGAAGTCAATATAGCAGACAATATAATCATGACACGAGCGTTGAGGCGCCGGTGCGTGAACTGGAGCTCATCTCATAAATGAACCGAAACTTAGCGTATAAGGTTATACTTGCCTCACAGACATGTCTACTTTTAAGCATTTAATCAAATGAAAGAATAAACTACAGTAGGTAGTTATAACACTAAGTAGTAGAAAGCATGTATCTTAGCAAAGTAGAAATGGCAAGCAATACCCATTTGATGAGGAGCATGAGGCGCAGGAGAAAGGCAGAGGGTCCAGAGCAGCAAGCAAAGGAGAACAAAGGAAAGAGCTTTATATATGGAGTTTACAAGGGGGTTTCCAGAACTGAGGACAGTTCAAGACTTCGGATTGGACAGATTGTCTGTAAAGGACTGAATCAGTGTGGAGGGCGTGTGGACTATAAAAAGTATTGTCAGGAATGTCAAGGTCAGACGCTGGTTCACCAATGACGGCCTCTCCGGTGTTAGATGCCTTGCCATTGCGCCTCATGAAGATGAAAGCTAGTAAATTATTTGGTTTTGATTTACTTTTATTTTTATTTTATATATTAGTACAGTTTATGTAAACTAGTTAACCTGTATATAATAAAAAATACATATAATACATATCTTTTGACTGAATTGTAAGTATGGAAATTTATATACTTATTTATATACGAATTTATATACGAATTCGACTGACTTTACCTAACCTGAGAATAAACAAAATAAGGTAGGTGTCTATATTTAAGACCCAAACAAGGGGTTAAATTAAGCACCACAAAACAAATATATATATATATATATATATATATATATATATATATATATCCCTCTGTTGCATAGTGTTGCTTCAGGGTAACATACCCATTTTCCCTCATATTCTCAGGCTTACAAAATCATACACCAAAAAAAAAGCTTATTTTAATCTAGAGGAAGTATGAAAAGCCAATAGAATGCTTGTATTTGATTACATTACTTGTCCAACCCCCTTTTCAATGTCTTTTCCTCACCTGCACTCACATGCGGCAGCCATGTTTTTTCAGCTCCACAAAACTTTGAAAAAGTGTAATTTTCCTTAGGATTTCCATGAAATAAAAAATATTTTCACAATTTTGGGTAAGTTCTGATTTAATTTCACTCTGTTGATTATGTTTTCATTGAATATTTCTTTTGTAAATGGGTAGAAAACTATGTTGCCTCAAAGCAACAATATGCAACAGTGGAATGGGAATTCCCTGTTTTCATGCTATAGTTACAATATTATCAGCAATATAACATTTCACACAGATGGCAGGATACCAAGACTTATTAAAGTATTTGTCAGTATGTGCCTTGTTTTTTTAATTTTAAAATACTTAATAACAATAACAATACCCAGGTGAAAATAAAGTGTACTTGAGTGCACTAAAAAAACACTTAAATACAAGAAAGTACATTTGTAGTACATTCCTATTTTTTGTGCTAAAGAAAAGTTTAAAAATTATACACTATAAATACACTAATTAAAAGTATATTTTTACTTAAGTAGTACTTAAGTGTAATTGCAAAAGTATACTAAATAACATTGATATTTTAAATGTATTTTTAGTGCATAAGAAAAAAGATATACTATTGAAAAAATACACAGAAGTGTTTTATTAGTGTATTTCTTACAAGTACATTTTTAACACATTAAAAATAGTTCATTGTTAGTGCACTTTTAGATAGCTATTATAAGTTTAAATTAAATTGATTTTACTTAAAATATATTCAAAATGTAATAGTCAAAAATTTGATTTTCCCAAAAGTAGTATTTAAGTACACTTTATAAAAATAAACTAAATATTACTAATTCTTTAAATTGATTTTAAGTGTATAAGGTACTCCCAGGTGAAAAAGACATAGTATTAAATGTATTAAAAATATACTTGAAATACAAATAGTATAATACATTTGTATTACCAACATGCTTATTTGAAGTGCTAATAAATGGTGGTAATAAATATATGCTTAATTATACTTTAAATAAATATGCTAAACACAAGCATAATTTTAATATATTTCTAACAAATGCACTACAAGTACATTGGTAATAAATATATGATTAATTATACTTTCAATAAATATGCTAAACACAGGCATACTTTTAATATATTTCTAACAAATGCACTAAAGGTACATTGGTAATAAATATATGCTTAATTATACTTTTAAGAAATATGCTAAACACAAGCATACTTTTAATATATTTCTAAAAAAAAAGCACTACAAGTACATTGTTAATAAATATGCTTAGTTAAATTTTTAAGAAATATGCTAACACAATCTACCATTTGTGTGAAGTTTTAGTGTATTTAAAGAAAACATACTTATGTTGCTCTTAATTAAAGTACATTTGTGTAACTTGTGTAAGAACATAGCTAAATCTAAAATATTAAAATGGTTAATCTAAAATATAAAAAGCTTTTAATGTGTTTAAAGTACTTTAAACACTTAGGCCTACTGCAATATATTTGTAATATTTATCATTTTACCATTTTAATATTTTAGATTTTTTTTGTATAATGTACCAACTTCTAATGTATTATAAACATTTGTCAACTATCATTAAGCATTGCAATAAGCACTTAAAATGAATGTTGTTCACTTTTACTTGTTTGTAGGCTACTTGTAAAGGGCTGTTGTCCATTACATGATATGTTTTTACTACTGAAATTCCCACTTGGATATCAACATCATATTATTTTAAATGCAACATAGATACATTTTCCAAATATGTTTAAATGTTGTCCAAAAATATGTTGTACTTGTTTGAATTTGAAAAACGCTAATAACACACGTGACTAATCCTGATTGGTTCCAGCTGTTGAACGTCTGTGATTGGTTCTGGTGTAATTATGAGCTCACACCTCACTCAGAGCTTGCTGACAGCTGTGCGTTCATTGAATGTGATTATATTTCGGTGTCGCGTCGCGTTTAGTTAGGACACGGTGTAATAATTCAGAGATAGAAGTCTAAATTCAAACTAGAGCGATCGTGTTTCTTTAGAGGACTTGGAGGAAACCACGCGATTCATATGGATTAGGTGAGTTTTTTTGCGATTAACCTTTTCAAACGTGAAGGTTTCATTAGTCTACGATATTTCAGTTTTTATTTCTAAGATTAACGGAATTCTTAAATGTTTTGCAACTAATGAGTGATCATGACAGTATTTAGATTTTTTTTCTAACCTTAATAGAAAAAGTAACTGTTAGTGTTGTTTTTATTTTTTCCAAGTCGAATCTCGAAGAGATGAAGATACTGCTATCAGAAGTTACTGGTAAGTTTTAGTTGCTGTTTGCATAAATAAATAGCTCACTGTTTAGTTTTTGTCCTAGTTTTTTTCCAACATTTTTTCCTAGTTTCTTAGTCTAGTCTAATTTGTGTTCATTCATGTAAAAATCTATTTAATAGTTTGTTTGGGACAGCTGCAAGTCACTTGTCATGGCTTACAATATTTTGCACTACTTCTAATTTCCTTAACTCTTTGAAGAGTTTGAGAGTTTGTGTTTCTGCACATAACTTTTTTTTTTTTTTGCTCTCAAAGTCAAAGGGGGCTGACTAAAACAAAATTAGCATTTGTTGTACATTTTAATTATTATTCTTGTTGGCTGCGTATACTTTTTCAGTTAAACGGTTAGCCTAAATTGCCCTTTTTTGCTGTGATACAGTGACATACCATGTAGACTTCACAGTTGTTCAAGAACTATTTTATTAACTCCTTTTCTTAATTAACATGTTATATTAAATGTCTACTGTTAAAATATATGAACTAAGCATTACACGCTATGTTAAAGAATTCCATTTTTACTAGGTGAAAAAGACTTAGTATTAAATGTAATAAATATGTACTTAAGTATGTTTTTAGTACAAAACAAATATACTTTAATGCATTTATAATACATTTAACAGTATGTCTTTTTCACCTTGTATGTACAACAGAGGGAAATGTCAAAACATTATACAGTGTACACTGTAAAAAAAAAAAAAAATTACATCCCCAAGTCAAAAATTTCTAGTGACTGATCACATCTAAATTTTTCAATTAGTGTGACGTATTATTTCTCATTGAGCCAATGTTAACAGACTATTGCAACAAGAATTGCACTTGGGCCAATTAAAAAATTTAGATGTGACCCGTCACTAGAAAATTTTGACTTGGAGAGGTTAGAAATTGTTTACAGTGTACTGTGTTGTAATAAAAAACGTCTAGGTTACGACCTCTGTTCCCTGAGAACAGGGAATGAGACACTGCATTGATGACGATATGGGGAACACCCTCCATGTGAACCGGTGTTTGAAAAGCTGTACAATCACAGCAATAGAATTTGACTGGCGACAGCCTATGACACGACTAGTGCGACTCAGAAGAATTAAAGAGGCGCCTAGAGAACATTGTTCCCCAATAGCATCATCGAAGCAGTGCAAGTTCCCTTTTGATAGGGAACAGTTACTTTTTTAACTGAGGTTAATTTTGCTTTAATATAAAAATAAACTCATCTTTTTCCCCTTTCATAGACACTGTGATCAAACAATTTCCAACACGTCTGAGGTGCAAGCACTGATTCGAAGGAAATGCAACAATAATAAGGCAAACTCAAAGACCAATCAGTAACAGTACTGTAACTGTTTGCAGCTATTAATGATTGCACTTTATTGACTAGTTAGGTTTATTGAAGTTAGTTTTTTTGTTGTTGTTTATAATACCTCTGCAGATCACTGTATTTTATGTTAATGAATTTTTTTTTACAGTTTACATATGCTGCTGTACTGATGTACACTGGGTAATACATTAAAGTTTACTAGCTTTCAAAGTGTGTGTTTTATACATTTTTTTTTAATGTGTGTTTTAATACACCATTAACATATTTAATTGTTTTATTTATACTGTTCACAGTATTAAAACATATTTGAAATGATTTACTATATAAAAAAATGTGAGCAATACATAAATATGATTTGTATATATTATATATTCTTAAATTTTAAATAATTTAAGTGTATTTAAAATGCAATAAAGATGGGTTCAATTGTACTAAAAGGGGTAACAAAATAAAATAAATTAAAGCCTAAATAGTTTGTTAAAAGCGTATTTTAGTTCATCTTCAGTGTGTCTCAAAATAGCACAGTTGAGTACACTAAGATGATCTTAAGTTTATATTAAGCAGTACTAAAGGTAAGCTTTTAGTATATTAAGTGCAAAATAAGTATGTCGAAAATAGAGCACTTTAAGTACATTATGGCAGTGTATTATGGAAGTGTAATAAAATGTATTTTAGTGCACTTTTTTAATCTAGGAATACATTCTAAGTATAATTTGTAAATAATTTAATATTATTATTATTATTATTATAATTTTAATAGTTTATTATTGTATTTAAAGATGGTTTCAATTATACTAAAACTGGTAACGAAATACATTTGTTGAAAATATGAAATAGTATATTAAAAATACACTTCAGTTTATCTTCAGTGTGTCTCAAAAAAGCACAATTGCGTACACTAAGATGATCTTAAGTTTATATTAAGCAGTACTAAAGGTAAGCTTTTAGTATATTAAGTGCAAAATAAGTGTGTCGAAAATAGAGCACTTTAAGTACATTATGGAAGTGTATTATGGAAGTGTAATAAAATGTATTTTAGTGCACTTTTTTAATCTAGGAATACATTCTAAGTATAATTTGTATATAATTTAATATTATTATTATAATAATTTAAATAGTTTATTATTGTATTTAAAGATGATTTCAATTATACTTAAAGTGGTAACAAAATAAATTTTTTAAAAATATGAAATAGTATATTAAAAATACACTTAAATTCATCTTCAGTGTGTCTCAAAAAAGCACAATTGAGTACACTAAGATGATTTTAAGTTTATATTAAGCAGTACTAAAGATGAGCTTTTAGTATATTAAGTGCAAAATAAGTGTGTCGAACATAGAGCACTTTAAGTACATTATGGAAGTGTATTATGGAAGTGTAATAAAATGTATTTTAGTGCACTTTTTTAATCTAGGAATACATTCTAAGTATAATTTGTATATAATTTAATATTATTATTATAATAATTTAAATAGTTTATTATTGTATTTAAAGATGATTTCAATTATACTTAAAGTGGTAACAAAATACATTTTTTAAAAATATGAAATAGTATATTAAAAATACACTTAAATTCATCTTCAGTGTGTCTCAAAAAAGCACAATTGAGTACACTAAGATGATTTTAAGTTTATATTAAGCAGTACTAAAGATGAGCTTTTAGTATATTAAGTGCAAAATAAGTGTGTCGAAAATAGAGTACTTTAAGTACATTATGAAAGTGTATTATGGAAGTGTACTAAGTGCACTTAAATAAAATGTATTTTAGTGCACTTTTTTTCACCTGGGTATTTATGATGACAGTTTAGCTATAAGGATGCATAGGCATATAGAATTTGTAGCTTTCTAAGCTCAGATGTGCGTGTGTGTGTGTGTGCGTGCGTGTGTGTGTGTGTGTGTGTGTGTGTGTGTGTGTGTGTGTGTGCACCAAATGTTCAATCTGCCTCTAATATTTCCAGATACATATAATAATTGTGTAATTATCTTTTTCAGTGACAATGAACATATCAACATTCTATGGCAGAAAGAAGTTTTTGATTTTTAAACATGAAAATTGAATGAGAATGAATGCATAAAAATAATACTCCTTTGTTGCGCATTGTTACTTCTAGGTAACAAACCCCACTAAGATGGTAGCTGGTTTGAACTGTATTACTTTTTTAGCACAAATTTTTTTTTTTTAAATGAAGTTGATGTTGAAGATCTTTCATAAAATGTGTTTTGTTATGAAATAAAGAGATATATTTTAAATAGACTGCACTTTTTGTATTTATTGCCATTATTGCATGTTGTTGCGTCAAAGTAACATACCTAGATCTACCCCCTATTATTATAATTTTTGTAAATTATATGTTGAATTGTTCAATGTGCTCTATGACTGGTAATAAAATGTGTGGAAATATTTTTTTTCTCTATTATTTCATATATCATGCAATAGAGGGTTAAATATATATATATATATTAGTGGTGGGCCGTTATCGGCGTTAACACGCTGCGTTAACGCGAGACTCTTATCGCGCGATAAAAAAAATATCGCCGTTAATCTATTCCCCAAGTTGGGTTGGGAGATGGCTCTACTACACAAGCTATGATGACGCAATCTACCCGCGGCCGCGAGGTAAACCCGGCTGCAACGCATATTCGTCATCATCTTAAAGGGTTACTTCAGGATTTAGCATTAAGCTTTGTATTAGTAGAAAACCTGTAGTATTTTCGAATTACCATGCTTTCCCCCCTCATATCCCCCTGAGAGGAGAGATTTATGTATTTTTTGTCTGGAAAAAATCCTCCGATGACGCAAAAATTGTCATTTTGCGTCATCGGAGGATTTTCTGTCCAGAGGCTAAAGACTACAGCCGGTAGATGGCGTTGTTCCGCATGTTTACAACCCGCCCATACAGGGTGGGATCTCACTCACAGAATGTACACAGTATCAGCCGTCTTTCTTTGGAAGCTAAGCTAGCATGCTCTTGTTCTGTGGAGAAAGCTGAATAATAGGAGAAAGCTGAGTAAGTAGGGGTTACCATCTTCCTTTTCCCGGACTTGTCCGGCGGGCGAGACTGTTAAAAATGTCCGGGATTCGGCTTTTGCGTTCTGCGGTCGCCATTCATTGTTTACATGCACACCTCTCGTTTCAATCTAACTGAATTAATTCCGATCGGTGAATCTGACTGTAGTGTTTACATGAACGCTAAACAAGTGATCGGTTGATGTGCGCTTTACCCTTGCTAAGAAAATTTCCGCTCCTCCGTGAGAGATGCGAGACCCGGCGCGTCTCAGTAATGACACCACCCGCCTCGCGCCGTTCTCCCGCGGCCGTCAGCCTCGTCCTGCTCGCCACAGTAAACATGATGAATGGCGACTGTAGAACGCAAAAGCCAAATCCCGGACATTTTGGGTCTCTAAATCCCTGGCAAACTCATCACTTACTTAGGCTAGCCTTGTTGTTTTCAACTGTGCTCTCTAACCGGTTGGCGTGGCCTCCTAAGGCAGCAAAGCAAGTGCATTCTGGGAGTTGTTGTCTTTCATCCACATAAGCCAAAAATACATTTTCTGGCTTTTCTCAGTCTAGAAAGCTCCAAATTCAAAAATCTCCACATTTCTTCTACTTAAATGACCTATTTTAAATACACATTCATCTTCCCAGAGGTGAAGTATCCCTTTAAGTAAACACGGCTGTAAGTGAAAGCTGCAACATCCATTATTTGGACTTGGTTCGGATTTAAGCCGTCCGACAAACAGCAGCAAACTATCCGAGTGTGTGGGGTAACGGTTCGGTAAGTTAACACACGACTAATCCGTTCTACCACCTCAAATTCAAAACGAAACATGATATCACTGAATAGCCTACCAGCGCGCGCGTATTATTCTCATTCCAATATATCTTAGTGGTGTAACGTTAACACATAATCTCTGTCTACGCCCGATTTTAAGAATCGTTGTTGTGTTTCTTTTTAACTGAAAAGACATCAGTTATACAATATTATAACTTTAAATTTGGGGTTTCATAAGCTCAAAGCTATAATAAACATTAGACCTACTTAAGATCTCTGCAGCTAGTGTACTTAAATTTTATTTATCTGCAAAATTGTGTTGTATACTTACAGTTTTGCACAATATATGTTCTCAAAACTACATATACCCTTTAAAAAAATAAATGTAGTAGTTGTTTAGCAGGGTCTGTGTAACCTGTTCTGAAATGGTTTTATTATAATATACTGTATATCGTTATCACAAGAGGCTGCAATGTATATCACAATATAGATTTTAGGCCATATCGCCCATCCCTAATTGATAGCCTATAGTAGTTGATAATAACATAGGCCTACCTAATGTTGCCTACGGACGGTAACAGTACAGAAGTAACCTTTTACAGTCTATGAGTAGAACAGCTTTCTCAAGCAGTTTGTGATGCATTTTGGAAACAGGAGATGAGCCCCTGGTCTAATGCGCCACCTGGCTTGAGAAACCCGTTCTCAAAGACTTAGGCTACTTTTATAGTCATTATTTGGGTAGCACACATATTCTGAATGCCTTCGGCAGAATTCAAATGAGCCATTTTAATCTAGATTAATCTAGATTAATTTCAAAATTAATCTAGATTAATCTAGATTAAAAAAATTAATCTATGCCCACCTCTAATATATATATATATATATATATATATATATATATATATATATATATATATATATATATATATATATATATATTAAACAAATTAGGCTATAGTGTTGCTCAATATTTAAGTGTATAAAAGTGTAACATTCAACGTACATATGAAAAAAACACCAGGAAACTAAGAAGTTTCAGTATAGCCCCTAGTACATAAAAGACAGAAAGCACCGCCTAAATTTATACAACTACAATAAATTCATCAGAGGGTAAAAATCTATACAAAATGCATGGGTAGATAATTCTTAACACGCTGAATGTGGCCCAATTTTTCCATGTCTGTCTGTCTAAGATCATGGGCATTGTTACACTTATTATTATTAAAACTATTAATACAGCAATAAATAAAAATAACACACTATTTATAGAAGTCAGAAGAACATCCCTTTACTTTGAGCTTGTCTTTCTTCCTCAACCACTTCTCTTCGTTTTTTCAGCTCCAGAAAGATGGCGTTTGGATGCCATTTCTACCACAGCTTAACATCTATTCTTATTTCAATTAACTAAAAATAGCATTGCTGTATGACTATGACGAGACTTTGTGACGTTATGACAGACAAGAGGCAATCCAAATATGTGAAGTCGATATTAGCATAGAGATTATAATATTTGGTATTTTATGCTTCCTTTCCTCGCGTCTCAGCTCCTCCCCCTGTAGGATGCGAGGGAAGGCTGCAAGGAAAAGAAGCGAGGACGGAGGAATCGAAGGAAAGCTTATTTATACAGTGGAATACTTGATCACTCGAGCATCACTTCACCGCGTCATCAACTGTGCTCAAAAGATTTACCCTTATGTTGTTAAAATTTGGTTATTTAAGAAATTCATAATAAATAATAATAAAGCAAGATTATGGGATCAAATTCCCGCCAAATATATAGCGGTCACGTATCAAAAAATAATAAGTGTGAATCAAAAATTAAAAAACACGTAAAAATATATTGCACAAACTGAAAAAAAATAATGCAAAATTATCAGAATAGCAAACAACGTGGTCACGGGTCAAATAAGCGTGAATCAAGAAATAACAAACATGAATAAAAACTTTAAATGCATTAAAAGTATTTTGCACAAAACTTAAACTTATGGTCATGCTTTCTTAAAAAGTATGTTTTCCTTGGGTTATATTACTCTCACTATTACTTTGTGCTCTCTTGCATTTTCTGCTCGTATTTTAGTCTTTTGTACGCTTGTGCTGTTTTTCTCTTCGCTCGTCTTTCTATGTTCTGCGCTTGCTTTCCCAAATGTTGCAGTTTGAGTTTCATGTAAATTAGGCCGGGCTTAAGTGTCACCATTGGTCCACTAGTTCTAGATTGACAGCTACTCCTCTAGCCAATCAATCGAAGAGGGGAGTTGACACACCAGTGGCTACTGATGCTTACTTATACAGGGGAAGACGACAGTTCAATTTAACTTTACAAAGACTTTCAACCAGTAAAGCTATCTGAACTCTGGACATAAATAATTCAATTAATCTTTTTTGAGATACATGAGAATGTTAATGTGCACACTGGTAATTGGTGTTAAACAATATTACTTGGCTCATGATGTCAATATGCTAAGGCTGCTGTAAGTGAAACATCCTGCAGTTATGAAACACTACAATTCTTTGCAAAAACTAAGTTAAAAATGGCCATTGTCTGAAGACTTTAGGACTTTGACCTGTAACCGCTACGCGTTGCCTACCTTTTTTATTAACTACGCCAAATTTGACAAAAGATTATTGAAAATGATTGTGTCTCAGAGAAGATGTACAGAAAACAGTTGGATTTAATATATAGTGATTTATTACATACTTATTGTGTTTATTTACATAGCTACATAATTGCATTACTTTAGGATTAATGTTTTAAATATAGCTTCAAATTTGAATACAGCAACATCTCCATCAGGGATAGGTAACGTTGTTTCTGGAGTGCCGCTGTCCTGCAGAGTTTAGCGTCAACTCCGATAAAAACCTCACCTGTCTGTAGTATTAATTATCCTAAAGACGATGATTAGCTGGTTCAGGTGTGTTTGATTAGGGTTGGAGGAGCTGAACGCTGCACCCAGGACCGACATTACCCATCCTTGTTATTGATTAAATATGAAAGTAAAATATGAAGGTAAAAGAGTATCAAAACTCGAGGACACGTAGATGTGAATTTGAGAACTTGTACAATAAATATTCGTACTTGTACATGAACATTTACACTCACAGCTCCAATGTGAAAACCTGTAAAATAAAAATCTGAAGTTGAATGTTGAAATTTGCACAATAGTCACAAACCTGTATTCTGAATCTGAAGCTGCAGACAAGTAGACACAAATGTGTAAAATGCCATTCACAGAAATACAACGAAAGACACAAACTTGTAATATATATTTTGCGTTTAATCTTACGTTCACATTAGCAGTACTACCTCAATTAGGCACTTGCAACTTTTAAAATCTGTCACTGCAATTTCAAATTTTTGCGCCTTGACTTTTGCTATTCTTTTCGCAATATATCAGGTGCAAACTAACTTGTGCACTTGAAACTCAGAGGCGGTGAGAGAGAAAGGGGGGCGGGAGCGGGGGGTTCAAACGAGCCATTTTATTGGTTGGCACCTAGCCAATGAAATGGGACCTCGATGATGTCACGAACCCGCGTGCACTGAAACGCTAACATGGCTTAATGCATTAGACTGATATTAAAAGAAATAAATGACATTATCAAACTCAGTAAACACAATGCTAATAATGCATACTACAGAAAAGCAGATGAGCACAGAATATGAACGCAACGTGTTTAATTGAGACAGTGGCATTAAAATACCAAACTCAGGAAACACCATACAAATAAAGCATACAGAAAAGCAAATGAGCGCAGAATATGAACGCAACGCGTTTAATTGTACGTTTTCCTCCCATATGTAGCGGGTAGGACGTAGGCAGTGGGAATTGTGCCTTGATTGAATCAGGTAGTGGTCATTTGGCGCTGCACCTTTAAATCCAGCAAGCTGGCGGTCTCTCTCATTACTGTTTTGCTACAGACCCTTGGTACCTTGGACTCTTGGTTGGTTGTACGAGTTGATGTGAGTTCATGCTTAAATGTCTCACAGACAACATCTTGGTGAGACCTCTCCATGTTTCAGATCATTTCCTCATTACTTTCAGTCTACAACTCTCTACCTCTGCACCACCAACCCCACCACCAGTCACTTTCAGGCGAAACCTGCGCTCACTTTCCCCCTCCCATCTTTCCTCTACCGTCTCATCTTCTCTTCCCCCACCCTCACAATTGACCTATGGCTAAGCCACGCCCCCTCCACTCACTCGGACAAACAATCAACATTCGGTAACAGGCGCTATGGCAGCTGTCACAATAGGAGATATTTCACAGGAGGCAGTTGACGATTTTTGGAGACAGAAAGACTATATATCATCTCGAAGTCACCAAAAGGGGCTTAATTATGCATTGGAGGGTTATATCAATAATTTTATTATTGAGAAGGTCGATGAAAAGCTTCAGCTCCAAGCAAAAATTTACAGGTCACAGTGTAAACGTGACAAACCGCATCTCGTTGCCATCACCATCTCAGACAACAAGATAGAGGATCAGCATTGTTCATGCACTGCAGGGTAAGAAGTGATTTACTTTCAATTATTAATGTATTATTATTACTTTCAATTTATTAATCTAACTTGACGTGACTTGTACAATATGCTATGGTAATTGCTATTAGCTTATTTTTTTATCTAAACCTAGCTTAAAGCTCCGTATTAGCATAGCTAGATTTTTCTTCTGCTAAAGCAGCGTTTTGTAATATATATAGGCTTTGCTAAACATCTGTTAACAGTAACAAGTTCCATGTCATTGATCTGACACATCATTGGGATTGAATCCATAGGGAACCGGGTTACTGCTCCCATATTATTGGTTTGTTCCACTATGTTGACCGGTTGCGGGGGAGAGATCAGCTGTCCTGTACAAGTCAGGCCCAGCAGTGGCATCGGCCGAGAGGCAAGCAGATCACAAGCGCACAACCAATAACGTCTGTCATTGTTGCCAAAGCAAAGACCAAAAGGAAAAAGAAACCGGTCATCTGCTCCTACAACCCAAACAGGTAATCATAGGTTGAGGTCATGTACAGTACACAGTGGTGGGCGAAATACTTATTCTGCAGTTAAACAGTCTGTGTGTTTTATTTTCATTCATTCATTCATATTCTCTTCATGAACTTTCATCTTTGTGATGCTGCATGTACTGTACAATATCCAAGTATGACTAACATTGTGAGGTGACTATGAAGCTCATGTTTTGCAATGTATTACCTAAACAACCTTGCTGCCTTTTTTAGGAAAGAGTCAGGTGTGAGAGCAGAAGTATATGATGTCATAAAAAACATGACTGGGGCCCCAATAAGTTACCTAGTCAATCAGACAGCTGCTAGGGTGACAGTACAGGGAAGAGAACTTCCAATCGGATGTGGTTTGAGTTACCAGGTAAATAATACACTAACAGTCTGCACACTATACAGTATCTGGAGGAAAGATGGTTCAAATATTCATATTTACATAATTAGACTATGACAGCAAGCAGTTGAAATTTTTTTATTTACATTTGAAAACATTCAAGCAATATGCATTCCAAAATGTGCAACACTTACAGCTAATCACAGTAGATTATCAACAAATACAACTACTCCAGTCACAAAAAAATCTTTACACATATATACACACGTACAATAAAATTATTTCAGATGAGCCATCTTTTTGAAATTTTAAATCCCTCGCTCAACAGAGAAATACATAACTAGCCTATAATATGTGAGGCTGAAAATTTGAGAGCATGCTTACAACATACCAAATTTGATTTATGTTGCCCAACCTGATGTTGGGTATTCTCCCCGATACAATTTTGAATTTCTTTATTTTGGCAATAGCTCTCTCCACATGAACTCTGTGAGCAGCTATCTTTTTTGTTTTGTGTACATCAGCGGCAGACATCTGTTTGTTTGACTGAGCAAAAGGGGGGATATTTACTCTCAGTCCAATTTCTTCTAATTCTTTCTCAATGAGAAATCCTTTGTCAACCATTAAACCATCACCTTTGTTCAGGTAGCTATGAGACATGAGTGTTTTCAGCAACTCAAGGAATTTGCTTTTCTTAACAATTTCCTTGTCAGACAGTGATCCAGTAAAAAGAGTCGATGTAAACATGATAGCGCCACGTGGATCACATGCAATCAGTGATTTCAGAGTGTTGGTCGACTTGTAGTTTGAGAAACTTTGACTTTGCAGTACTAACGAACTTGGCCTCTCAATCTTTACTTCTGTGCAGTCAAGTATTGCTAGAGTTGTTCCAAAGTTGATCTTATATTTATCTGGCATTTGGGAGATGATGGTGTCTCTATGTGGCCATACAGGTAATTCACCAAGTACATCAAACATGTAATCGACCCATGAGTTGAAAAGAGTGCCTGCGCTTCGTTCTGGTATCTGAAATCTGTAAGCTAGATCCTTTAAGTCTAAATTTTGGCGCAACTTCATGAGAACCAGCAAAAGTTGGTGACGTAGTGGCATTTTATTTATTTCTCTATCAACCCTCTTATATGTTAATGGGACAAAGGTTTGTGGAGCTGTGCAAGTATTTGGCACAGCAAACACAGAGCACAAGTTGTTAAACTGATCGTAACTGAAGCCAGTGCAGTACCGGAAATAGTTTGAAATATTGCTGCGGTGCAGGAGTTCTGGTGTCAGTGTTGTAAGAGTCTGATTTTTTTTTAAATCTTCAATTTCAGCATCCTTCTGAGCCAGCATAGTCCTTAATGTCAGCAGCTCTTGCTCCACTTCCCCTGAGGGCAGCTCCAGTGGCGGATGTTGGTCCAGATGTTCTGGCACTTCCTGCTGTTGCACGGGTGGTTGCTCATCCTCTAGCGGCACTGCAAATATAAATTTATGGTTTAAAATGAATAAAGGAAAACAAAGATGTTCTGGTACAAGCCAAATGTCACAAACCAACCAACATATCAGTGAAATTATTCAAACTAAAGTGTACACTTAATAGAGAACATAATATTTGAAACAAGTAAAACAATGAAAACTGTGTAGCCAAATAAATGCTTTTAAAATTTGGAAGAGAAAGTAGTGTTAGAAAAATAGGAAAAATTAATGATTTACTATGAATTGACTAAATAGCATACCTTAAGACCGCAGCACACGAGTGCCAATAACCCAAACAGAGCACTCCCTCTCATATGTTCTTATTATTAGTTATACTGTAATTTCTGCTGTTTTTGTATTTGTCATAACTTCAATTTTCTTTTCCTGTAGCTTCCAGTGTTAAACAAGCCGGCATCATCTCTGCCCGTATCCTGTTCCTGTGCCGACAACATCCCCAGGCCCCTCTCCCCAGACATCTCTCTACCAACACCTACTGAACAAGTCAATAAGAGTTTTAAACTTGAAGAAGCAAGGAAAATTCAAGTGGCGACAAAGGCACAGGCTGCCTGTGAGAAATGGCACAAAGATCGTGAGGGAAGGCTGACAGCCTCTAACTTTGGAAAAATATTGAAAAGAAAAAAAGTTACAGAGGAATTCATCCAGTCGATGTACTACCCCAAATCCTTCACCTCAAAGGCAACGAGCTATGGTACTGTCAGTGAGCCAAAGGCAAAGGAGCTCTATCAAGAGAAATATCCATCTATACATGTACACGATGCTGGCCTAATGCTACAGCCAGAGCTGCCGTTTCTTGGTGCAACCCCGGATGCTATTATATGTGATGATGGGGAAACTGGACTGCTCGAAATTAAGTGCCCCTTTGGATCAAGAGACATGACCATAGAAGAAGCTGCCTCAACTATCAAAGACTTCTATGTCATCAACAATGGACAAGACATCAAAGTATCAAAAAGCCACAACTGCTACTATCAAATCCAAGGGCAGCTGCTTTTAAGTGGACTTGATTTCTGCGATTTTGTCCTTTACACAAGAGCAGATCTGTACATTGAAAGAGTTCACAAAGATGTCCTGTTCATCAATTCAATGATTGTAAAGCTTCATGCATTTCATGTAAATAACTTTTGTCCCAAGAAATAGATCTCACCTCCTCTCCTGATTTTTATGTCCTTCTTGGTCCTTCTGGGAGCACACCTGTAAATGAAAAATAACATCATTAGGGCTGCAAGAAACAATTATTTTCATTATCAATGTGTTTTGATTATTTTATGGATTAATCGATATTAAGTGAAATCGTAATATGTCATAAAATGCTTCTATGTGTTTCTCAAAACCCAATGGTTTCTACTATTAAAGCTGCTGGGATTTTTTTAACAGTGTGCTGTGCAGATCCTTTTACTGATTTTTGCCTTCAGCTTGATATTATGTCATCAATGTGTGACTTGAACCTGTGTGTGTTCATGTAGGTGTGCACCCAACACGCGTTTGAGTTACCTCTTTTTTGGAGATGGACGACACCTCTGTCCTACAGTAGATCCAGTCCTTGTAGCTTGGTGAGGATGGGGAAACTCAGAGCTGGGCCCTCCATGGACAAAATGCTTAAAAAAATATAGCAAGAAATATAGCATTTTATTAGGAGTTACTACGAACTCCTAAACTACTAAATGGCTACATGTTTTGCTAAAAAAAAACACACACACAAAGTTCCTCAGTTGTTTTGGTAGAAAGTTGTCTAAAATGTTGTGCTTCAATATGTAATTTATGGTTCATGATCGAATCAAATATGTAGTTGCCACAGGTCTAAGTTGTATACGTTTCCAGGACAAGCCTTTTTACCTCTCCGTTAGTTTGGTGCTACAGTATTTACAGTCTGTATGCCTACAGTATTTACATGAATCATTCAGCACAAGATTGCTAAAATGTGTTATCTCGGTTATTTAGATACGTTAATGAATGTTAATGTACTGTTAATGAAGCTAAGTGACACGATGTACACCGCAGCTAGAAGCTAGAAGCTAACGTTAACATTTTCTAATGTTAGGCTAACGCTACGTTAGAGATGTTAAAGATAACGTTCACAAATACGTTGTTGACTTACCTTAGAACAGATGTAGACATCCTTGTTTATTTTATCCACGTTTAGTTGGTGTTGTGGTCTACCGCATAACTTGATCCAGAGCAGACATTTATCTCGGTTGAGATGTGGCTTGGGAAAAGGTAAAAAATAATACACACCGTCGCCCAGTCTCTCGGGATATCTAGAGTCGGAGTTGCATGTACCCCATGCACACCGTTTGACCATTTTAAACTTAAAATAAGAGAACAAACAAATAAAAACGGAAGAAAACTCACTAGCTGCAATGCATTTCAATGGACGTGGAAGCAAAGAATGTCCGAGTGTATTGGGTTAGCTATGCGCACTGTGATTGGCTCATGGCGTTTGGGGGCGTGGTTTAGCCATAGGTCAATTCTCATCTCTGGATGTGAATACCGCAACGGATACCCTATGCTCCACTCTAAACTCTTCTCTAGACATTATCTGCCCTCTCTCCTCCAGGCCAGCACGCGCCACTCCCTCTAACCCCTGGTTATCTGAGGTTCTTAGGGAACACCGGACCGAACTCAGGGCAGCAGAGAGGAAATGGCACAAATCAAAAGACGCATCTGACCTGAGTATGTATAAATCTCTCCTCTCTTCCTTTTCTGGATGTTCATGCTGCAAAATCTTCATACTTCCACAACAAGATCAACAACTCCTCCAACACACGATTACTCTTCAAGACATTCAACTCTCTCCTCTGTCCACCTCCACCACCACCCGCCTCCACCTTAACTGCTGACGATTTTGCAATCTTCTTCACCAACAAAACAACATGTATCAGCAGTCAGTTCTCAGCTCCTCACACACAGGAACACAGACCGACCCCTTCCACAGCCAACATCCCTCTGTCCTCCTTTTCTCCACTAACCGAGGAAGAAGTATCTACACTTCTCCTCTCCAGTCACCCTACCACCTGCCCTCTAGACCCCATCCCCTCACACCTTCTACAAGCCATCTCTCCCACACTTCTACCAGCACTCACACACATCATCAACTCATCCCTCCATACTGGCATTTTCCCTACAGCATTCAAGCAAGCTCGGGTTACTCCACTGCTTAAAAAACCAACGCTAAACACATCATTTGTAGAACATTACAGACCTATTTCTCTCCTACCATTCATTGCGAAGACACTTGAAAGAGCTGTTTTCAACCAAGTAACATCCTTTCTGTCTCTCAACAACCAGCTGGATGTCAACCAATCCGGCTTCAAGAAAGGGCATTCTACTGAGACTGCATTACTGTCTGTCACAGAAGCCCTACGGATCGCAAAAGCTGCTTCCAAATCTTTAGTCCTCATTCTCCTGGATCTGTCTGCTGCCTTCGACACTGTGAATCATCAGATCCTTATGTCCAGCCTCTCATCACTGGGCATCACAGGAACTTCACTCCACTGGTTTGAGTCCTATCTCACAGGTAGGTCCTTCAAGGTCGCATGGAGAGGCGAGGTATCCAGAGCACATCAACTGACCACAGGGGTTCCCCAGGGTTCAGTTCTTGGTCCCCTCCTCTTCTCCATCTACACCACATCACTGGGAAACATCATACAAGCACACGGCTTCTCCTACCACTGCTATGCTGATGACACACAGCTCTTCCTCTCGTTTCAACCAGATGACCCCACAGTAGCTGCACGGATCTCAAGCTGCCTGGCGGACATCTCGACGTGGATAGAGGAACATCACCTGCAGATCAACTTGGCAAAGACTGAGCTTCTCGTCCTCCCTGCCAATCCGTCTCTACAGCACAACTTCACTATCTAGCTAGAGTCATCATCAATCACCCCATCAAGGTCGGTGAGAAATCTTGGAGTAACGTTTGATGACCAGCTGACCTTCACAGATCACATTTCAAAGACAGCTTGATCATGCAGGTTTGCACTGCACAACATCAGGAAGATCAGGCCTTTCCTAACTGAGCATGCAACACAACTTCTCGTCCAGGCCCTGGTCATTTCTAGGCTTGACTACTGTAATGCTCTTCTGGCCGGTCTTCCAGCATGTGCAACTAAACCCCTACAGATGATCCAAAATGCTGCAGCTCGTCTTGTCTTCAACGAGCCCAAGAGAGTCCACGCCACTCCTCTGTTCATCTCACTGCACTGGCTACCTCTCGCTGCTCGCATCAAGTTCAAGGCATTGACACTTGCTTACAGATCTATCACAGGCTCAGCTCCCTCCTACTTTCACTCACTCCTACAAGTCTACATCCCTACCAGAAGCCTACGATCGGCCAACGAGCGACGTCTCGTGGTTCCATCCCAGAAAGCCACAAAATCACTTTCCAGAACATTCTCATTCACAGTTCCATGCTGGTGGAACGCTCTCCCCTCCCTCATCCGGAATGCAGAATCCCTGACAACCTTCAAAAAACATCTGAAAACCCATCTCTTCCGTGAGCACTTAACCACATAAAAAAAATAAAAAAATTAAAAAAAAAACCTCCCCTTTCCCTCTAAACCTCACTTATCGGGCTTATGCTACTCTAAATAATGCCTGAACTTTGTATCTTGAGCACTTCTTGTGCTGCTTTTTGTTTTTTGCCTCTTCATAATAACTCGCTTAATCTAGTCCTACTTTGTAAGTCGCTTTGGATAAAGCGTCTGCTAAATGACTTAATGTAAATGTAAATGTATTTTAGCCTCCTTGTGAAAACATGGTTGGCATGGATAGATTCAGTGCCGTGGTTACATCCAGCTTCCTGTCTTCACGAGCCCTCACTGGCTATGAATTGTGTCTGCTCGTTTCAACGAAAATGTAAGTTCTCTGCTTTTACTCGTGAGCAGCGTTCAGTTTTTTTCTTTAGGCACTGGCCGTAATGAACTCTCATTGATTCGTGTTCTGTTTATATTAGTTATGGGTTTAGAGTGTGACCACTACAAAGTTTGCTGAGTGCTGTTTGTTGTGCTGAGAATGTAAGTTCACTGGCTTCCTTTCTCCCTCACGTGTGTACATCTTTGTCACGGAATGCTTGTTCATTGTATGTAAGTTAGTCATGTTGACTCGCCATGTCTGTATTATAGTTTGGCCTGGGAATGTACGAGTAAAAACCAGACGGAATAAAGCGATTGCTACAATATTACAACTAAACAAGCTCTTGGGTCGACGCTGCGGTCTGTATTCAGCATTCATACAGGTTGGTAAAGTAGGCTACTTTAGCACCTTGCCCTGTTCCGACTGCTTGTATTTAATTGAAGACCTTTTATGTTTTAAGTAACTTTTAGCCCATTGATGCACAGGCTACAAACTAAACATAGCTTTGATTTGACCTGTATAATTACTTGTATGGTATTGTAACTGTTTTCTTTGCAGGAGGACCGTCACATGCCATCTCGGCCACTGTTTTTCCTGTGCTTTGTTTTTAGTATCTAGTTGTGCGTGAGTGTGTGTGTGGGAGGGAGGCCCACTGGTTTGTCCATCAGTCTCTCCCTTGTGTGCGTTGTTGTATGTTTCATGTTTGTGTATCTAATGTTTGTATCTTAGGCCATTGGGTTAGGTCTGTTTTTCATGTGTGTGTCCTACCTGAGAAAATTAAAATAAACTGTTTATATTTGTATAATACTCCAGTCCCTCTCTCTCCTTTCATTTCCCTTCATTGGGATAGCCTGCTTGTAAACATCTAAAATTTAGATTGTTGGTTATCCACTTGTGATTGATTTAAAAAGGGGTCACACATAGAAAACCAAGAAAACGCTTAATGAGGCTTAATGGATCAACAGTTAAAAAATAAAAATAAAAAACAATTAAAAAAAAACACATAATTCGTTACATTATTAACAAAACACAGGCAGCAAGTTTATTTGCACTGAACACACATTTGCTTATATATATGTATATATATATATATATATATAAATTTATTTTTTTTTTTTTCAATATGAAAATGTACCTAAATGAACTGATAAGAATGTAAAATGTATACCTTGAAATGCAAAGTAAGTCGCTTTGGAAAAAAGCGTCTGCCAAATGCATAAATGTAAATGTTTTAAATATTCACCTAGCCTAACTGTTGGACACACAAAAACAAACAAAAAATAAATAGATTATATATATATATATATACACGTGTGTGTGTGTGTGTGTGTGTGTGTGTGTGTGTGTGTGTGTGTGTGTGTGTGTGTGTGTGTGTGTGTGATACTTCATATGTCTTACGTCATATTCTGTGCTCATCTGCTGTTCTGTAGTATGCATTATTAGCATTGTGTTTATTGAGTTTGATAATGTCGTTTATTTCTTTTAATATCAGTCTAATGCATGTAGGATTGAGTGCGAAACAAACACAAATGAATCTTCCAGGTGAATTGTTCAAACATAATTTCTCACAGAACTGAACATTCCAGACACCAAATCACCAACCCCAGAGCCATAAAAGAGGGCTCCAGCCAGCCAGTCTCCGCTGACCAACGAAAACCCCCAGCTATGGCCATGCAAGCTTCAAAGAAGATGAGCCCAACTAAAGGAAGAACTGGTCAATGTAAGATAGCTTGGAAAAGAATGATTGGCTCAGAGATAGCACAATTCAGCCCGATCAAGATAACAGCAGAAGCTGCTCGAGCCCACAACATTCCAGACCCCCCCCCCTCCTTAAGGACCTCTGATAGACCTCAGGGTGTAAAATCGTTTCAAACCACAGAGCTGAGATTTTACCTATAACATAAATAAAATCATTCAAGAACAATTTTCAATGGATTTATAGATCAAGCATCATGCAACGACATGATTCTATATTGTTCCTACAATAGATGGGTGTATCTGATATGCTTAGATGCCATACAATTCATGTAATTGTTATAATTGTTAGATGTTTAAATGAAAATGTGTTTTGTTTCATATCAATATGATCGTATGTTCTTAATTCAAAGGATGGCTTGATTGAAATCTGTGGAAAATGTTTCGGATTCTTATAATAGTAATAATGTCTTAGCTGTGGCCTCTGTACTCTTTGCTAGAGCTTAGAGAGTAAGGAGAGCACAGATAAGCTTGATTTATGATAAGAAGTGAAGAGAACGCCACCTCCCAAACAAAGACAGTGTCTAATTGGTTAGAACTGATCCAGGAGGCTGGGCGGACATTTGAGTTTAAAATCTTAACACCAGAACAAAGTTTAGAGTTTCAGTGCAGAACCAAAAATGCAGCGGGAGATGAAGATCTAAGACAGACAAGTAATCATGTAAAACGCGCAGACGAAATAACCCAAATCAAGATCTGAAGAACATGGGTTAAACAGCTTCATTCAAGCCATCATCTACTCTTCTCAATTTCCTTTCTTTTCTTAGTTTCCTTTCTTTTCCGTTGTGAGTCTCGGTTCTAAGTTAAGTTTTGCGACAAGATTTCGAGTCACGTTTCTTCTGCAAAGCCAGCTTCAAACAAAGACTTTCATTCCGCCAGCACGCCACGTGACTGACCACGTGACCCAGACATCAGGCACGCGGAGACCAGCCAACGAACGGACCGGGAAAACCCTTTACACAGGGAACCCCCAAAAGCAAAGACAAGCAAGTACTGCCTCCAGACTCTTAAACTGAACTGGTGTATTTGATACTGATTTAATAACCTAGGAAACGATAAAAGGGTTAAACTAATGATTGATGGTTCATTCAGGTTGTGTTTTATAAGTGCATAGAAACTTGGGATTACATCATCTCACTCTTAAACTCACTCTTAAAACTTAATCTTTCCTTATCTTTCTTTCTGCAACGCGTATGAATGTGTGTGTCTGTGTTAGATATTAGTTGTATGTGTTGGAATAATCAATAAAGTCTTGTTTGTATTTTAAAGAGAAATATTACTTGTGTTATTGTGCTTACAAATTTAATGTCTTAAACTTCTGATCTAAGTTACCTTGCTAACTATATAGTGTTTCACTACAGTTCGGATATTTATATCCGTTGCAGAGTTGATAATTACAGCCAGTTCAAATGAACCGCGAACGAGTCATTTGCTCGGTTGTAATAAGTGACTCTTTTGAATTCCCTATAAATTAATTAATAATTTCTTTGAGCTAAATTGTAATCACTACAAATTACAAATATCTTACATGCATTAAGCCATGTTAGCGTTTCAGTACACGCGGGTTTCGTGACATCATCGAGGTCCCATTTCATTGGCTAGGTGCCAACCAATAAAACGGCTCCTTTGAACCCCCCCTCCTCCCGCCCCCCTTTCTCTCTCACCGCCTCTGAGTTTCAAGTGCACAAGTTAGTTTGCACCTGACATATCACGGAAAGAGTAGCAAAAGTCAAGGCGCGAAATTTGAAATTGCAGTGACAGATTTGAGAACTTGCAAGTGCCTAATTGAGGTAGTACTGCGAATGTGAACGTAAGATTAAACGCAAAATATATATTACAAGTTTGTGTCTGTCGTTGTATTTCTGTGAATGGCATTTTACACATTTGTGTCTACTTGTCTGCAGCTTCAGATTCAGAATACAGGTTTGTGACTGTTGTCTGCGAGTGCAAATTTCAACATTCAACTTCAGATTTTTATTTTACAGGTTTTCACATTGGAGCTGTGAGTGTAAATGTTCATGTACAAGTACGAATATTTATTGTACAAGTTCTCAAATTCACATCTACGTGTTCTCGAGTTTTGCTACTCTTTTACCTTCATAGTAAAACGGCCAGTAGGTGATGGCAAGTTACTGTTTTTACGAGCGAGTTATTCATTCAAATCGGCAATTCTTTGATGAAACGCTGTTGTGTTGCTCGGAGAAGATCGACGCTCGCGGTGCCAGGTCCAGAGGTAAGTGCATTAGAGGTGAATGATGGATCTCAGACAGGCACAACTGTGACAGGTCGTCGTTAGGATGACGAATTTAACGATAACTGTGATGTTCTCATTCGAGTATTTGACAAGAAAACAGACGTGTGCATTTAGTATACTTTACTGTGATATCAGACAGTTATTACACAGACAGCCGTCATCCCTCGTGGGCTTAATGCTAGTGCTCTGTTGTTTACACACCGTAATACGGCAGGCGTACCCCCGTGCGTCATAACGTAAAACATCACTGTCGTAAACCTCATACTGCATATCCTAAACACTACATCACTCCTTTTTTTTTTAACAATTAGATCCACTACTTTGGACATATGTGACTTACTTACTTGTCATCTGTAACAACAACATTACTTGTCATACGTAGCTCGGCAGTACAAATGTAAACATATAATTCAAACCTGTGCTAGAACAAACACATTCAGGTAACTTATCAAGTGTGCTTAGAATGAACAGTATCAAAGTGCAACAGTACTTCATAATCACTGAAGTACATTCTTATGCATTGTGCAAATGGTTTTGAAAAGAGAAAGAACAGTCCTTTGGGAACCTTTAGGTTAGTCTTTTAGACAGAACGGTCATTCAGAAACCTTTAGACTAATCTATTGCTGTATTGGGTGTAAACATTCTTCACTCAAGCTCATAGTCTTTGAGGTATGATGGACGCTGGCGGTTAACTCGAAAAGGATACCTTGGTTTCACAGCAACAATGTCCTCATTATCAACAATTCTCTCATCCTCCTCATCCAGAGCTGTGGGCGCATCTTTTGTCTTGGAGATAATTTTTTTGAAGAAAGACGAATTCCGTGTTATGGAATGTCCATCTCGGGTTGCTGTGACCATGGAGCCATTGACCTCTGCCACAGCGTATGGCTTGATGTTGTATGGGGTAGTAAGTTTGTTGTGCTTGGGTTGTTGGTAGAGTACCTTGTCACCAGGGGTGAATGTGATTGGCTTAGCACGACGGCGCGCGTCTGAGTTGGATTTCATCTTTGCTTTTGCATTAGTGTCCCGCTCCCTGATGATGTGATCATTGTTGCATTCGCAGGTTGTGGTGATCAACGGGATCTTGGTGTGAATTTTGCGCTTAAACAACAATTCAGCAGGTGACGCTTCTGTGGTGCTGTGTGGTGTGGCGCGATACTCACGGAGAAACGTGTTGAGTCTCTGTTTCCACGTGGTGTTCTGCGTCTCTGCCACACGGATTGCTTTTCCAAGTGTGCGCATGAAACGTTCTGCTGTTGCATTTGCTTGAGGCCAGAGAGGTGTTATTTTCCGATGGTGGAAACCTAGATGGCCTGCAAACTTGGAAAACTGGTCACTGTTAAAAGGGGGCCCGTTGTCTGTTTTTAGAACTCTGGGAATTCCAAACATCGAGAACACTTTGTCGATGATTGGGATGACTGTGTTGGCTGAGACAGATCTTATAATTTCAACAACTGGGTAGCGAGAATATTCATCTATGACAACTAGTAGATATTCTCCAGTTGGAAGTGGCCCGTAGAAATCTGCACTGATGTTAAACCAGGGGGCTTCTGGCAACTCAGACATTCTCAGTGGCTCGGACTGTGTTATAGGTGTGTTGGCTTGACATGCTAAACAGCTCTTGACCGTCAGTTCTGCTTTCTGGTCTATGTTAGGAAACCAGACCTTTGACCTGAGCAGTGTCTTAGTCTTTACAATGCCCTGGTGTCCTTCATGGGCTAGCTGTAACACTCTGTGCTCGAGGGATGCAGGGATGACAATTCTCGTACCTCGCAGGATGATGTCGTCGGTGTGGGACACCGTGAGCTCCCCACTAATCTGCCTGTACTTTTTCAGTGTTTCAGCATGTTGTGTGTCGCCTGTAATTTTGTGCCATGTGTTGTCTCTGATGTGTGCACTAACCTTTTGCAGGATTGGGTCTTTTAGTGTTTCATCTTTTATCTCCTGGAGAGTCATGGCTTTTGGTGTGGCATGCTCAGCTACAAAGTTGACATACTCCTCTGCCACTTTCACCGCTCTTGTGCTTTCGCTCATCTGCATCGGGATGGGGTGACGGGAGATGTAATCGGCAGGGTTGTCTGCACCTTTCCTGTATTCTACCCTGAAGTTGTAGGGCTGTAGTCTCAGTCCCCATCTCTCGATCCTTGCAGGTGGTTTTGAACGAGGGTTGTTCCATATGACCTCTAGAGCTTTGTGGTCAGTGACAAGGATGAATGGGTTGCCATACAGGTGTAAGTGAAAGTGTTCACAGCTCCACACAATGGCCAGTGCCTCCTTTTCCGTTTGTGAGTAACGTCTTTCTACGTCGCTGAGAGCACGGCTGGCGTATGCAATGGTATGCCTCTCTCCCTTTCCATCCTTTTGGTAGAGAACAGCGCCTAGACCGACTGGGCTAGCATCTACCACGAGCTCTGTGTCTTTGGCTGGATCAAAGTATGACATTACCACGTTGCTGGTCAGGCTGTCTTTGATCGTCTGTAGTGCTCTGGCATGCTCAGGGGTCCAGTGCCATGTTGTGTCTTTTCTGGTCAGCTCACGTAGTGGTGCAGAGATGGAAGCAAAGTCTTTGATAAAACGAGCACTGTAGTTCGCCATTCCTAGCAGACTCCTGACTTCAGTCTGGTCTTGTGGATCACTCGCCTGCTGAATGGCAGCAATTTTTTTCGGGTCGGCTGAGATTCCACCAGCTGAAAAAATAAATCCAAAGAATTCAAGTTTACTTTTGTTAAACTCACATTTCTTTTTGTTGAGTGTGAGCCCTCTGTCTTTCAGTCTCTGGAACACAGCTTTGAGGCTGTCGTCATGGTCTTTCTGTGTTTTACCATACACAATGATGTCATCACTCAGATTCTTTACTCCTTTGATGCCCTGCAGCGTCTGGCAGATCGCATTCTGGAACACCTCTGCTGCTGAAGATATCCCGAAATTCAGGCGCTTGTATCGTCTCAAACCAAGGTGTGTGGTAAAGGTTGTGATGTACCTGCTGTCGGGGTGGAGTTCTAGCTGATGGTAACCAGCAGTCAGGTCAAGCTTGGAGAAGACTGTAGCTCCATTCAACTCGTGAATTACATCATCCATGGTGGGAGTGATGTGGCGTTCACGCTGTATGGCGGTGTTGGCCTGTCTCATGTCGACACAGACTCTAACCTTGTCCGGATCCTTTGGCTTGGGTGGTGTCACGATGGGGGAGACCCATGGCGTAGGGCCTGTGACTGTCTCGATGACGTCGTCATCCTCAAGCCGTTTCAGCTCCTCTTCGACCTTCTGTCGGATGTGAAAAGGCACCCGACTGTGTGGCTGTCAGGTTGGGTGAATGTCAGTGTTGATGTGAAGCTTTACCTGAAAGTCTTTCAGCATGCCAATGCCCTCGAACAGCTCTGGGTGTTTCTGTACCAACTCGTCAGCTACTGTTTGACCGGTTGTAGCAGACACAGTGTTGATGATCTTGATGAGGCCTAGCTCTTTAGCGGTGTTGTAGCCTAGCAGAGAGCAGCTATCACCCTTCATTACATAGAACTCGGCTGTGGTTTTCTTATTATCTGTCTCTGTGCTACATGTGAATGCACCGGTTATGGGCAGTGGTTCAGTGTTGCCATATGGGAATATCTTTATATCAGCTGGGCTGAGCTGTGGGCATGGTCTCAGGGTACGGAGGACTGATTCACTAATAATGTTCACTGCAGCTCCGGAATCAATCATTGCTGCAATTTTTACACCATTAAGCCAAATGTGTGTGCGTGGTTGAGTGATATTCTTGTTGCTACTGGCAGCAAATACATAAGCTTCATCACTACTAGACGAGTAATGTGTGGTACTCTGTGTTGTGCTGGTGATGTTATACACTTTCTTGTGCGTTTTGTGTTGCTTACTGTTGTCTCTGTGTTTTATTTCAAAGTCTTTTCCAGGTGTTCTTTGTTTTGTCCTGCACTGCTTGGCGAAGTGATTTAGTTTCCCGCATGCTTTACAGTCTTTTCCTTTTGCTGGGCAGTTTCCGTCATGTGGATAATTTCCACCGCAATTCCTGCACTGGACGTTGGGCTTTGCTCTCCCGGCGCGTCGGCTGGTAGCTGTTCGCCCATTCTGATGCACTGCATTCACTGATGCAGCTACACTCTGCTCCATGCCGGCTGCTTGTTGCTCGGACAGTTCTAAAGTTCTCCCGTATTCGAGAAGGTCATCCAGGCTGTTTTCGGGCTCTCTAAGCGCTCTTCTACGTAGCCTGGTTGAACTGCAGCTTTGGATCAGCTGTGCTTTTATTTCATGGCTTACGTCGGCAAACTCACAATTCTTTGCTAGCATGCGTAGTCTGGTACAGTATGTGTCTAAGTTCTCGCCCGGCTGCTGTACTGCCTTTCGGAATATATATACTTGATACTGGACATTCTTTTTAGGCGTAAAATATGTGCTTAGCTTCTGCTTAACATCAGCAAACTTATCTTCCTCTGCTGCTAACGTGTCATAGATGTCATGCACGCGCTCTCCCGCCAAGTGCAGTAATAATGCCTTCTGCCTTGCATCTCCGGTGATGTTCACTGCTGTAATATAGTTCTCAAACCTTTGCATCCATTTTGTCCAGCGTGGTCCTACTGAGCTCGGATCCGTTTCGGTATCGAAGGCTTGCAGAGCGACGGTGTTTCCCAGTGACATCTTTTTTTTTTCTTTTTTCTTTTTTTTTTTATCCTCGTCGCCAATGTGATGTTCTCATTCGAGTATTTGACAAGAAAACAGACGTGTGCATTTAGTATACTTTACTGTGATATCAGACAGTTATTACACAGACAGCCGTCATCCCTCGTGGGCTTAATGCTAGTGCTCTGTTGTTTACACACCGTAATACGGCAGGCGTACCCCCGTGCGTCATAACGTAAAACATCACTGTCGTAAACCTCATACTGCATATCCTAAACACTACAATAACATATTGCCAGGTAGACGTAGGCTATATACCGGCAACAGGTTGAGTTGCAGGCACACATGCAGTTTAAAGGTGTCCTGCCAGAGAAAGATTTTTGCCAGCTGAGTTGATGGTCGTCTTCCCCTGTATAAGCATCAGTAGCCACTGGTGTGTCAACTCCCCTCTTCGATTGATTGGCTAGAGGAGTAGCTGTCAATCTAGAACTAGTGGACCAATGGTGACACTTAAGCCCGCCCTAATTTACATGAAACTCAAACTGCAACATTTGGGAAAGCAAGCGCAGAACATAGAAAGAAGAGCGAAGAGAAAAACAGCACAAGCGTACAGTACAAAAGAGTAAAATATGAGCAGAAATGCAAGAGAGCACAAAGCACAGAGTAATATAACCAAGGAAAACATACTTTTTAAAAAAGCATGACCATAAGTTTAAGTTTTGTGCAAAATACTTTTAATGTGTTTAAAGTTTTTATTCATGCTTGTTATTTTTTGATTCACACTTATTATTTATCACGCTTATTGTGGGTGGGGTGGCGCAATGGATAAGACACATGCCTTTGGTGTGAGAGACCCGGGTTCGAATCCACTGTGAGATGTGTCCCTGAGCAAGACACTTAACCCCTAGTTGCTCCAGAGGCGTGCGACCTCTGACATATATAGCAATTGTAAGTCGCTTTGGATAAAAGCGTCAGCTAAATGAATAAATGTAGATGTTATTATATTTTGATTCGTGACCACGTTATTTGCTATTCTGATCATTTTGCAATATTTTTTTTCAGTTTGTGCAATATATTTTTACATGTGTTTTAAAAACTGATTCACGCTTATTATTTTTTGATACGTGACCGCTATATATTTGGCGGGAATTTGATCCCATACAAGTTAACCTGTTGACATATGTGAGATGTGTGGTTTGTATAAACTGCAAAGGTAAAGTATAAATTATGTTTTATTAACAAAGTTCGGGAGGAGCACGTTCAAATAATCAAGCAATCAATCAATCAATCAATCAATCAATCAATCAATCAACTCATCAAACAATTACTATGTCTACCCTATCAGCATGAGAGGGAGCATATATATATATTCACTGTCAACTCACCTAACTTATCACCACCTTATCTCGCGGGTGTCAGGCCAAACAAACGGGTCCTCGCCACCACGGGCGAAACGTCCGCGATCTACTTCCGCGCATTTCTCTAAACCAGACCATTCAATAATTCCTGCAATAGAGAAACGGAAATAAGGCCCGCCGAGCACCACGCTCACTACTTCTTCACACAAAGAAACGGGCCTTCCTCCAGGACCAGGCCGCCGCAGCAGGCCCTCAGTAAGCCGCGCCGCAGATTCAGTCCCGGCCGGCCAGCTCACACTCTAGACCCGCTGGCTCGACTCTGTGAGTGCTCAGCTCAGCTCAAAAAAAAAACAAAAAAAAACCTGCGTGTTTTTATCCCTGGTTAAATTTCGCACCGCTTCAGTCGTTGAGTCTCAAGCACAGTTATGCCATCTGGATTTTCCTTTGATCGGGGGAATACACGTTTTAAATGGTTTCTGTTCAAATTATTTGACGTCATTAACGTGCTGCTTCCTTGTGGCTTAAACTCTCACGCTCGCTCATTACGTGCAGATTTCACGCTGACAGTATCATTAAGATCCTATCGTAAATGCTGTCTTGCATTTTATCTTCAAAAATCACTTAGAAACTTAGTTATAGCACAGATGTATTTTTATTTTAAAGTAATTTAAAACCACAGCTTCATCATTGAAAATATGATTCAGAACGAACAAAATCGACAGGTAATGTGAACAAGTTGGTAATGGGTTTTTTTAGATAAAATTCACACAAGCAGTGTGTTTCCACGGCAAAGTTAGAAGTGTTTAGTGATTTTAAATCACAATTGGATAAATTCAAGGCACAAATTCTATGAAAGCTCTTTGTTTTTTACCATAAGTGAGTCTCTTTTGAACTTCACTAAATAAATTAACCAGCAACAGATAAAGGAAGATTGTACTTTGCTGTTTGATGATCAAACAACGACTACAGTATCAAAATGATGTGTCAGAGGTGAATAAACGCAGGTTATAAACCATTTAGGCTTCTCATGTATTCATTCAAAATAAATGATGTTTTATTAACAAAGTTCGGGAGGAGCACGTTCAAATAATCAAGCAATCAATCAATCAACTCATCAAACAATTACCATGTCTACCCTATCAGCATGAGAGGAAGCATATATATATTCACTCTGTCAACTCACCTAACTTCCTTGACTGTTTTCAGCATCCCTCCACCACCCCGACTCCTCACTCTTGGCTTGTTCTTTCACAGCCAGGGATACGGGGGGAGTACTCTGGGTTCGGGCCAAATACCGAGCCCGGAGCCCTCTCCTCGGACAGCACGCCAAATACGCATTTATTCTATCTGACTTATTTGTAAGTGTGAACTCGTGAAATATAAAAATAATTTAGCAATCGATCTCTCAGCCCCACACGGTTTCCGGTGAGCTTTGGATACCAGTCACCCAGGATAAACCATGGGTCTAGCCACATCCATTGAGTTCTGGGCATCAACTTGGGATACAGTTAATTTCCAGGCTGCACTGCAGAAGGAGAAATCAAAGGATATTTCTGGTCTCACCCACCTTCTCAGACATTTTAAACTGTCCTAAACGTGAACTGCTATCTTCGCTCGGCCACTTAAACTTCAGATGCGCTTAATCCTGCAAGGCTGCCCTCTAAACTCTAAACCTACAAACTCACCATATCCACCTTTCCCCACCGTTCCTGTAGGATCCCACTCGCTTCTCACATTGCCACAGCAGTGTCATCTCCTCCACAGCAGCTCTGTCTCTGGCATTCCTCTGGTTAACCTTCTTCACTGTCAAAGCAGTCCATTCTGCTCCCACTGGAGTCCAGTTTCTCTGGCTAACCTTGCCTTCACTGCCGCAGCAGTGATGTCCCCTCACGCTCCTGCATGAGCTCACTTTTCTCTAGCTAATGTTCTCCACTGCCGCAGCAGTGATGTGACCATTGGCTCCTGCAGGAGCTCAGTTTCTGTCTAACCTTCCTTAATTAATGGAATGGCCTGTTCTTTTTTCTGTAATAATCTGATTTCTCTCCCTGTGGATATCCAACTGTTCACTGATGCAGCTCCCTCTATCGGTTTCATGGGATTCTAACAAGGCCGTTGGTTCACGTCTACATGGCCCGCCCAGCTGTTAGACTCACCACAGTCACTAACATCCTCAGCGCTGTTGAGTTGTATCCTTTAGTTGGTAGCAGCTTCCTGTGGGGTAAAGAATGGTCCTCTAACAGGATCATAGTGCTGTCACGAATCCGGTCTGTGGCCTTCTGCCCGATAGCCACCAGAGGTCGCTTCTCCATCATATTGACTCACACAGCACACTGGACTGCATTTCCCATCATTCATTGCACGGACGACACACCCAGCTGATTACACTAATCACTCTCCCAGCTGAGAACTATCTCACAATCACTATCACCAATTACACTCTTTATAAGCCTTGGACTTTCTCTCTGTGATCGCCGAGTATTGTTTAGCGCTTATCCTAGCGATAGCTACTCTACGGAGCCGAGTTGTTTATGCCTTGCCTGTTTTCTTGTGTTTTGACATCTGCCCGTGTTTCCAGGATTAACCCTCTGCCTTGCCCTTTGGACTCTGTTTGCCCCTCGTTTGGATCTTTGCTTGTGTACCTGGATTATCTCTCTGCCTGGCCCTGTTGGATATTGTTTGCTAATCGTAGACCCACGCTTGCCCTAGGATTTCTCTTGTGTCTTGCCCTAACTAAACCTGCTTGCCGTTGTCTGACCCTGCCTGTTTACTATGTTTATGAATAAAAGCTTGCACATGGATCCGCACGCCTCATGTCTTGTTCGCCCCGTAACAAGTGCACTGCAACTACGAAGCAACCGTGCATTGCATCAACAAAGGCCGCTCAAATTTCCCCGCACTAATGTCTCTCCTAAGACGCCTTATTTGGATTGCAGCCTGCGATCAGTTCATCATAACTGCAAAACATGTTCCCGGGTCCAAAATCAAATAGCTGACTCTCTCCGTTTTGCTTTTCAGAAATTCAGGTTGCTGGCACCAGACACAGACCCATTCCCAACCTCAGTACCTCACTTCAGAGCTGATATCCACATTAACCACCCATTGAAACCACTTATTGACACCTCTCTTAATTCCATTCTTCAAGCCGTTTCACCCAGCACCCTCCAATCCTACTTAACCGCATGGAAGCATTTTAAGTCTTTCCACGTCACATACGACCTGTTCCCAATTTTTCTCTGCTCGCCATCATTTCATTCATATCCTATCTCAACAGCATCAAGAACTGCAATGCTCTTCTGGCTGGACTTCCATCATGTGCAACTAAACCTCTACAAATGATTCAGAACGCTGCAGCCCGTCTTGTCTTCAACGAGCCCAAAAAAGGGCCCATGTCACTCTGTTCATCTCTCTGCACTGACTATCTCTCGCATCAAGTTCAAGGCATTGATGCTTGCTCACAGATCTATCACAGGTTCAGCTCCCTCCTACTTTTACTCACTCCTAAAAGCCTACATCCCTACCAGAAGCCTACTATTGGTCAACGAGCGACGTCTCGTGGTTCCATCACAGAGAGCCACAAAATTACTTTCCAGAACATTCTCATTCACAGTTCCATGCTGGTGGAATGCTCTCCCCACCCTCATCCGGAATGCAGAATCCCTGGCAACATTCAAAAGACAACTGAAAATCCATCTCTTCCGTGAGCAATTAACCTCATAACCCAACCTACTCGCCCAGATGCCAGACAACCAATAACGTTAGACATACTTACTATATGCATCTCCACCCTCCGCCGAGGCTACCACTCCACCAACACTGCCCGCACACTGAACGCAATGTTCATAGTGGCTTTTTTTTTCAGTTTCCTCAGATACTTAGGGCTCACCATCACTTCCAGCTTTAACCCAAAGTCCAACCCACAATCACAGATCTATCAGTGCTAGACAATGAAACCATCTCCTACTTTATAAAGCAGAGTAAGACAGATCAAACCAGGAAAGGACATTTCATATACCTTTTCAATCTCATCACCAATCCAACCATACCAAACTCTCTCAGCCTACTTGCTTTTCAGAAATTCACAGAAAAAATCCCCTTCCGACCCACTTTTCGCAGATGACTCCAACCATCCCGTCACACGTTTCTGGTTCCAAAAACACCTAAAATCCGTTTGCTCCATTCAGGCATCCAGCAGAACACTTCTCCAGCCATTCATTCCGCATAGGCACAGCAACCACAGTTGCTCAAAAGGGCCTCTCTCAGCAGCAGATCCAATCACTTGGCCGATGTTCATCGGAAGCTTTCAAGAGTTACATCTGCTCTAACCGCTTCCATATCGAAGAAGCCCAACAAACCCTCATCAGCTAATTATTTTGCCAACTCTTCTTACACCCAACCCTACAGACCACCACTCCTGCAGGAGCCACGTTCCCCACCCTACCTCGCTTTTCTGCCACAGCAATGCTATTTCCGTTCCAGCCTGTGCTCAGATCTCCGCCCCAATCACCTCTCAAATCACAGTTTGAAAGTAAGTAATTTCCAGCAC
Organism: Scardinius erythrophthalmus; assembly: GCF_964197995.2. Lineage (NCBI taxonomy): Eukaryota > Metazoa > Chordata > Actinopteri > Cypriniformes > Leuciscidae > Scardinius > Scardinius erythrophthalmus. Next base: position 43,261,126 of record NC_138226.1, read on the forward strand.
CACAGCAGCACCACCTCTTCATCTAACAGGAGCCCTTTCTTGACCCAAATGGCTCTCCAGTCATTTAAAAGCAAGTTGAAAAGCAAGTTTTGGTCCACTGCCGCAGCAGTGTCATCTACTCCGCTCCCGCAGGAGCTCTGTTACTCAGTCCAAACTTGCTCCACTGCCGCAGCAGTGTCATCTACTCCGCTCCCACAGGAGCTCAGTTCTATGTCCAAAATAGTTTCGATATTTAAAAGCAAATTAAAAAGCAAGTTTGGTCCACTGCCGCAGCAGTGTCAACTACTCCACTCCCGCAGGAGCTCCGTTACTCCATCCAAACTTGTCCACTGCCACAGCAGTGTCATCTACTCCGCTCCCGCAGGAGTTCATTACTCCATCCAAACTTGTCCACTGCCGCAGCAGTGTCATCTACTCCGCTCCCGCAGGAGCTCTGTTACTCCATCCAAACTTGCTCCACTGCCGCAGCAGTGTCATCTACTCCGCTCCCACAGGAGCTAAGTTCTATGTCCAAAATTGTTTTGGATATTTAAAAGCACGTTGAAAAGCAAGTTTTGGCCCACTGCCGCAGCAGTGTCATCTACTCCGCTCCCGCAGGAGCTCAGTTCTATGTCCAAAATTGTTTTGGATATTTAATTCAAGTTGAAAAGCAAGTTTTGGTCCACTGCCGCAGCAGTGTCATCTACTCCGCTCCCACAGGAGCTCCGTTACTCCATCCAAACTTGTCCGCTGCCGCAGCAGTGTCATCTACTCTGCTCCCACAGGAGCTCCGTTACTCCATCCAAACTTGCTCCGCTGCCGCAGCAGTGTCATCTACTCCGCTCCCACAGGAGCTCCGTTACTCCATCCAAACTTGCTCCACTGCCGCAGCAGTGTCATCTACTCCGCTCCCGCAGGAGCTCAGTTCTATGTCCAAAATAGTTTTGGATATTTAAAAGCAAATTGAAAAACAAGTTTGGTCCACTGCCGCAGCAGTGTCATCTACTCCGCTCCCGCAGGAGCTCCGTTACTCCATCCAAACTTGTCCACTGCCGCAGCAGGGTCATCTACTCCGCTCCTGCAGGACCTCCGTTACTCCGTCTAAAATAGTTTGGATTTAAAAGCAAATTGAAAGCAAGTTTGGTCCACTGCTGCAGCAGTGTCATCCACTCCGCTCCCGCAGGGAGTTCTATGTCCAAATTGTTTTGGATATTTAAAAGCAAGTTGAAAAGCAAGTTTGGTATATTGCCGCAGCAGTGTCATCTCCTCCACTCCTGCAGGAGCTCCGTTTCTCCATCCAACTTGCTTTCACTGCCGCAGCAGTGTTTCCTCTTCCATTCCCACAAGTACTCAATTCTCCATCCTTCTGCATCAGATAGTTGGAAAGCAAGTCGAAAGCAAGTTTGATCCACTGCCGCAGCAGTGTCATCTCCTCCGCTCCTGCAGGAACTAATTCTCGTCACACTTGCTTCATCACACTGCAGCGGTTACATTTACATTTACGTTTAGTCATTTAGCAGACGCTTTTATCCAAAGCGACTTACAAAGTAGGACTAGATTAAGCGAGTCATCATGAAGAGGCAAAAAACAAAAAGCAGCGCAAGAAGTGCTCCAGATACAAAGTTCAGGCATTATTCAGAGTAGCATAAGCCCGATAAGCGAGGTTTAGAGGGAAAGGGGAGGGTTTTTTTTTATGAGGTTAAGTGCTCCCGGAAGAGATGGGTTTTCAGATGTTTTTTGAAGGTTGTCAGGGATTCTGCATTCCGGATGAGGGTGGGGAGACCGTTCCACCAGCATGGAACTGTGAATGAGACTGTTCTGGAAAGTGATTTTGTGGCTTTCTGGGATGGAACCACGAGACGTCGCTCGTTGGCCGATCGTAGGCTTCTGGCAGGGATGTAGACTCGTAGGAGTGAGTGAAAGTAGGAGGGAGCTGAGCCTGTGATAGATCTGTAAGCAAGCGTCAATGCCTTGAACTTGATGCGAGCAGCGAGAGGTAGCCAGTGCAGTGAGCTGAACAGAGGAGTGACGTGGGTTCTCTTTGGCTCGTTGAAGACAAGACGGGCTGCAGCATTTTGGATCATCTGTAGGGGTTTAGTTGCACATGCTGGAAGTCCGGCCAGAAGAGCATTACAGTAGTCAAGCCTAGAAATGACCAGGGCCTGGACGAGAAGTTGTGTTGCATGCTCAGTTAGGAAAGGCCTGATCTTCCTGATGTTGTGCAGTGCAAACCTGCATGATCGAGCTGTCTTTGAAATGTGATCTGTGAAGGTCAGCTGGGCATCAAACGTTACTCCAAGATTTCTCACCAACTTTGATGGGGTGATTGATGATGACTCTAGCTGGATAGTGAAGTTGTGCTGTAGAGACGGATTGGCAGGGAGGACGAGAAGCTCAGTCTTTGCCAAGTTGAGCTGCAGGTGATGTTCCTTCATCCACGTCGAGATGTCTGCCAGGCAGCTTGAGATCCGTGCAGCTACTGTGGGATCATCTGGTTGAAACGAGAGGAAGAGCTGTGTGTCATCAGCATAGCAGTGGTAGGAGAAGCCGTGTGCTTGTATGATGTGTCCCAGTGATGTGGTGTAGATGGAGAAGAGGAGGGGACCAAGAACTGAACCCTGGGGAACCCCTGTGGTCAGTTGATGTGCTCTGGATACCTCGCCTCTCCATGCGACCTTGAAGGACCTACCTGTGAGATAGGACTCAAACCAGTGGAGTGAAGTTCCTGTGATGCCCAGTGATGAGAGGCTGGACATAAGGATCTGATGATTCACAGTGTCGAAGGCAGCAGACAGATCCAGGAGGATGAGGACTGAGGATTTGGAAGCAGCTTTTGCGATCCGTAGGGCTTCTGTGACAGACAGTAATGCAGTCTCAGTAGAATGCCCTTTCTTGAAGCCGGATTGGTTGACATCCAGCTGGTTGTTGAGAGACAGAAAGGATGTTACTTGGTTGAAAACAGCTTTTTCAAGTGTCTTCGCAATGAATGGTAGGAGAGAGATAGGTCTGTAATTCTCTACAAATGATGTGTTTAGTGTAGGTTTTTTAAGCAGTGGAGTAACCCGAGCCTGCTTGAATGCTGTAGGGAAAGTGCCAGTATGTAGGGATGAGTTGATGATGTGTGTGAGTGCTGGTAGAAGTGTGGGAGAGATGGCTTGTAGAAGGTGTGAGGGGATGGGGTCTAGAGGGCAGGTGGTAGGGTGACTGGAGAGGAGAAGTGTAGATACTTCTTCCTCGGTTAGTGGAGAAAAGGAGGGCAGAGGGATGTTGGCTGTGGAAGGGGTCGGTCTGGGTTCCTGTGTGTGTGGAGCTGAGAACTGACTGCTGATAGATGTTGTTTTGTTGGTGAAGAAGATCGCAAAATCGTCAGCAGTTAAGGAGGTGGCGGGTGGTGGTGGAGGTGGACAGAGGAGGGAGTTGAATGTCTTGAAGAGTAATCGTGTGTTGGAGGAGTTGTTGATCTTGTTGTGGAAGTATGAAGATTTTGCAGCATGAACATCAACAGAAAAGGAAGAGAGGAGAGATACGTACTCAGGTCAGATGCGTCTTTTGATTTGTGCCATTTCCTCTCCGCTGCCCTGAGTTCGGTCCGGTGATCCCTAAGAACCTCAGATAACCAGGGGTTAGAGGGAGTGGCGCGTGCTGGCCTGGAGGAGAGAGGGCAGATAATGTCTAGAGAAGAGGTTTATGTTAAATAAAGCAGCGCGTCTAACTAAAATACAGAATTATGTGAAGTTAAAAATACAAAGTAAGCAGAGAATCGAAGATGGCCTTACCTCGATTAAAATACAGCACTGAAATAACAGGAGAACAGAGTATTCCAGAAAAAACCACTTGCGCGCTCTTGTTGTGTCTCTTGCGTGCTGCTCGCTGGTCCTTATGGAGTTATCTGAGACTTCACTATTTAAATCTATTCTTACATAAGCTGTTTCGGTCGGGCAATTAAGTCTGAATAACGCGAAAATGTGCCAAGACGAAACTGCAATAAGAGCAACGGCTTAAGTGCAAATTAGACTGCAATAATAATTAATATCACTCGCGGCTTTATGTTAAATAAAGCAGCGCGTCTAACTAAAATACAGAATTATGTGAAGTTAAAAATACAAAGTAAGCAGAGAATCGAAGATGGCCTTACCTCGATTAAAATACAGCACTGAAATAACAGGAGAACAGAGTATTCCAGAAAAAAACACTTGCGCGCTCTTGTTGTGTCTCTTGCGTGCTGCTCGCTGGTCCTTATGGTCCTACGAATGGTTATACCATTCTCTTCTTCAAAAGTACATCACGTACCATCCCTAGCCTACTACCAGAGAGGCACAACCATCCAACGTCGTGACAACCAACTCCCATCCGATGTTACAAGAAGCCTTCCAGCGACTAACCCTTTCCCACTTCTGATACCTTAAGCTTTGCACTCTGCAAGTTTTTGGGGGGTCATCAACATCATCATCATCATCATCATCATTCTGGTGGCTGTCCGGCATTTATTTGCAGCTTTTGGGGGGAGTACTCTGGGTTCGGGCCAAATACCGAGCCCGGAGCCCTCTCCTCGGACAGCACGCCAAATATGCATTTATTCTATCTGACTTATTTTTAAGTGTGAACTCGTGAAATGATGTTTTATTAACAAAGTTCGGGAGGAGCACGTTCAAATAATCAAGCAATCAATCAATCAATCAACTCATCAAACAATTACCATGTCTACCCTATCAGCATAAGAGGGAGCATATATATATATATATATTCACTGTCAACTCACCTAACTTCCTTGACAGTTTCAGCATCCCTCCACCACCCCGACTCCTCACTCTTGGCTTGTTCTTTCACAGCCAGGAATACGGGGGGAGTACTCTGGGTTCGGGCCAAATACCGAGCCCGGAGCCCTCTCCTCGGACAGCACGCCAAATATGCATTTATTCTATCTGACTTATTTGTAAGTGTGAACTCGTGAAATGAAAATTATTGTGACCGATGTGAAGGGGGAGGAGAATTTATACGTGCGTCACGTTTAAGTCGATAAAACTCTTCCGCATAGGATACACCTGTGCATCCTCGCTCATGACTCCTCAGGAAGCCTCCTCACACCTCGATCCTCGACTCCTCGCGGTGCAATTAGAGAATTGAGATGTCCTTCAAGATGGCTGAGCTTGATCGGTTTCCAGGTCATAGGATGGAGGACGGAGGAGACGAGGAGGGATATTGAGAAGTACCTCAAGTTTTTTCTTAGATTCACTTTAATGGACTTTTAGTTAGTATTCATTGGTTCTTGTCTTCCTTTGTTCAGCTCCCACTACTCGTTTATCTCCATGGTTACTAATATGATTTGTAATTTTGTTCAGCTGTGTTCACCTTGTTATTGTCTGTATATAAGTTAATGTGTTTTCAGTGTCCATCATCCTGTCTCATTAATGCCTTGTGGTGTTTATCTGTTTCATCATCTGTAAGTTATATTAAAATATTGAAAGTATAAGAGTATTTAAAACAGTCCAATTTATCAGAGACTTTAAAAACAGATTTGACTGCTGCTGGATCAGGGAGTGGCGAAGTATTCTGTAAAGACGTCGCAGACGCTGAGGGATCCATTTGCAGCTTTTTATTAGAGTGGTCAACAGGCAGGGTAAATCAACAGCAAACCAATCAACGGAGAGAACAGAGAGCAGAACGAGGTCACAGGCAGAAGTCAGGGCAGGCAGCAAAAGGCAAAGTCCAATAAGCAATCCGGGTCAAGGCAGGCAGAGAACGATCAGAGGTCAGGGTACACAGTCCTAGGTCAGTAATCAGATCAGCAAACACAGAGATAAACGCTTGGAATTGAAAGCCGGGGCAATGCAATACTTCACAGAGAAGTGGAGTGTGGAAGTGGCTTTAATGTGTGTGTGAATGACGTGCAGGTGTGTGTGCAATCAGTGCAGTGCAGGTGTGTAGCGCAATCAGTCCCAGGTAAGAGGTATGATGGGATATTGAGTTCATGACGGTGTTTAATATTCCGGAGACGGATCCCTCCGGTGGTGGAGAGGAAGCAGTATGGGAGCCTGCTCCGTTACACTAGTTAACTTGACAGGGCCAGACTTTGGGAACATGGAAGAAAGTTGCTTTGAGTCTGAAAATTAAGTCCAGACGATTTGTTTTTCATATATTAGAAAAATGGAAACAAAGACTCATTTCTGATGAACTGAAACTTTTATCAGACTACTGTGAAAAAAGAAATGTTCCTAATGAAAAAGATGTATTATCTGAGTTTTAAAAATTTCCTGTGTTAGATGATGTTTCAGGAATGTTTTTAAGCTCTGGAAAATCCCTATGTCTTAATTTTTTTTTCAAGTATTGGTTGTTTTTAACAAAAAAGTGCTTGATAAGAGGGTTGATACACCATGGCGTAATGTTTTAAAACTGTGTGATGATGATAAACCAGAATGGAGATCATTGTATAAGCCACCTTTAAGTAAAAGAGTCGGGGACATACAATGGAGACTTTTACATGGTGCAATAGCAGTTACTGCTATTTTTCTTATAGGTCAAGCAAAGCTGGCAATCTATACGAGTAGAAAAAACAAGATAGAAATGGGTGCAGATCAAGATATTAATATTCTGTTTTTAGCCACAGTTAAATCCAGAATATATATATAAAAAAAAATCTCTCTCTCTCTCTCTCTCTCTCTCTCTCTCTCTCTCTCTCTCTCTCTCTCTCTCTCTCTCTCTCTCATCTGATAGTGCCCTGTGAAGTAAGATTTCAAATCGCAGGCAGCATATATGTGCAGTCAAAATATATATTGATATATGATTTTGAGCACAACCTCAGCACTACACAGTTTGGCTAAAATAATGGAGTTGAGGGTCTGGTCTTCCTTTACAGAGTTGGTAAAAGGGGGCGTAAAGTATCCCCAACTTGAAAATCATACGTGGCCCATTCACTTATTTGTCAGACCATATACAAACTTGTGGCAACCATGAAACTAAAAGCTACTGAGCAAATGCAGATGGTAGAGCAATGAAAAATATTACATTAAGCAAAAAGGAAAACTGCCTAGGCCAACGTATTTGAAAATTCGATCTCATCGATACATTTCAGCAGTTTTACTATGAATGCAGACAAGTTATTTTGACTCATCCTTCCTGTTTAGGAATTGGCCCCATTCACTTCCACTTGAAGTGCCTCATTGTAACCCAGATTTTATAGAGACCTTAAAAATGTAAATCCCATTACTAGACATAGACAAGTGTGAGGCACACATGTGATCATTACAAAGACCATAGTAATAGTTAAGAAGTTTTGCAGGGAGCAGTGGACACTGCAGTGTAACTTGTCTTCTTGTCTTTTCGGTTTAGCTTAATAGGTTAGCTTTTTTGAGTAGGCACACTTGCTTTAATATTACTTTCCACCCTTGACCTCTTAGCAATAATCTCCCACACTGACACTAACTTAACTTGTGATTGCTTCATGTTAAACTGATTTTAAACGGTTACTCTTTGACTTAACTTGATATTTTTATTTGAAATAACATGTTTCAATCAAGTAACCTAACTATGCACTCCCAAAAAGCTACTTTAAACTAACTCAATTCAATTATGGACAGTGGTTTCACTCAACTAACTTAGTTTTTATTAACATTAAAGGTTTGTTTTTAATCTATGCAAAATCCTTGTTTTGTGACAAAAGAACTGACTGAGGAAGAGTCTAAAATAGTCCAACTAACTCAATTCAATCACTTCACTGTAACTTAGACTGGTTACATTTTCTGAAATGTGTTAGTCTACATGCAGCACTCAATCAAACAGGACTTTCCAAAGGGGCTGAATTAGGAGAGTAAATATTGAAATAAAGTGTTATTTTAAGCATTTATTAGCAAGATGAGAAAATGGAGAGACTGTTTAATGTTTTATGTTCTATGATGTTTGTATTTAAAAGTTTCTGTAATGTTAGTGTTTCATCACTGTGGTGAAGTGTCGAGCGTGTGCTATGGGTTGAGGACCGGGGGCCTGTTTCAGAAAAGAGGTTAAGTGAAAACTCTGAGTATGTTAACCCTGAAATGAGGGTACCTCTGGGTTTTCTGTTTCAGAATGGGAGGTATGTTAAACCTGAGAAAGCAGAGTAAGTCAAGCCCGTTTCTGAAAGAGAGGTAACTTATACTCAGAGTCAGTTACCATGGTAACTAACTCTGTGAACCTAACCTGGTCGGGAGAAGGTTTTCTTCGGTAAACCCAGAATTTCTTTCGGTCTCCTCCCCTTTTTTAAAGAGGAAGTGTGTTTAAACACCTCATTCATTCTTTCAGTACATTTTAATTAGTACAATTAATCTTTTATTAATAAATAAAATATTGCTATTTTTACTGCAGTTTTTTCTGTTTTTTTTTTTTTTTTTTTATAAGATGAAGTCTATATAACTCCTTAACTGGCAACTGAAAATACAGTAGTAGATTAGAGTTACATAATGTAGTTCTGAACAAATTCTATAGAATTAAACTGTGGCATTTACTGGAAATCACTGAACTGTTTATCTGAGCACCAGAACTCTGAGGGCGCGGGGAGAGATAAGAATACCTGTTTATACTTAGATTTAAACTTAGATTCTCCACATAGAAATGTGAAATAATCTGAATGTGTAGATTGTTTGATGCGTAGACACATAATATTAACATCACCAACAGATAGGCCTCTCTGTGGCAGCAGAAACTATTTATCCTCATCGTCCTGTGAAGATGAGCATTTGGTTGAGTACACTTTATCAACTTTATTAATTTATCAACTTTATTAACACTATTTGTCATAATTTCTGGTGTATTGAGTTGGCGACTTACAACTGCCTGGGGTTCTGTTAGGACAGGAGGCTCCAAACGACAGATATTACCATCATAATCTGGTGGGACCAACAAAAAACCCAACCCAAAGTGAAATAAATGGAAATATTAAAAAATAGCCTATAATAAAATAACACATATGTAAACCTCTTACATTTTATGAGGCCCTTGGATCTTCGGGAGTGACTGGCTCTGAAGTCCCTCCAGGAATTCCCTCAGCCAGAAATGCTGCTGCACTGCTAGACACTTGATGCTATTTAGTTATTTAATATGTCAAATGTACAGTCAGGTAGCCTACACCCATGATATACTCAAGCCTTACCTGATTGAATTATATTTTTATATTTAATTTTCAGCTGCTGCCATGTTCTTTTAATGCCTGCAGGATTGCACCTACATGAAAATTAAAATTAGGTTGAATAACATACTGTTCTTCCAGTTTCACCTCTGATATTATAACAGTTGGCTAAGTTACTTATATTACTAACAACAAATGACATCTTCAACAGTGTAATTAGATTAATGTAATAATGACAATCTTTAGAAAGTATTGGTCTACTTATTACTACTAAATCCCATATAAACCTCAACCACTTGAACAATACAAGGAGAGAAAAGAAACTGCATTTTTATTGCTTTCAAATAAACAATATACAATTGCATGAATTATTCTTGAATTGACCAAAGTGTGTAGAGGGAGAAGGTTACATTAAAAATATACCTTTTAAAAATGTATGTTAAATATACAGAATTGTTCTATAGTCTGATGCAATTACATCAGGTTTTACTTTAAATTACAGAAAAATTAAGAGTAATCCCTTTAATTAAATAACAGTATTAATGTTCTAAAACTGTAAAATTACAGTAGTAATGTTCATACTGGTGAGAAATATGAAGACCTCTTTTTGTCTGGCTCCATTGATAATGGTTTTTATAGTTGTGGTGTACGCGCTTAACTCAGAGTAGGTCAACTCAGAGTTGATTGAACTAACTCTGCTGTTCTATAACCGAAAACTCAGAGTTTCCCATCTCAGGGTAAGTCAACTCAGAGTTCAAGTTTTAATTCAGAGTTGGTTGAACCTCCTTTCTGAAACAGACCCGTGCTAACAAGAATTCAAATCACGCTAATAATAAAGCCATCATATAGTGCTCTGGGTAAAGCCAGTATCACCACTGCCAACACAAAAATAAGTTATATATAGTTTGATGTTATGTAAATCACAGGACTAAACAATATGTTGCTTCAGTGAAAAATATTTGGATAATTTTTACTAGACTAAAACGTGTTCAGAAAATAAAACCAGCTTAAGTTACAGCGAAGTGATTAAATTGAGTTGGTTGGACATAGTTTTTCATAGATTCTTCCTCAGTCAGTTGTGTTGTCACAACGCAAGAATTTTATATTGATTAAAAATAAATATTTAATGGTAATTAAAATAATTTGGTTATATGAAACCACTGTCCATAATTAAATTGAGTTAAAGTAGCATTTTCTTAATGTATCCTAACTTCCAGTGACCCCTATATATGCCAGCAACTGCAGAAACATACTTGTGTGTGTTTCACCACACTGTACTGTGTGAGATACTTCTGAGAAAGCAGAAGTACAGTGAGGTCATCTTCCCTAAAAAACACCTCTCATCCTCATGTTATCCCCTCTATCCTCAACGAGGATAAAAAGTTGAGTAAACTTAAAAAAAATAAAGCAACCAGCTGCAAAGCATTTTTGAGTTTACTTAACTTCAATGATCTAAGTTGTGTCAAATCATTTTTTAAAGTTCACTAAACTTATTTGATTAAGTTACTTATACCTTCCTCAGTAAGTTAATCTAACTACCAGTTCAACTCAAAGAAACGAGTAAGCACAACTACAGAGGTCCTGAAGTTCAGTAAACTCAACAAGCTTTGCAGCTGGTTGCTTTACTTTTTTAAGTTGATTCAACTTCTTCAAACATCTCACCCAGATACTTGTATAGCCTTCACATTAAGAATCCAAATGCAGGGAGTAAACCATACCGTAAATACAACACAATACAAAAGACATTGCTATCATTCAGAACTTATTTATTGACAAATATTCTGCATTCTGCAAAACAGCTCATTTTCTATCTGCATTAGGTACACATATTAGAAGGTGATGAAGTTCTATTCCACTCTTCAAGATTTATAAAAAAAAAAAGACTATGCCCAAAATTAGAGTACAAACTGGTATAAATAAATGTTCAACCGTACAATTATCCATATGGATTGCAGCTCCAATTTTTTGAAGGACTATACAAAAAATCAGCCTTGCAGAGCACTTTAGGTCAAGATAAATAAACATTTAAAAAAATAATAATTCTTAACCAGTTACTGTCATGAAACAGTACGTGAGACGAGGATTCAAATGCAGGGGTGATTTAATGACAACTGACAAACAAAGAACAAAACTCCAGATACAGATAACCAGCGGGAAGGTAACATCAGGAACAGGTAACTTCAGACAACGAACCAGCACAAGACTACAAACACAAGGAGGCTAAATAGGGGAACAAACAAAGGAGGGTAACGAGACAAACAGGTGGGATAAATAAACCAATAATCAGATAACAAGATGGGAGGGGCTAGACAATAGACACGAGCACATGGCCCAACATAACAAAACACCCATGTGCATAACAAGACAGGACAGGCATGTGACATTACCCCCTCCCTACGGAGCGGCTACCAGACGCTCCATTAGACCAGGGCGGGACGGGAGGGACAGACCAGGGCGGGACGGGAGGGACAGACCAGGGCGGGACGGGAGGGACAGACCAGGGCGGGACGGGACGAGGGGAATGGACAGTTCAGAAAGCCAGGGAAGCACACAATGTTCGGGAGTCCAGGGCGGAGACGACAGTCCGTCTGGCGGCCAGGGCGGAGACGACAGTCCATCTGGCGGCCAGGGCGGAGACGACCCCTCGGGCGGCCAGGGCGGAGACTTTCCCTCGGGCGGCCAGGGCAGAGACAACAGTCCATCGGGCGGCCAGGGCGGAGACTTTCCCTCGGGCGGCCAGGGCAGAGACAACAGTCCATCGGGTGGCCAGGGCAGAGACTTTCCCTCGGGCGGCCAGGGCGGCGACAACAGTCCATCGGGCGGCCAAGACCCCTCGGGTGGCCACGGCGCAGGAACTGGAACAGACACCAACGGCTCAGGCACTGGAACTGGCACCACCGACTCAGGCACTGGAACTGGCACCACCGACTCAGGCACTGGAACCACCGACTCAGGCACTGGAACTGGCACCACCGGCCCAGGAACAGACACCACCGGCCCAGGAACAGACACCACCGGCCCAGGAACAGACACCACCGGCCCAGGAACAGACACCACCGGCCCAAGTGTGTGCGTAGCCCACACACACCACATGGCTGTGGCCATAATGGCCAGTGTCGCGGTCACTGAGGGCTCAGGAACAGACACCACAGGCTCAGGAACTGGAACTGGAACAGACACAGACACTGGCTCCGGCTCAGGAACAGACACCGGCTCAGGAACAGACACCGGCTCAGGAACAGACACCACCGGCTCCGGCTCAGGAACAGACACCACCGGCTCCGGCTCAGGAACAGACACCACCGGCTCCGGCTCAGGAACAGACACCACCGGCTCCGGCTCAGGAACAGACACCACCGGCTCCGGCTCAGGAACAGACACCACCGGCTCCGGCTCAGGAACAGACACCACCGGCTCAGGAACAGACACCACCGGCTCCGGCTCAGGAACAGACACCACCGGCTCCGGCTCAGGAACAGACACCACCGGCTCCGGCTCAGGAACAGACACCACCGGCTCAGGCTCAGGAACAGACACCACCGGCTCAGGCTCAGGAACAGGCACCACCGGCTCGACTGCGGCCCTCTCGTCAGGGGACACAGGCTCGGCGAACGTAACGTGAATGCTCTCGGCGGCAGCCATCTTGTCCGAAGACCCAGACTCGGCAGGCGTGACGTGAACAGTCTCTGTCTGGGCAGACGCGACGTGAACAGTCTCTGGCTGGGCAGGCGTGACGTGAATAATCTCTGACTGGGCAGACGTGACGTGGACAGTCTCTGGATCGACAGATGTGACGTGAACAGTTCTGGGACACTCTAGGATCTTGTAAAGTCTCTCGAAGTAATCCAACAGAGTCTCAGCTGCTCTGTCTATCTCAGACTGCACAGGGACCTCCGAGACTGGGACCACCGAAACTGGGACCACCGGACTCGGGACCACCGGAACTGGGACCACCGGACTCGGGACCACCGGAACTGGGACCACCGGAACTGGGACCACCGGAACTGGGACCACCGGACTCGGGATCACCGGAACTGGGACCACCGGAACTGGGACCACCGGAACTGGCATGGAGGAAGTCTTCCTTCCCCTCCTCCTCCGTTTCGGGACAACCGGAACTGGGACCACCGGAACTGGGACCACCGGAACTGGGACCACCGGAACTGGGACGGAGGGGTTCTTCCCTCCTTTCCTCCGTTTCGGGACCAGCGGTGAAAGCTTGCCCCTCTGCGGACCGTCCTCTGCCAGGATCCTCTCCTCCTCCATAGTCCTTTGAGCACATCTTGCGAAATACTCCAACAAGGAAATTGAAGATCCCTTATCCTCATCAGGAAAAAACTCACCCCGCTGAATCCACATACTTTGGCTGGTTCGTTCTGTCATGAAACAGTACGTGAGACGAGGATTCAAATGCAGGGGTGATTTAATGACAACTGACAAACAAAGAACAAAACTCCAGATACAGATAACCAGCGGGAAGGTAACATCAGGAACAGGTAACTTCAGACAACGAACCAGCACAAGACTACAAACACAAGGAGGCTAAATAGGGGAACAAACAAAGGAGGGTAACGAGACAAACAGGTGGGATAAATAAACCAATAATCAGATAACAAGATGGGAGGGGCTAGACAATAGACACGAGCACATGGCCCAACATAACAAAACACCCATGTGCATAACAAGACAGGACAGGCATGTGACAGTTACTACTGGTGTATTTTAATACTTTAGGATAGTTCACACTGAGGGCATAAATCAAGCCAAAGAGGAGAGTAACAGCTGTGGCAAAGGTCTTGCACATTATCTGGCCCAATCTGCTCTTATAGTACTACAGAGAGGCACCTTATATATGGGTTTGAGTGGATAGTGGCAACATCATCTTCAATGATAGTTAAGATCCTCATCTTCTCCCCTTGTGAATGTCTTCTGGCTCTGTGTCCTGCATTAGAAAATAAATCAGCATAAAATTAGAGTACTTTTTTTTATTGAATTATGTTAGACCACAGAGTGTTCCTAAAGATGTGCTCATGTATAGTTTGAACTTGTACATGGCCACTTGAAAAGTAAAGGTGGTCATTTTTTTAAGCATGTTCAAATTCAGCCATAGAACTAAAACTGATAAACTGAAAACGTTTCCCAACTCCAAACAATGCCATATCAGCATTGATGTGATTGCCTGTGGCACTCGTCCACAGCAGAATTCACGGCCATTCTGATTTAATGCTTTTTATTTTAGGTCACCCAAAATCGTACATGTATTAAGGCTCACATTCTGTTCATCACCCAAAACTGGTCGTACTGCATCAGTGAAGATTGGATTAAATCACTAGAGTCACATGGATTACTTGTACTTGATCATCATGCTTCCTTGTCTTGTTTATATCCCCTATATTCATATTCTTTCATATTACATTAACTTTATTTACTCTGCTATTGCTACATTACTGTTTAACCTTATGATTGTGCACTGTATTGTTTTCACAGGTTAGATATCAGAGGGAATGTCTCCGGACAGTGTTGTGAAGCAGTCATTTTCCATTGTCTTTGCTTTGGTAAAATAACAACTTGTTGAATTTGTGCTATCAGATGAAGTCAAACTGATCACTGACAAAGTTTCAACTACGATTATTTAATTATTTTTACCATGACTTTGTCTGTAGATGATAAGTTTTGTATATCACACAAAACCTATCTCCTAACAGCATCTGGTAAATAGGTGAAATATCAGGTGTGAGTGTATATGCTGATGATCTTCTTACCAGGCAAGTCTTCAGGATGTTTCCAGACTTTTCCCTCATAAACAAAGGCAGACCTTTAACCCTCTGGGGTCTGGGCTGTTTTTGGGGCCCTTGAGATGTTCTGACATGCCCTGACATTTGTGCTTTTTTCAGTTGCTTATAAACATATTAATGGCAAAGGTGTAAATTCACTCTATAAAGCACAAACAGGGCTACCATAATATGTGAGCCACGTGTATGTACATGTTTTCATTTTTGAGAGAATAATGTTTATGCATGGTTATTGAAAAAAATAAAAAATAAAATTTCTGAAATAAGGCCACAAAACACATAGTAAATATGTGTCAATAAGACTTTTGAATAATGGATGTCCTCGCCTAGTGTTTTTTCTTCAAAATTATGTGAAAATAGTCTTGCTTTATCGTTCACATAAAACAATACATTGATTTAAATTGATGTAAAACAGGTTTTGCTTGGAAAGCCAATATGCGAGGAGGCGTGAATGAGGAGTGGTTTACAACAATGTCCCACCCACTCTGCATAATGACTCTGCATAATTAGCCATTCATTCAGGTGTGACACTGACTGAGCCACAATGCAAGGACAAAAGATATATTTAGAAGAAGACTTAAATTGACCATTTAAGATTTTGCTTACATCTATCTTGTAAATATGTTTTGCCATTTTATTAAAAAGGTTACAATTACAACAATATTACAATTTCAACAATATTTCAAGTGTACTCTTTCTTTGTAAAAAAAAAAAAAATGATTATAGGCCTACATTTTATCTATGTATTCATTACTTTCATATTTCGCCTGACTGTAACGTTGTTTTCATGAAATATTAGGGCATATTGTTAATTTGCAGTTTAATACGTTGATTATACAAATAGCCTACATTTTATTTCAGCATATTTCAGTCGATTTTTACTCATCTCAGTATAGCAATACAGTTTGCTGAAACATCATCATTCATTCACACACGCGATTTAAATTTAAACTGTCTTTGCCAGCTGTGGTAAACAGCGCGCATCTCTGCCGTTCATTCATTCATAAACAGAAACCCACGTGAAGAAATTCACGTGAGAAGGAAAAAACTTACTAGTATTCCTCAGCTCGCTCCTCGATATACCCGCACTTCTGGGGGACATTTTCCATTATTATTCCTCACAGCTGCAAGACGGTGTAAACAAGTAATGATCTGAATAAAATTGTGTTTTGGTTTTCTCGAGCTGATATGGGGGGCGTTCACAGGTTTGCGTGGATTGCCTCAGACATTTGCGTTTGAATAGCGCACGCTCTCCGTGGGCGGAGTCACATTACATCTGAATCAGATGTAATTAGCTCGACTGGAATCGCTCTCTTTTAATACAGATTTCACAAGATGAGAATATTTGTTTTTTATATAAATTACTTCATTAAAAAGAAGAGAATTCAAGCTTCATGCCTGTGTGACTGTATGCCTGTTTGACTGAGTATTCGCTGAGTTACAGTTCATTTTCGGACACGTTTCAGAATGGACTACACAGACAGAGAGAAGGCAGACCTCGCTTCGTGTTTATTTTTCTTTATTTGGCAAAAAAGCACAACACTTTGTTTTTATTGTGAGTATACACAAAAATAATACACATTTAACAGAATCGATTGATGTATGAAACTTGTTTTGTAAAATCAAAGTCTAAAGAGTATTTCGGGTCTCAATTCAACTCATAAGGAAAAAAGTGAGCAGATCACGCCGGCGTGATCTCCGACCTCTGAGGGTTAAAGGAGAACTCCGGTCAATTT
Source organism: Scardinius erythrophthalmus (assembly GCF_964197995.2). Lineage (NCBI taxonomy): Eukaryota > Metazoa > Chordata > Actinopteri > Cypriniformes > Leuciscidae > Scardinius > Scardinius erythrophthalmus. The sequence goes on from NC_138226.1 coordinate 43,277,727, forward strand.
TAACATTGAGCTCATTTTTTTGTACATTTGGAGTGCTGTCAATACAGAGAACAACGACAAAAATCGGTGTTGCCTACACCGAGTTATTCTATTTTTAAAATTTGCACCCTGTTGACTTCAATAGGGCAAGTACTAAACCTGCTTTTAGGCTCTTAACATCCTTGATGTGTCATTACAAGTGCACAGAAAATGTGAGTGATTCCTTCTGAGTGAACACGAGTGGATCTGACTGCAGTAGATGTGAAAGATATGTATAAAAATGATGTTATTTAAGCCAGCGCAAATACCTGTTTACATCCTGTTTTTCGGTTGAAGTCCAAAGTAGTCGATTGCCGAGTTCACGCGCATAGGTTTAGCTACCTATGATCACGCGCGTGAACTCGGCAATCGACTACTTTGGACTTCAACCGTTAAACAGGATGTTGAGTTGGTGATCTCAACTATGAGGTAGCTCGAACAGATAGGGGCGGAGCACATCAAATATATCACCTCAACCTGCTAAAAAAATGGTCTAAGGCAGAATCAGTGATGCTGGCGATGGTAGTGATCGGAGAGGAGGATCTCGGTCCAGAAGTTAGTTCAAAGTCCCAATCTCTCGCTCTGGCCCCTGGGGGAGACCACCTCTCACCCTCCCAGCTCACTGATGTAAAAACAATACAAGCAGAATTTGCTGATGTGTTCTCGCCCCTGCCTGGTCGAACGAATTTCATTCAGCACCATTGCTGAGACCGAGCCGGGCGTGGTAATTCGCAGTCGGCCATATCGCTTGCCTGAACACAAGAAAAAAGTGGTTCAGAGCGAATTAGAAGCAATGCTAGAGATGGGAGTGATAGAAGAATCCAACAGTGACTGGGCGAGCCCGATAGTTTTAGTTTCTAAAACGGACGGCTCAGTACGGTTCTGTGTGGATTACAGAAAGGTGAATGCTGTGTCGAAATTCGGCGCATATCCAATGCCCCGAGTTGACGAATTGCTTGATCGGCTAGGTACTGCTCGTTTTTATTCGACACTGGACTTAACTAAGGGTTATTGGCAGATCCCCTTGTCTCCCATGACCAAAGAAAAAACAGCTTTCACAACGCCGTTCGGATTACACCAATTTGTTACTCTTCCGTTCGGGTTGTTCGGGGCTCCAGCGACTTTTCAGCGTCTGATGGACAGAATTCTCTGGCCGCACGCTGCATATGCCGCTGCTTATCTGGATGATATCATCATCTATACTGGTGATTGGCAGCGACATATGCAGCATTTGCGCGCTGTACTAAAGACGCTGAGAAGGGCTCACGGCCAATCCGAAGAAGTGTGCAATTGGGCGTGTGGAAGTCAGATATCTGGGTTTCCAATTGGATCAAGGACAGGTGCATCCCCAAATTGATAAGACTGCAGCAGTTGCGACTTGTCCAAGACCCAAGACCAAAAAGGAGGTTAGGCAGTTCCTGGGGCTGGCGGGATATTATAGAAGGTTTGTTTCTAATTATTCGGACCTCGCCAGCCCGCTGACTGATCTAACTAAAAAGGAAGCACCAGATACGGTTCAGTGGACCGAGCAGTGTCAGCAGGCTTTTACCCAGATAAAGGCTGCTCTGTGTGGCGGACCGCTCTTACATGCTCCTAACTTTTCTCTCCCTTTTATGCTACAGACAGATGCGTCGGACAGGGGGTTGGGCACCGTCCTGTCCCAGGAGGTGGAGGGTGAAGAGCGGCCGGTGCTGTACATCAGTCGGAAGCTCTCGAAGAGAGAGACGATGTACAGCACCATAGAAAAGGAGTGTTTGGCCATCAGGTGGGCCGTTCTCACCCTCTGGTATTATCTCCTGGGGCGGGAGTTCACCCTCTGTTCGGACCACGCTCCCCTGCAATGGCTCCACCGCATGAAAGATACCAACGCGCGGATCACCCGTTGGTATCTGGCTTTACAGCCCTTTAAGTTTCAGGTGATCCACAGGCCGGGTCCACAGATGGCTGTGGCCGACTTCCTCTCCAGGAGGAGGGGGGGGGGGAGGCTGCAGGCCAGATGGCTCTCCGGCCTGAGTCGGGCGGTGGGGGTATGTGGTGAGGGGGGCGTGGTTCAGCGGAATCTGTAGCGGGAGTGAGAGGAAGGAAGCGAGCGGTGAGTAAGTAGGTCAAGTGCAGATGATGAACACCTGTGTCTGATTTCAGTAATTGGCGTGGAGAGACCGGATATAAACCCGACCGGGAGAGAGTGAGAGAGAGAGAGAGGGAGGGACTGGGACCTCGTGTGCTGCTGCCGACCGAGAGAAAAGCTGACGATTTATATTCTGAATTATTGGCTGTGTTTATGCTGTGTTGTTGCACGGTGAACACGCTACGTGCGCACCTTTTTGTTTATGTTTTCAACTTGAGTGAATAAACGAGAGTCCCAGTCAACGCCGACCCCTTGTCTTCTTCCTTCCCTAACTATAAAGAACTGAATCTCATCACAAAGGGTAAATGAAAATTCTGTCATCATTTACTCTCCCTCAAGTTGTTCCAAACCTGTATGACTTACTTTCTTCTGCTGAACTCAAAAGAAGATATTTTGAAGAAAGTCGGTAACCAAACGACTGATGGACCCCACTGACTTCCATAGTAGGAAAAAAAAATACTATGGATGTCAATGGGGACCAGCAACTGTTTAATTACCAAGCTTTTTTTAAATATCTTCTTTTGTGTTTAGCTGAAGAAAGGAAATCATACAGGTTTGGAACAACTTGAGGGAGAGTAAATGATGACAGAACGAATATTTTTCGTTCGCCTTATCCGGATGTCATTTAAAAAAATTTATTTTGGCCTCTTGTAAAAAATAATTAATTAAAATAAGCAAAAGTAACACGATTGTTTAATATTGTCACAACTTAATTTAACTGTGTTCAATTAACCTAATTCATTTGTGTGAAAACTACATGAATCATTGTTGTTGACATCTAACTGGGCAGTGGATCTGTAGTTCCCAGCATGCTTTGCAAGGGACTGCATTAAGAGGGTCAATTTAGGGAAAAAGTGTTATTTTATGTGTTTTTCAGTAAATGGAAAGATGTTGTTAGTTAATGTTAGTGTTTAATGTTCAGTTATGTTAGAAACTTAGAGGACTTTCTGTAATGTTTTTGAATTTTGTGGTTACCATTATGCAGAAGAGTGGTGACTGTGTTTAGGCTGTGGTCTCAGTATTACACTATTTATGCATTAAACCTCGTGTTCAGACTGTGGGCACTCAGTATACACTATGTGTAAACCTCACTCGCAGACCTGCACAAGTAATATTATATTACTATATAAAAAAAGGTTTAAATTCAATTGAACACTAGTAATGTCAATCATTAGAAATGACCGAAGAGTCAAATTAACTAAAATTATAATGTTGGTAATTTAAGGCAGGACAAAAACTAAATGTAGTTAACCTGACAAAACTTTATCTAGCAGGAATGACTAAATGAATTTAAATTCATACAACAAGATTACAACAAATTATTTCAAACTAATTTGATTTTGTTGGAAAAATGTAATTCAATTTTGTGGAAAACCTTTCCTTAATTTAATTAAGTTCATTCAACAGATTATTTTTTTGAGTATACTTTGCCTTAAATGTGACCAGTGGACATGCATTTAACATTAAGAATAATTGCAAACACTTATCCACCATGTGCATCTATTTGATCTAATTAGTTTCTTTTATGTCTATAATCTGTTTAATCTTTTTACTCTTATCTATTTGTATATAGGTTTTGTTTCTAATTGATTGTATGTAATCTATAATCAGATAATTTGCTCTATTTTTATCCATCTAATCTATTTTATCATTTGTATCTATCTATTCCTAAAACTTACTTTCTAAAAAGTCCTATATCTGGTACGGGCGGTGGCCCTCCAACCCAAGACTTCACCACAGCAGAGGAGTTGGCCCTGGACTTAAATAAAGGGAAGCCAGTGATTGAAGGGATCCAGGGGGGGGGACAGCCACTGATTCCGGCCCAGCAAAGGATACTGGCCTCTTCATACAAGGTACATTATTGCCATACTACTGCGCATAGAAAATATTTAAATCCATATATATTTTGCTATGTGGACTGTGTGATTTTGCCTGACCTTGCAGTGGCTGGTAACACCCTCACACTTTTGGAGCCACCAGACTATGATTCGCCGGTGAGTATTCTTTATTAAATCATAGGCTTTGCATGTCCTGTCAAAAATATCAATACAAGTATTGAATATGGCAGAGGGAAGCCACATCTACAGCAGTGGAGTGCACTTCTGCCGATGATGAGACCGTGTCGCTGGACTCCAGAAGGCTCGAGGTATCATGTCAATTTTGTGGAAATAGACACATTTTTTTAAGTTCATAATAGATAAGAAGTCAGGGAAGTGGTACTAATAGAAAATATCATTTGTTACAGGATCCTGACATTGGGCAGCCTGATAAGCAGCCTGGTAACATAGTGAGTTTTGCCTAAAGTAAATTTACATTATGCAAAAATTCTGCTATGCTAACTAAAAAGTGTTCACAGAATTCACAAACTGTCAGATATCTCTACACAACGCATCTTAAGAGACAGATCGAGCTGACAGAAGTCAAGATTGATGTGAACAAAAGAAAGCTGCAGGACATGGACCTTGAGATGCAAATTAAAAGCAAGACACTGAGGAAACTAGAACTGGAAATCCAGAAACTAGAAAGAGAAGTAAGTGACTTCAGTTCATACTGTAACCATGACTGTAACACAATGTATTAATCATCATCATTTTTTCTCTCCAAAGCTCCAAGCTGACAAGTGATAACAGCAAAATAATAAAAGAAAAATATTCCAAAACCATTGTGGTCTTGTAACTTTTTTTATGAATGTCAAGTACACTTTAAAGTTATTGATCCAGTGAAGTGGAACTAGAATTTGGGAAGATAACGTACTCGGTTACTAACGTAACCTCGGTTCTCTCTAGAAGAGGGAACGAGTATTGCGTAAGTAGCTTACGCATCGGGAAAGTCTTCTTTCTTCGAGATCTGAAGCCAAAAAATTATCCTTAATTTTGTATTCATTGTCAACGCAGTGCAGCAGCCGACAGACCTAGGCAGGCTGTATAAGCGTGCTCATTGGCTGCTCGGCTGCAACTGCTTAAGCCTATCGGTGAGCGCTATGAACGCGGCAACCAATGAGGGCGCTTCGCGCCCTCCGCGCCCTTCTAACCGTCAGAATGGGCGTGGCCAGCGTGTATATATTCAGCGCTCACAGGCTAAAATTCTGGTTTTCGCAGTCTGAAGCGCAAAAGCTCGTGGCGCGACACGGCAGGTTACGCAATACTCGTTCCCTCTTCTAGAGAGAACCGAGGTTACGTTAGTAACCGAGTACGTTCTCTTACGAGAGGTTCTCTCGTATTGCGTAAGTAGCTTACGCATCGGGAACCCTTTGTCAACGCCGTGTGCGCCGAGCATCCAGCCCATGAATCCCAGGGGAACCGGGGAAAACACTCTGCTGGAAAATGTGGCCGGTCGAGAGACGGGCCAGCGTAGTACATGCACTTCATGCAGCATATGAAATAGAGCGGCGCGGCCGGTCTATAAACATAGCAGTACAACAGTAGGGCCGGCGGAGCGAGCCCAAACAGTACATAAGCACTCATAAGGGTAGGAGAAAACGACATAGTCGGTCTCACATGAAGAGAAAAATTCCCACGCGGCAGAGAATAATGCGGGCGGCCAGCAGCGCGGGCCAGCACCGATAACAGCGCGTAACGGGAAATAGGAAACAGAACGGATCAGCCGGTCTGAGTCAAACACTTCACCCTGAGTAGTTACCAGAATAGCGCCAGCATATGAACGTAGTCTGCACACGGGAGCTGGGCAGAGCATACATGTCACTTATACTGACAATATTTTTGCCTGTAGGGCAGGAACTTCCAGGTTATAAAACCTCACGAATGTAGACGGGGAGGCCCAGCCCGCCGCCATACAAATGTCGTGGATAGAAATTCCGCTGGACCAGGCCCACGACGAGGCCATGCCTCTAGTGGAATGGGCTCTGATGCCCAGAGGGCACTGCAGGTGTTTGGAGGCATAAGCTGCTGCTATCGCGTCCACTATCCACCTGGACAAGCTCTGCTTCGAGGCGGCAAGACCCTTGGTGCGTCCGCCGAAGGAAACAAAGAGCTGCTCTGAACGCCTGAAAGCGGCGGAGCGCGTGATGTAAACTCTCAGCGCCCGGACAGGGCATAGGAGGTTATCACTGTCCCCACCATCGGATGCTGGCAGAGCCGAGAGGGAAATAATTTGTGCCCTAAACGGGGTTCCAATCGCTTTGGGGATGTAACCGTGCCTCGGTCTGAGAATGACTTTCGAGTCATTCGGCCCGAACTCGAGACATGCGGGGCTAACAGATAGCGCGTGCAAATCACCCACTCGTTTGACTGAAGACAAAGCTATCAGAAAAACGGTTTTAAGCGACAGATACCTTAGATCCGCGGATTCAAGCGGTTCAAAGGGAAAAGCCTTTAGGGCCGCCAGGACCAAGGACAGATCCCACGAGGGAACCGAGGGGGGCCGCGGGGGGTTCATCCGTTTAGCTCCTCTGAGGAAGCGGATAATGAGCTCATTCCTTCCATTGCCCGGCCGAGCGTCGTCTCAGCGAACGCTGTAATAGCGGCCACATATACTTTGAGCGTGGAAGGGGATCTGCCCTTTTCCAACAGCTCTTGCAAGAAGGAGAGCACCCGCGGAACCCCGCATGCGCGCGGATCCAGGTTTTGAGTAGCGCACCATTTAGAAAACACCGACCATTTAGACGCGTAGAGCCGTCTCGTGGAGGGGGCTCTAGACTGCGTGATCGTGTTCACGACCCCTTCTGACAGGTCAACGGGTATCCGTTGATCACCCATGCATGCAGCGACCAGCGCTCTGGATGGGGATGCCAGATCGATCCAGCGGCTTGGGAGAGGAGATCCTTTCTCACCGGGATCGGCCATGGGGGTGAGTGCGACAGCCTCACTAGCTCTGGGTACCAAGTTTGGTTTTCCCATCGCGGGGCTATAAGCAGCACTGAGTGGTGCGTTTCTCTGATCCTCGAAATGACCTGTGGCAACAGGAAGATTGGAGGAAAAGCATACAGCGGGAGGCTGGACCATGTCTGGGACAGCGCGTCCTCGCTCTTCGAGTAAAACTTCGGGCCTTGAGCATTGTCTTTCGACGCAAAGAGGTCGATTTCCGCTCTGCCGAATAGGCGCCAGAGAAACTGGACTGTCTGGGGGTGCAGAGACCATTCTCCCGGGGGAATGTTGTCCCTGGACAGTCTGTCTGGACCGACATTCAGGTGGCCTGGCACGTGCGCGGCTCTCAGCGAGCGCAGCGAGCGGTAAGCCCACACGAGGAGGCGTTCTGTCAGCCTGCACAGGTTCCTGGATCTGACACCGCCCTGTCGGTTCACATAGGATACCACGGACATGTTGTCCGAGCGGACTAGCACATGGTGATCCCGTATGAATGGGAGGAAGCGCCTGAGCGCGTTCTCGACCGCTATCATCTCCAAACAGTTTATGTGGAGGCATCTTTCCCGGTCTGACCATAGGCCAAAAGCCGGTTTGCCCTCGAACAGAGCGCCCCAGCCTGAGTTGGAAGCGTCCGTCGAGATAATTTTGCGGTGTGAGATAGCTCCCATTGTCACTCCCCGCTGGTACCAGTCGGCCGCTAACCAGGGCTTCAGAGCTGAAACGCAGCTCTGAGTCACTCTGATGCGAATACCGCCGGAAGCCCATGCTCTGTGAGGCACTCGGGCATTCAGCCAGCATTGTAGCGGGCGCATTCGTAAAAGACCCAGCCGAAGCACTGCTGCGGCTGAGGCCATACAACCCAGTAGCCTCTGAAATGTTTTGAGAGGTACGGTGCTGCCCGGCCGGAGAGACGCGGCCAAGCGTCGAATGCAGCGCGCGCGCTGTGTCGACAGGCGGGCCGTGTACTGATATACCTGACCGTCGAAGGCGAATCTCAAGAATGGCCTGTGACGGGGTATTATCAGGATCTGAAAAGCACGCGTCTTTTAGATCGAGAGATATAAACCAGTCCCTCGGGCGAATTTGCGCGAGAATTTGTCTGGTTGTGAGCATTCTGAACGGTCTTCTCATAAGAGCCTCGTTCAAACGTCTCAGATCCAAAATTGGTCTGAGTGCTCCGTCCTTCTTGGGAACGAGGAAATAACGGCTGTAAAAGCCCGACTCGCTCATGGAAGGGGAAACCGGTTCCATAGCCCTTTTGCACAGAAGTGTATTTCTGCTCGAAGTAGATGTGCTACTTCCCCATTCACTCTGGTCTCGATACGCGCTTGAAAGCGCGGAGGGCGGCGAGCGAACTGCAGAGTATAGCCCTGTTTTACTGTGCTTAGCACCCGTTCTGATGCGCCTGGAATAGTTTCCCACGCTTTGCGTGTGCAGCCAGGGGCAGAATGGCCTCCGGGCTCCGATCGCCGCGCATCGCGGGCTCGAGAGCTCGAAACGGAGGGGCGGGCGCGGCGCGCGCGTACTTGGTGCTTAGATACGGCAGATCGCACGCAGCGATAGCTGGCCGTTTTACACACAGTGTCCCGGTGGCTTTAGACGGGGAACATAAAGTGTGAGGCGCGACGCGCGATGGCGGCGTCGGGGCGAAAATGTTCGTTAGTATGTGTGAGCACTCGAGGGCGGGCACAGGAGTTACATTCGGGCGCGGCGCGCGCGCTCTTGGTGGTTAGATACGGCGGATCGCACGTAGCGATAGCTGGCCGTTTTACACACAGTGTCCCGGTGGCTTTGGACGGGGAACATATAGTGTGAGGCGCGAAAATGTATGTGTGAGCGCTCGAAGGCGGGCACAGGACTCACATTTAAAACATGACCGGTCGTGCAAGGCCGTGAGACAGAGCGGGCAGTGAGTAGGTGTGGGCACGGAGAAGTGGACACGTGACCTACTTTTAACACTAAAGCGGCTTTTGCCTGCTTCATGAGAGTGGGCTCTGTGAGAGACACGGGATGTATAGTGCTTGTGTACAGGGGTGAGCACAGAACGTGGGCACATTCACTGTACTAGAAACACATACGGCGTCAGCCGTGCAACCAGACATTATGCTCTTTTCTGGGTTGCCGTGAGAACGGCGGATGCGCGCAGGCGAGCGAGTAGATACCGGCTCGTTGACTGCGGGGTAAACAGCTGCAGTAGCCGTGGCAACGGGGACTGACAGAGCGTTAAGCTTCGACGGTGGTCCAGCCGCAGGGCTGCGGGATTTAACCGTCTTTTCTTCTCTCGTGTTTAGACGCTCAAAAAATACTCGAGCACCCTGAGAAGGTGTGGTGCGAGGGGCGGGTTCGCTTTCTGTAAGTAAGAAAGACTGGCCGCGAGCTCGGAGAAGCAAGCAGCATAAATTTTATTTTCCCCGAGAGCTGGGATCGAACGCGGGTCTCTCGCATGAAAGCGTATGATTCTGCCACTGAGCCACAGGGGAATCACATAGGCTTTCAGTTAGCGCGAGCATATAAAAAGCGACCTCTTGTGTCGCGTCGGCGTTCGTTTGCAGGCGAGCGTGTGTTTAAAACAGGCTCGTTTACTGCAATAGTAATATTTCCAGTCGCCTGAACTTAAGAGGGGACTGAGAAATGTGTGAGGATTGGCGGTTGTCCGGCCGTAGCGAGACTAACACACTCTCTTCTCTTTTCGCCGGTGAGTGAGGCGCGCACGCTGAACGCTGCTCGTGGCCGTCCGCTTTGTCATCCCTTGAACGGCGCAATCTGCACGGCCCAACGAGGGAGAGAGCGGGCTTGTTTTCTGTATGTAAGAAAAACTGGCCGCGAGCTCGGAGAAGCGAACAGCATAAACTTTAACTGCCGCGAGAGCGGGGATCGAACCCGGGTCTCTAGCTTGACAGTCTAGGATTCCGCCACTGAGCCACAGGGGAGAATACATTAGTTACGCGGTTAGCGTCATCATGTCTTGTGACAGCGTTTGCTTGCAGGCGAGCGTGTATTTATAACAGGCTCGTATACTGCAATAGTAACAATTCCAGTCGCCTGAACTTAAGAGGGGACTGAGAAATGTGTGAGAATGGAGGTTATAGTCCAGGCCACGGCGGGACGAAAACACTCTGTTCCCCTTTCACCAGTGACGCGCGAGGACGGAGTAGCTTTCTTGTAACGTAAAGAAAGCTCAGACCGTCCGCTCCTGCCATCCCTTGTGAGCGGCGCAGTTTGCGCGGCTCGAACAGAGGGAGAGGAAACTCGCTCCGAGACCGTCCGCTCCTGCCATCCCTCGTGAGCGGCGTATTGCACGGCTCGAACAGAGGGAGAGGAAACTCGCTCCGAGACCGTCCGGGCAGAGCCGGCGGTTGAGCGGCCGGGAGGGAGAGGGCGAGAGAGAGCTCGAGGGAGAGGTTCCGGCGAGCTCCTCAGTCACAACAGTCTCCGGTGGTCGCTGCGAGCGGCGCTTCTTATTGCGCGGCCCGGCAGGGACAGGCGGAGCGACAGCTTGGTCGAAAGCTTCAGGTCGAGCCCGCAGGGTCGACATTGAAAGCTCTTCGCACTCGGAGAGTGCGGTGGCGGCGTGCCCGCGGCCCAGTCGGAGAGCGCAGAGAGGTGGCGGTCTCCGTTGCTGAGCGGGGCGCGGCACGAGCCGCAAAAACGAGGCGTTTTTACAAAAACGCCTCGTGCTCTTTTAGAGTACACACAGAAACAGTAATAATGTAAAGGATATGTCGCCGGATAGCGTAGCAGGCACGGATGGCTGAAGGCGGCGAAGACGGCCGGCTTCCTCAGGCGCTGTCCTAAGCTTGCTGGTCGCTGGTTTCAACGGCGGCGGCTCTCAAGATCCAGCGATGCGAAGAGCGTCGCTGAAGACAAGAAAATCAGAATTTTAGCCTGTGAGCGCTGAATATATACACGCTGGCCACGCCCATTCTGACGGTTAGAAGGGCGCGGAGGGCGCGAAGCGCCCTCATTGGTTGCCGCGTTCATAGCGCTCACCGATAGGCTTAAGCAGTTGCAGCCGAGCAGCCAATGAGCACGCTTATACAGCCTGCCTAGGTCTGTCGGCTGCTGCACTGCGTTGACAATGAATACAAAATTAAGGATAATTTTTTGGCTTCAGATCTCGAAGAAAGAAGACTTTCCCGATGCGTAAGCTACTTACGCAATACGAGAGAACCTCTCGTAAGAGAACCACAGTGTGTGCTAGCGATGCCAAATAAAATGCATGTACAAATGAAAAAGTTATATAGCCCAAATTATCCTTTATTAAGGGATGGGCTAAATCAAAACTAAATTAACTGAAATAATTTGCAATGTATTGTTCTCTAACAAGTCTACCATTTCTGTTATCTGGGAATATGGCAGCATTATCCCAATCAACATCCAAAGCAACTCTGGGATCCCTTTCTTTTCTTAGGCTGGCAATATTGTGCAGCACTGTGCAGGCAACAGTCACGTCACATGCTCTGTCTGGGGAGACCCGCAGGTGGTGCAGGCACTGAAATCGTGATTTCAGGAGGCTGCAGGTCATTTCAATTCGAGCCCTGGTTTTGGCATGGGCATGGCTGTAAGCTTGCTGTGCTGGGGTTTGGGGGTCTGTAAGGGGAGTCATCAGAAATGTCTCACAGGCATAGCCTTTGTCCCCCAGCAGCACACCAGAGAACTCACCTGTGAATCCAAAACATAATTCTTACAAGTACTGTACTCTTGATGTTCAAGGTGCTTAAAAAACAATGGGGTGGCTTACCTAGAGAGAGTCTCTGGTAAATTCTACTGGCCCGAAAGATTCTGGAGTCATGGACTGAGCCAGGCCACTTTTCCTCTAAATTTGCAATAAGGCAGTCAGCATCACAGATCATATGTAAAAATATATAGCCTATTAAGGTAATTTAATGCACAGAATAATTATGTAGCTGACAGTAACCATAACTCATTCTTACCTGATCATTGACACTGTGGAAAGATTTCCTGTTAACATAATCTCCCTCATGTGCCCCTGAGGGGCATTGGGTACGAATATGGGTGCAATCCACTGTACCAATTACATTAGGAAAAGCTGTAACACAAAATAATGAGTGTCATACTGTGACTGTGCTAATGTAACATTTTGTAGTAATCTGTTATTATTCATGTTACCTGCAATCTTGTAGAACTCCTCCTTGATGTGGATGAATCTTCTGTGACCAGGGAAGGTGATAAATATGTGCACACGGATTTCAATGCCAGACTTACATTTCTTATTGTGCGACAAATAGTGGCTTTATTGAGGTTTTCTGCATCACCGACAGAATACAGAAACATGCCACTTGCAAAGAATCGCAGTGCTACGCAGACCATCTGTGGGACACTAGCCCCGTTTACATGCACACTTTTTTGCTATTCTGATTGAGATCGTTCTGATTGATGGATTCCGGTTGACTGTTTACATGGGATGTTATCTAAACCGATCTGGTGTTTACATGTGCTGACGCTTTCAATCGAAATCATTTTCTGACATGCGCACACAGCTTGTCTGCCGGATCTGGAAGCTCATTATTTCCACGTTTTCAATCCTGTCAAGATGGTGCATCACTTAATTGTCGCGTTAGTTGTAGGCATCAGCCGCGTTTCCACTGTCGGGCCAGTGCGAGCCATAAATGGGCCGTTTTATTGTATAAAACTATTATCTATTGTTCTTTGTTTATTATTGTCTTGTTTTGTATTTGCATCAGTTTTTCATTCTCATATTCATAGCACACTCATTATAGCATAGAATTAAATATATATCATTATTGTAAAAAAAAAAGAAGAAAAAAAGGAAGTTTTATCAGAAAACTGAGCAGAAAGAAATCACTAGAAACAACAAGAGCGACTGTTTGCTGGCATTTTTGTTGTTTAATTGAATATTTAAAACCCAAGAATAGATGTTTTACCACAGGTTTACAATAAAAAGCGATACATTAATCATAATGAATTAATTTGTGTCAAAATTGCACATTAGTCACACAGAAATAAAGTGGTTTACCGTTTATGACGTTTGTGAACGTTTACAAAAGAAAGAGGACACACAACTTATTCGCGTCTGTTTCTGTTTATTTGGTAGCCTAGTAACAGGACGTATTTACATCACATTTAGAAAGAATGTTAATTTCTACAAATATGCCACCAAAAATATGACCTGAGGAGCTTTAGCACCCTCTCCCAAAATGATACAGTTATATTTTCAGTCAGAGAAAAAGAGGATAGTCCGAGACATATAAAAACAGGATTGATTTGTCTGATTTCTTCAAGCATACATATTTACCATGTTTACTATGGTAATGGTTAGCGTGCATAGTTTTTTGCATCGGGTATAAATACTCCTACCTTATACGGTGATCAGAATCCACATCGGATCACAAACAGAAGGCGTTATGTTAGCTGACAGAATTATCTGGCGCAAAACCAGGCATGCGCAGAAAGACGTACGCTCAAAGTAATCGGATCAGCTCGTTTACATGGTGTAATCTTTCGTTTGATCGGTTCGTGAAAAGGTTTATTCCACCCCCTTCAATCCGACTGAAATTTCAATCGGTTTGAGCATTTTTATTCCGATTGAGGTGTTGACATGGAGCATTTCATTCTGATTGGATTTTTAAACTGGTTGTAATCGGAATACAATGCAACATGTAAACGGGGCTACTGAGAGCATGGCTCCGTGCTGTCCTGTGCTGTATGTTTGGACCCAGCAGCCTACACGAATATCTGATGCCATCACCTGAGAATCTGTTCCTCTCAGTCAGATATCCGTCTGAATCTCAGAAGACTCTTTCATGCCTGAATGCTCGTCTGAGTATTAAAACTTCCTCATCAACTACATCATCCAACAAAGGGCAAGCCATTGTGAATAGGAAACACACAAATCTTACATATTGACCTCGTTACGGACTTAATTGAAACCACATTTGCAACTTCATGAGCCATTTCTTATCTCATCAACTGCAATAAAATATAATATATTGATATTTTTCTCATTCAACAGCACATTTCTACTCTATACTTGCATATATAGATATTAGGGGTGTAACGGTTCACAAAATTCACGGTTCGGTTCGATACGATACACTTGTGTCACTTGTGATACAGCAAAAAGAAAGAAATGCCAGAGAAATTTCCTTGATTTTATTTATTTTTTATTTTATTTTTATTATTAAAACTAACATCATAAAGTATGATATTTTTTTTACTTTGAGCAATTCTGGAGCTATAATTGACTCTTCTTAGGAGCATATAAAACAACAGCTCCTTGGAAAAAATGAAATTTAATATTGTAGTAGTTATAAACAGGTTTATTTTAGTTCAGATTAACATTTGAGGGCAGCAATTGTAGCCTATTCATAATGTCACAATAAAACCGACGTAATGTTATTTGAAGGCATTATAGCCTACTATTCCTGACAAACTATGTGACTGTTTCTCACTAGATCTCGCAGTGATGTTATTACTTCTGTGGCGAGTTAAAATGCTCTCTTTACTGCTCGCGCTGCTTTGGTTCAAACTGATAAACGGTCCGTCAAGCACACTCGTGGTTTCGTTCCGCTTGCATTACGTTTGCCATTTGATGTTGGGAAATGTTGTGGTCGCGCCAGCATCTCTTACATTATGAGCGCGCTTGCCACGCGCGACAGGGGTGGGTGTTGTGAGGTTTTCGTGTGCAGCCGTCATAGGCAGCCGTGCACGAGCGCAAAACCTCACAACACCCACCCCTGTCTGTGATTGGTTGGAACACTATTTATTTTGGTTGAGTGGTTGGTGAAACCATTTTTTTTGTGTGCAGATCTCAGAGCCTAGGCTGCCTACAGAGACACGTTTTTTTGAAGGCTGTCTCTGAGCAGAGGTTAGCCCACTGGCTAGTGGACGCTATCGTCCGAGCTTATGATTCCCAGGACATGTTGTTGCCTCTTCCTGGGCTTTGGCTCAAGGCGCCTCGCTGACAGATATTTGTAGAGCTGCGGGCTGGGCGACACCTAACACGTTCGCTAGGTTTTATAGCCTTAGTGTAGAACCTGTTTCTTCCCGTGTACTCATTTCGGCCAGTAGCGCGAAGAATTAGATTAGTGTCGGCTTGCTACGCCATTCTCGCCCCAGGGGCCAGATACGTGCGTTTCCTGCTCCGTTGGTTACCCAACAAACGGCTAACCTCGTGAGTTCCTCCGTCACCACCCGGCGTCAGGGGAGGCGGATCGCCGGTCGCCAGGCCTGTTACCTCTCTCTTGAGCTGAGTATAGGCTGGGGTTCTTTGTAGTGGTCCCTACTACTGACTTTGTGATTGGTAGATAGGTGGAGGGCGGCGCATCAGGCCAAAACAAAACATGACAACATCAACATCAGTTGACTGAGGGCTGCAACTTCACTTTTAAATGACAATATCCTGGCCGGACTACTGTTGTCAGTGATATAAGTATTTGAAATGAACATGATTTCTTAATGTCTAGTGACATATCAGGGCCGTTTAATGATTAATTGAAATACATTTCTTACATACGGTTCCTTTAACATTAACAAAAAATAATAGATAATGTATACATGCAGTTCATTATTAGTTCATGTCAACTAATGAAATGTTATTGTAAAGTGTTACCAAGACATTAATAAAAAATAAAAAAAAAAAAAAAAAAAAAAACGGTAAGCTTGTAATAATGTTTTTAACTCCAGTGGTACTGGTGGATTTCCGCGGGAAATAGAGCATGTCTTTGCGTCATTATGTCACATCTGTACACATAAAGAAGAGTCTTGGCTAGTAGGCTACAGTATGAGTGTGAGGATGTTGGAGGTGGAGATTTATAGCCTTTTCTCACAGCACTTGATATAATGAAATATATATATAATAGTGACAACTGGAGATTCACCCGTTGTAAAACGCAAAAGACTGGCTACAGAAAAAAAAGAGACTGCAACCGGCCCGTGCGAAAACAAGGATGAATATCGGAAGGGCATTAAATGTAGCCACGCAATGCTGACAAGGTCACCCAAGGTCATCAATCACCCTAAAACACGTGCATCAGCAGCTGAGTGGTGTGGTCATCAAACAAACAAATTAACAAAACACTGAGTACAGTAAACAAGGTCATTCTGTCAGCGCAGGTTAAGTGTGAGCAGCGAGGGCTGTTTAGAGCTGATCTGAGGTCAGGGGCGGCACTGCGGTTCTGTTCAAAGCTTTCCGTCTAAACAGATGGCCTGATCTCCAACCAGTTTACCCATGACAGGAACACACACTCTCACAGAGCGAGAAGTGACTGTCATTCTTAATGGAAGGACAAAGGCATATGCACATACTCAAACTTTGAATACACAACTATTTGCACACACACACACACACACACACACACACACACACACACACACATGTTGGTGCACTGTGCATCTATCATTATGGGAACATTCCATAGGTGTAATGTTTTTATATTGTACAAACTGTATATTCGCTCCCTTAACCCTAACTATCACAGAAGACTGCATTTTTAATAAAACATTGTTTAGTATGGTTTTTAAATCCATTTTAATTACAAGGACTCGTAATAGTACTCGAAATCTCCTCATAAACCATGTTTATGTTGTAATACCAGTGTAATACCCATGCCATTATACAAATAATTCCTTTATACCTCATAAATCATATCAACAACCACACGTAACAATTGTGCAAACTGCAATTAAAACACAAAATTGTACCTTATTAACCCTTGTATGGTGTTCGGGTCTGTTGGACCCGTTTTCATTTTTTATCAAAAGAAAAATGATACAATTAATTATTTTTTCAGACCGAGACTCATTGGCCTTGGCTCATTTTCTGTGAGAAATGTATATCAGAATACATTTTCAATGAAAACACACTGTACACCCCCCCTACACATTTAAATTACACACAGGATGTTCGGGTCTACTGGACCCGGGGCTAATAAAAGTGTGGAAATTGTAGGTCCTGTGTACCTTTACTCTGTCCTCCTCCTGTCAGGGCCTGCTGTTAGTGTGTGTATGTTCTTGTATATGGTTTATGAGGACACAAATGTGTATAATGACATGGGTATTACAACGTAAACATGGTTTATGACAACATCTGTGTCCTCATACTAAAACATACTAAATGGTGTTTTTTGAAATTCAAAAAATGCCAAAAGTTTTCTGTGATTGGTAGGTTTAGGGGTAGGGTTAGTGTAGGGGGATAGATTATACAGTTTGTACATTAGAAAAACCATTATGCCTATGGAGAGTGACCGTACACCACATATCCAAGTGAGTGTGTGTGTGTGTGTGTGTGTGTGTGTGTGTGTGTGTGTGTGTGGGTGTGTGTTTTGTGTGTGTCTGTGTGTGTGTTGTGGGCGTGTGTGTTGTGGGTGTGTGTATGTGTGTGCATGAGTGTGTGTGTGTGTGCGTGCGTGTGAGAGAGAGATTGTGTGTAAGTGTGAAAGAGTGCAAGAGTGAGTTTTGTGTTTCTACTCCTGCCATTCCCTCACGAAGTTGCAATTCTTAAATGTGATCTAACAAAGGTAAAGAGAAAATATTAACCATATATGCTGTTCATATTGCTTGTAATTGGGATGAAGTAAACATCTGTTGAGTATTTTAACATAACATTTTTGATTGTGTTGAATTAAAAACCCAAAAATGCAGCGGGTCCACCAGACCCACGAACAGTGGCTGAGTAACAAAAATATGAACACCACACAAGGGTTAAAAGGATCCCCAGAGTATTGCCCAATGACAAAGCAGTTTTGATCCTAATGGTGGACAAAAACAAAATATGTTAACGAAACTGGCTTAGATATGCAGATTTTACAGATATTACATTTATTTATATTTACAGATTAGATTAAATTTATTTATTTATTTATAGCATTCTTTTACAAAGAGAATTACTCTTTGCTGCAGTCTGGTGTGAGTCAAGACAATTAATTGTTCATGGCACATAAAAACTCATCAGACATTACTCAACAGCAGTCATTTAAAACTAACACCTTCAGAAAAAAAGGTAACAGGAGTACAAGAAATTGTCTGTAGAATACTAACAAATGAAAATTAAAGAACAGTTATACATTGTTTTCAGTTTTCCACTGCATGGTACGGCTCGGTACGGCTCACTTTTGGTTGGTTTTCCACTGAGTACAGTACCTATAACTTTCCTTTTAGTACCACCTCAGTTGATGTTCCAAGCGAGCTGTACCGATACTAAATAGTGACATGTAAACACTGCAGATCACAGATTAGTCGCTAGATTTAAATAGTCAGCAACAGCCACCCCAGTATCATTTCTTCGCATGACTTTTTTAAACTATACTTGCTTTAAACAACATTTGCACGCAACTTGAAAATAGAAATGGCTGTATTGTGGTCAGAAGATGAGATAGCGACGCAACTTTCACGATAAATCTATAATCCCACCCACATTGAAGCAGTACTAAACTGTAGTGGAAAAGCAAACCGAGCCAAAGTAAAGCAAGCCGAGCCAAGCTGTGCTGAGCCGAGTCGTACCATGCAGTGGAAAAGCGGCAATACATAACCAGGGGGCCTGAGGTCACGCTCTCTGTGCAGACTGGCGGCATAAGATCCTCCAGTGCTCCCAGGGGAAACTGAGATGAGTGTCCCTGAGAGCAGTCTACATCTCTGGGCGCCTGAATTTGGGAGCATATGTCCTGTCGAGGCAGGAATGTATACTGTACCCCGAGTGATTTGGAGAAAGTTTGACCTGCCGACATGGGCGGGGTCTGTCTTCTCCTTGTAGCCCCGTTCTCTTTCTCTTTCCCCATTCACACTTAAGGTGTATTTGGCGGCCATAGCTGTGCTCCATGCACCGTTAGGTGGTGGATCCCTGGGAAGCATGTATACTGTCCCCCGAGTCAGTGCAGCTGATTTGGAGAAAGTTTGGCCAGGTGGACATGGACCTCTTTGCGTCTCTAGAGACTTCCATTGTCCCCTCTGGTTCTCCGTCACACATCCAGCTCTGTTGGGGCTGGACGTCATGGCCGAGGCTTCGGCTGTACACATTTCTCCCGATCACTCTGCTCCCGTCTTCTTCTTGTAGCCCCGTTCTCTTTCTCTTACCCCATTCACACTTAAGGTGTCTACGGCAGCCATAGCTTGTGGCTATGTTTGTTGTCACCACCTTGTGACTGTTGTACCCTAAGGATGAGGCTTACGGCTCAGGTTAGAGTTCCATCATGGGATCTACCCATGGTTCTAGAAGCCCTTGGACTCTCCATCTGACAAATGCATCTTTCTAAATAAGGCATTCTTGCTGGTGATCACATCACTCAAAAGAGTAGGAGACTTTCAAGCTACTGCCCTGTTAGGGCCGCTGAGGTTTATGTCCAGACGACCTATCAGTGGAGAAAAACTGATCAGTTGCTGGTATGCTTCGGGCCCCCTGAGAAGGACTGCCCGGCTACCAAACTAACTGTAAGCATGTGGATTGTGGAAGCTATTTCTATGACTTATGAGGCCATGTGGAATGTGCTCTGATTAGAAGCACTGTGTATGGCATCTTCTAAAGCCGTACTGTCGGAAACTCCTCTCCGCTTCGTGCCTAACAACACCCCTTATCTGTTCTTAATTCACTGTAAATCATGGCTTTGCAGGGATTATTGCTTTATTCTATAATGTGGACAGAACTGTTTGTGTATATAATCTATATAATTGTTTGTATGTCCAATTGTAAGTACTACTGACTCTGAATGGCTGATGGCTTTAACTTTCCAACAACTAAAAAAAAAATCTAATTTAGGATATTCCCAAATGTACCCTAAGGGACATTTTGTCAAATTTATCTGACTTCCGGGGCTAAACCTGACCCCAGATGATAGCTAAAAGTCACTATTATATTATAATAATAGTAGTAGTAATATTAGTAGTAATAATGTTATCACTATATATAATTCGTTTAATTTAAAACAGCTGTTTTCTATGTGAATATATTGTAAACTGTAATTTACAATTCCTGTGATCAAAGCTGAATTTTCTGCATCATTACTCCAGTCTTCAGCAAAAGCAGTTTATGCCTAACCTGCTACTGTAGCCAACACAACACAACACAACACAACTTCCTTTTCTTGACAAACTCATTGGAACAATTTTCGCGGCATCTCTTTTGTCAGATGACGTATGTTTCGATGAGCCAGCATATGTTCTTTTTTTTTTTTTCATTGGTTTTGTTTTTTAAACTGTCACCAAGGCTGTGCGAGGTCAGTGTGTGGTGGAGTGACTGATGGAGACAGAAGTGGACACCATTGAAGGGCAGGCCTCTGTATTCAGCCAGGCAAACCCTCTTTATGACAACAACATGCAGCTCTTTGAGGCCGAGCGCTACGACTTCCAGCAAAGCGGTGAGTCTCGGGCAGACTGACACTGTTCACATTCAAATATGCTTCAAAATGTTTGTGTGTTTCTGGAATGTTTTATTCTGATCAATCATGACATTCAGTGCTCTGATATTTCATAATATTGTTTGACTGTTGTTGGTCATGGAAAGCTATGTATTGTAACTTAAAATAGTGCTAATCCCTCATATCATATCACTTATAATGGACTTATGAAATCAGTTTTCTGTAGTTTAATCCAGAGTTCTGCATTGTTTGTTACAGAGCTGACACCAAGGAAACCAGCGAAGAAATGTCACTGTATTCCTGTTCTCATAGTGTTTCTCCTGCTGCTGATTGCACTGAATTCTGTGCTGGCCTATAAAGGTAAGATGGAACTGAAATAAATTCACATTTAAAAAGTATAACTTTATAAATGTCCTTGCATTATATACAAAATGTCAAACCAAGTGGCATTGATTTTAAACCAAGCAAGTTTTAGGGTTTAAATAATTACATTATAAATTAACTTAAAATGAAGAAGCATTGTGACCTTTTGTTGCTGTCAGATGTCAATGGATCATGGTGATATTTAAAGTGATTTCTACACCTGTGGTTTCTCTGATATGACTTTGGTTTAAAAATTCCACTAATAATCCCCAAAACACCAGCTGATTAAAACTTATTGAGCAAAAATGATGAAGAAAAGGAAATGTATTGAAGAGAAAAGCTATATTCCTATACAGATGTCACCAATATTTTGTTGTATAATGCAATGAAATTTGTATATTTTTAGTCGTAGCCTTAAGGTGCAGTCACATTCACCATTGCTTGGCGAAATTTCATGGGCAAAACTCTAACAGAAATCCCTGCGATCGGGTGCAAAAAAAATCCCCTATGCAGATTTCACTGATTTTCAAGATGGTCAGTTTAATTCACCACACTCACCAATAGAAAGCTGCTTGGTTTGAAAGTGAATTCTGTGTGAGCTGAGCTTTATACATCGCTCTACTATTAACAATAACTGACCATTTTTATCTAATGTGATTGCACCTTACAGTAAGTGTGTGTCCTACACTTTTTGTGGACATGAATATTTCACGGCATCATGTAAGCTATCACCTTGTTTCTGTTGTTCCATGATTTAATCTGCTTTGTATGATGTGTATTTTATGCAGTCTTCTCTCTGGAGGCTTGTACTCACTGTACATCAGCTGAAACCAGATCAGGGGAACTCCAGTCTGCTGAAAGATTCAAGCAGGGCAGCTCCAGCTCAGATGAGGTTTATACACACACTTCACACCATCATTCATGTTGTGCTAGGGTGACCATATTCCAGGACATGTCCGGCTGGGATTTCGAGATCGCCCAAAATATCCGGGATACGGCTTTTGCTTTCTCGTCGCCATTCATTTTGTTTACATGCACACCTTTTGATTCAGTAGGACTGAATTAATTCCGATTGGTGAATCTGAATGTAATGTTTACATGAACGCTAAACAAGTGATCGGTTGATGTGCGTTTTGGCATTGCTAAGAAAATTCCTCTGTTTTCGTCTCGATCGGGATCCGTGTGAAGCAGAATGCATGACCTGCAAAGCTGGCACATACGTGTCAGTGTTAAATAATGTAATAATGTAAACATAATGAATGGTGACTGTAGAAAGCAAAAGCCGAATCCCGGGCATTTTGGGCGATCTCGAAATGTCCTGGTTAAACAGGACGTATGGTCACCCTATGTTGTGCCACATACTCGTATTAGGCCTGTTTTAAGTGTGTCAGAGCTGAAGGTGTGTGTGTGTGTGTGTGTGTGTGTGTGTGTGTGTGTGTGTGTGTGTGTGTGTGTGTGTGTGTGTGTGTGTGTGTGTGTGTGTGTGAACAGGAGTGTCTGTCCGATCTGTGTGGGAACAATGGGACTCTAGAAAAACTGAGGACTCAACTAAACCAACTCAACGTTAGTGCACAAAGAGGTACACATCTTTGTCTTTGATACACACAAGAGAAATCCTATTGGTTGACTAGGTACTATTTTGAGAATCTGCCATGATTTCAGTCGTTAAAGGGGTTGAATGCATTTTCAGATCTATACTTTATATTTACTGTTTTTAACAACTACAGTATGTACTAACATTTAAATTAATAATTTGATACAATGCACTTATTGTGTACATACCGATATATGCTTTTACACTGTACTTTGTACAAAACATACCCGCATGTAATTACAGCTGTTATTAATTTCTGTACATTTATAATGATGTTGACCTTCTCTTACCCCTTAACCTACCCTTTTTTAATGTTCCAATAAAGCAACTTAGTTTCTCAAAGTCTGAGCTTTATTAACATTAAGCTTTGACTGTAAGTTACATGCAAACACACAATGTGACTACTCTTAGGAAAACTGCAGACTCGCGTCTCATTTGGATGTCTGCAACTTAACTCCTAGCAAACACTCGGTCGCCACCTAATGGACTAAAGACACATTACCCATAACAACAATATAAACTGTTTTATATCACATCACCCTTCCTTACGAGTTACTTAACAAATGTAACATTGAACTGTGAAATTACAATAGTCAGAAAACAACATTTGTTTTACTTTTTTTTTTCATGAATGTCTTTCTTTATCTTGCAAAGTCCTTGAATCTCTTAGGAGTTGTGACAATTCGTCCAGACCTTGTTTGCACTCTTTTTGGTGAACTAACTGTAGTGTGACTGGAATCAGACTCAGGTAGATCAGTTCCTGGTTGTTAATACTGCACTGTAATAGTCCTTGAATCTCTTAGGAGTTGTGACAATTCGTCCAGACCTTGTTTGCACTCTTTTTGGTGAACTAACTGTAGTGTGACTGGAATCAGACTCAGATAGATCAGTTCCTGGTTGTTAATACTGCACTGTACTGTCTGGGATGTTATCAGGCTCAGTTGCAAGTTGATTTTGACCATGAACTTAATTTTTCCTCTGAGTTTGTTGAACTCAAGTAGATTCTGGTTCAGTGTCACTGACTGTAGGCATCAGGTGTCGTCGATTTCGTCGAAGTACTCCAGATTGGATGAGGTAAGACCGTGGTGATTTGCACTTTCTGAGAATAGTCCCGGATCTTATCCAACCTCTTTCAGCATCCAGCTTGACTGCAACAGAAGTTCCAGGTAGAATCTCTGGTAATGTTCTGACACCGTTTCTTTTGTTGTAATACTTCCTGTAGGTCCTTTTTTGCCTTTTGATCAGCCTTTCTCACTTGCCGCAGATCAGGCCATTCAGGTCACAGGTGAGACTCCAATGTGGGAACTGTAGTTCTTATTTGTCTTCCCATCATCAGCTGTGCTGGACTTACGCCTGTAGCTTGAATGGGTGTGGCTCTGTAGCTCATCAAAGCTGTGAATGGGTCAGACTGTTTCAGGATCCTTTTAGCTGTTTGCGCAGCCCTTTCAGCTTCTCCATTTGACTGGGCATAATAAGGGCTCGAAGTAATGTGCTGAAAATCATAATCTCTAGCGAAGTCTTTGAAAGCACTTCCACTATACTGTGGGTCGTTGTCAGTAAAGAGAATATTGGGACAGCCCCATCGTGCAAACATGTTCTTTAAGCAAGCACGTGTTGTTTCACCTGACAAGTTTTGAAGGTGAGCAATGTCAATATATCTTGAAAAATAGTCCACGACTACCAAGTAATGTTGCTTATTCACCTCGCAGATATCAGCACCGATTCTCTCTCAAGGACGGTCTGGCAGTTAAGTGGTTAAAAGTGGCTCCTTCCTTTGAGTAGGTCTTGATTCCAGACAATCCTTGCAGCTGTTAACTAGCTGCTAGATTTCCTGACAAGCCTGACCACCACACACTACATCGGGCTCTCTCTCTACATTTCACAATGCCTTGGTGACCGCTGTGCAATCTTTGCAGTATGTCAGACCTCAAATTTTGGGGAATTATGATCCTGTCATCATAAAGCAGTAGATCCTGGAAAATTGACAAATGATGGCATGCACTGTAGTATGATTTCAAGGCTTGAGGGACATTAGCTGCATACCTGGGCCAGCCATCAGTCACATACTGCCTCACCTTTTGTAGCTCAGAATCCATCTCTGTCTCTCTTTTCACAGATTCCAGCTTTGTGGGAGAAACTGGCCATGCACCACAGACTGCATTCTCATAGGCTTCCACTTCTTGGACTAATTCAGAGACCACTGATGAAATGGTTGGCTGAGGGTGTCGTGAAAGCGTATCAGCGACCACCAGTTGTTTGCCAGGTACATATTGTGCGACAGGATTGTAACGCATCATCCGCAACAACAGCCTTTGACATCTCAGCGGAACTGAATCAAGATCCTTTGCATTGATCAGTGAAATCAGTGGCTTATGGTCGGTTTGCAGGATGAAACTTTCCAATCCATACAGAAACCGTGAGAATTTTTTTACAGGACCACACGGCCGCTAGACACTCTTTTTTGATCTGGGCGTACTCTTTTTCAGCATCGGTCAGCACCCTGGAACAGTAAGCCACTGGTTTCAGCTGTCCATCATGGTTCTGCAGCAAAACGCCTCCCAGACCGTAGCTGCTCGCATCTGCGCTGACGACTGTGGGCTTTGTAACATCATAGAATGCTAGCACAGGGGCTATTGTGATTAGGCGTTTCACATTTTCAAAGGCCTCCTCTTGTACAGCACCCCAGTACCATACTACATCACGTTTCACCAGCTCGTTGAGAGGTTGAATAACCTCTGAGAGATGAGGAACATACCTGCCCAGCAAATGAATCATTCCTAGCATTCTCCGTAGGTCTGAGACGTTCTTTGGCTTTTCAAGGTGAGTGATAGCTTCGATTTTGGATGTGTCTGGGCAAATTCCCTCTTTGTCTATGACATGTCCCAGGTACCTGAGTTGACTCTGACGTAACAGGCACTTTTCTGTGTTCAGCTTGAGACCAGCCCGGTCAATGGCTTCCAGAGCCTTCTGCAGTCGCTGCTCGTGTTCCTCTGGAGTGTTGCTAAATACTAAAATATCGTCCATGAAGACTGCAACTCCTTCAAGGTCTTTGAGGATTACCGACATTTCCCGTTGGAAGATTTCGGGTGGGCTGGTGATACCGAACAGTAACCTGCGGAAAAAAATATCTTCCAAAAGGAGTAATGAACGTTGTCAGTTTAGCACAGTCCATATCCAGTGGAAACTGCCAGAAGCCACTAGCTGCATCGAGAAGTGAGAAAACTTTGGCGTGTGCTAGCCTAGGAAGGATGTCGTCAATTGTTGGCAGCACAAATTTCTCTCTTTTTACAGCTTTATTTAGTTGTTTTAGATCCACACAAATCCTTATTTGCCCTGTCTTCTTTGGAACGGCCACCATACCACTCAGCGCACCACTCAGTAGGCTCAGTGATCTCCTCAACAACACCACATTGTACCATTCTCTCTAGCTCCGCCTTGACTTTTGGAAGCAAGGGCACGGACACCCGTCTTGCAGTGTGCACACTGTATGGTACAGCATCCTCTTTCAGGCAGATTTAATGGATTTTGTCTTCACTAATCCCAGTTCAGAAAAATAAATGGGTTGGAGCTCTTCTAGCCTCTTAACTAAACCCATTTCACTTGCTGCATCACAACCAAGGAGATTGTTTACATGGGGACCAGTCACCACAAATGCTTCAAAAAATATACTGCTCATCTTTAAAGGTAGTCTTAGCTCTGAACTGACTTTTGCATTGCAATGTTCCCCCTGGGCTCTCAAGTTTCACATTGAGTTTGTTAAAGGTTGTCTAAGCGATGTCAGGCCAAAACATTTTTTGTCACATACAGCAAACATCTCCTCACTATCCGCTAGCTGCCTGTCCCCTGAACACACTGTAAAAAAACGCGGTCTCTGTAGACACCACAGGCTCCACAAACGGCAACAAAAACAAACTGTGCTCACCCGCACCCCGAAACATAACAAACAGAGCTCCAGCCAATAACCGACAAGAAGTGTTGAAGGGTGGGGTTTGCGCGTTTGCGGGGTTAGTGCGCGTGCACATGAGGTGGGTGTGTGGAGGAGAGAGATGAAGAGGGAAGTTTGAATTATGGCCGACACACGACCAAATAGACGACGTTCCGATGAACAGAACAACTGGCAAGAGGGACAAGGATAAGGAACGCGCGAAGTCCCGAATTTACATCGGAAAAACCTTTGAAATGTGGCGAGACCTCCGCCGGCAGAAGGGATTTGCTAGCAGCTACTATCCGACATTCAGTTGCTCTGTTTTTGCAGAACAGGTAAATCCACTATTCTTTCTAAACTGACGTTCATGTTCGCCAAACCAACACAAGGATGTAATTAGCTAGATTTATGCAGTCAGCGTTAACTTTGGTGAATACAACATGTATGTTTCTAGCAGCGATCAATCTCTATTGTAAATGATCAAGCAAATTCACAGTAGGGTGACAATTTGTGTAAGTTAAGGGTTGTTTTCACCCACGGTTTGTCGTGAATTTGAATGTTCATTTAAAGGCTATTGACAACTTTGACTAAATTGGTTTACAACGCCGCCGTTGTCTATGTTCACTGGGAAACGCGAAGTTAAACGTTATCTTGCTATCATTGCGTCCTTGTATGGGAGCTATTTATAACCTCAGGTGGCAAAACGATTTTAAGATAATTTTTCTCTTTTTCTGCATTCTGTTCTGCAATATATAAAAGCATTTATCTAACTTGGCGACATTACACATTGAATGAAGTATCAGTAAAACTTAACTTTGTAGTGACTATTTTGACTTTCCTTTATGCCGGAAGGGAGGGGAGGAGGGAGGAGACGGGATGAGGAGGAGGGAGGGTCTAGCCAGCCTCCGTTTTGTTTGACAATAATTCGAATGTCAACAAGAAGAAACGTCTCCCGGGATCGCTTAGACAACCTTTAAGTTTTGGTTTGCACTTCAAAACTGAGAAGGTTTTCTCAGAAATGACACTTATGTCAGCGCCTGTGTCAATTTTAAAGTCTATGTCTGTGCCCTGAATTGGGAGTGTGACAATCCAAGCTCCACTTTTGTCATCAATGTGAGTTAACTCACCCAGGAAATGCGTTACATTGCTGCCCTCTTGTGGTCTGCTGACATCATGGACTTCTCGGGTTCTACAAACTGCAGCGAAATGACCCTTTTTTCTGTATTTGCGACACTCAGGACTTTTTACTGGACAAATTTCACCTTTTCCATGATTTCTGCCATATCTTTTACATCTCCAGTCAGAAACATGCTCATTTTGGTTTTGATTTGAGCCACGGTGCTGTCTGCCTCTTTCACTTTGGTGGAATTTTCCTCTCGCGCCGGCCACCTCGTTGATTTGTGCACTGACGCTGTCAGCCTGTTCATTAACGTGTCCACGGACTTGTTCAGACTGCCTCACGAGCTCTACGGCATTTCTGAGTGTCAATTCGGGTATTAATTAGAGCTTTTCTGACAGCTTTCGGCCCTGAATCCCGATCAGGAGCCTGTTGTGAATATTTTCATCTTTAGCAGCACCAAAGTCACATGTGTTTGCTTGCTCGTGGAGGCTACGAATATACTCTTCGGCCATTTCACCTGGCTGTTGAGCCCTCGTGTGGAATCGTGCGCGCTCGTGAATAACATTAACTTTGGGTACAAAGTAGTCATCGAGCTTCCTTATCACAGTTTTATAGTCCTCTCGTTCTTCCTCCCCAATTGTAAATGTCTGATACACTTGTTCAGCTTCTTTTCCTAATGAATAAAGCAGTGTACAGACCTGTACTTCAGCCTCTTCCTTATCAAGTATAGTGGTGATCCTGTAGCGGCGAAATCTCTGACACCATTCTGGCCATCGTTCGGGGTAACCAAAATCAAAACTGTCCGGGGGCTGAAACTTGACAGCGCTTCACTTCTGACATTTTATTAACATTAAGCTTTGACTGTAAATTACATGCAAACACACAATGTGACTATTCTTAGGATAACTGCAGACTCGCGTCTCAATTGGATGTCTGCAACTTAACTCCTATCAAACATTTGGTCGCCACCTAATGGACTAAAGACACATTACCTATAACAACGATATAAACTGTTTTATATCACACCCTTAACCCTACTCATACTACCAAAACTGTCCTAACCTCACCTGTATCACCTCAATAGCAGCACAAGTATTTTAGAAAATCGTTACATCAAGAATGGGGAGATTTCAAATCTTCCCGTTTAATAAGGGTGGAAAACAAAAACACATATTTGAGTAATATTTAAGGTGTGAAAGTTTCAGTATGATTTTATTGTTTATGTGGAAATATCAAGAAAATTTTGATGTTCCATTTCATGACCACTTTAAAGCATTTTGTCTGGAGACACCATAGGTGTGTCTCACAGAATTAAGGTTGTCATTTTCCTTTATATTTCATAGTCATGGTTTGTCCGCCTGGTCCACCTGGTCCACCTGGAACACCTGGATTACAAGGTAACTGTGTACTGTGACAATGCCTTGAAAATATTGTCACTCAGTCAACCTCTCACTCTAATTTAACATTAGTAGATTGCAATATTTAGGCGGAGATAAGGGAGATAATCATGACTTATTTGCCCAAAGCTTGGCTACAACTATCAGCGTGAGGCATCAGCTTGAACAATTTAAAGCGTTTAAAATTCAGTAAAACAACGTATTAAAAGTTATTTGAACAATTCATTTAAAATCTACCTTTTTTTGAGGGATATTAGCAGACTACGCTAAAGTAACTGTTCCTACTCGCACCACTCCGAACGGGATTCGTCAACTAGGGCACTTAAAGCCAAAGCCCCTTGCAGTTTCACCTGCACAGCTCTTTCTAGCTGGCCTCCAGTACACACACCGCCCTGAACGTCACTCCACTCCGGGTCACGGCACCAATGGAACGGGTCCTACTCGCACCTCTCCGAACAGGATTCGAACCATCGTCAACTAGGGCGCTTAAAACCACTGCCTCTTGTGCATCTCTTGAGCATCTCTTGAGGTTCACCTGCACAGCTTTTACTAGCTGGCCTCCAGCACACACCACCCTGAACGTCACTCCACTCCGGGTCACGGCACCAATGCAACCGCTCCTACTCGCACCGCTCCTAACAGGATTCAAGCCATTATAAACCAGCATGGGAAGGCAGAGGAGTGAGGTTTTACCTGCACAGCTCTTCCTAGCTAGAATCCAAAAGAATACCAAACATCTGTGAGGCACCCAAAATCTCTGAGATCCTCTCCCCAGTTAAAAGGGGTGAAAATCGGCTAATTTGCATCTTTTATTTTGAACCCAGCAGCAGATCTCAGTGACCAGAATAGAGCCAATCGCTTTCCACATGTTCCTTCACAATCTGCGTGGTTTTAGTGCTCCCTGCTGGTCAAAACAGACTTAAACACTGAACTGAACTAAAGCTGTCATGTATTTTGTCATTGTTATGTCATGCTTTGAGCAGTCAGTTTTTATACTCCAGCTGTGCTCTGTATTAGGTTCTCCTGGAATACCAGGGAACCCAGGACAGAAAGGAGGCCTTGGCTCACCAGGTTAGTGTATTTTTGTATATCTGTATGAATTTTGTATGCATATGTGTATGGGTGTGAGTGCTCTTGAGAAGCATGTGTGAGTATTGTGCTCTTAATTTTTCGTCAGTTTTAACGAGCTGCATAGGCTTAGGAAATAATTGTACGTTAGTAATGCTAAAGCATTCACTTCTTTGGTGTACACAAAGAAAATGCTGCAAAACAATGAACATTAATTGAAAATGATTGTATTTATTTCAGGGAGGGTAGGTGAGCCTGGAGCTCCAGGTGAAAAAGGACAGAGAGGAAACCCAGGTCTCGCAGGGGAAAAGGGAATGGTTGGCGCTCCGGGTGCGCCTGGTAATCGCCTCCTTACTTTCACACACGTCTCATCCCAGTATAGCAGATCCACATCTCTCCCTGACTGTATTTATTTCTGTCTCCAGGTGTTCCAGGCTTAAAGGGGGATCCAGGAGAGAGAGGAATACAAGGTGCCTGATTATTATGATGAAAGGCCACCTTAATAATTCATACTGTAATAAAACAGAAAATATGTGTTGTGGAATGCCTTGCACATTTTTCCATGCCGTAAGAGTTTTAAACTGCTCTAATGACTACTGCTCTGTGCACACAAGGTTTACCTGGGAATGACGGTCGTCCAGGTGCCGATGGAAAGAATGGTTTGGCAGGAACACCAGGGGCCCGTGGAAATTCAGGTACTTCTTGAAAGATAAATCTGACACGAATGATTTGATAGTTTGTTTATAGCTGCTAATTACTACTACTGATAGAAAATAAGATTTTTTCACAGTGTAGTGCAATTGTGCAAAAGTACAACCACACCACAAAACCACTTTAACCTGTTTAGTCTGAACAGTAGTAATAGTGATGGTTTCCTTATTAAACACCACTAAAACTAAATCTCAGTCAAAGCCACACTTGACTGTTCTGCATTTTGTCACTTTTTGATACCTTGTACTTGAAATCGTACTCGGTTACTAACGTAACCTCGGTTCTCTCTAGAAGAGGGAACGAGAACTGCGTTGAAAACGCTATGGGGAAAAACTATTTTTCACGAAATACTGAAGCAAAAAATTATCCTTTAATTTTTTAATTAATGTAAAGCGCGTTGCAGCAGCACACAGCCATGGGCGAGACGGCTCGCTCGCCCATTGGCTGCTCTGTGGCAACAGCATAAGCCTATCGAGCGAGGCCTGCGGTGACGCCGAAACGGGCGTGGCTTGCCCTATAAAGGTAGCTCGAGAAGGATGATTAACTGATTTATTCATCGCCGAAGCGAACCAGAGTAAAACCGCACACACGGCAAGAAACGCAGTACTCGTTCCCTCTTCTAGAGAGAACCGAGGTTACATTAGTAACCGAGTACGTTCTCTTACGAGAGGTCTCTCGTACTGCGTTGAAAACGCTATGGGGAACCATTGCAAAACGCCGTGCATGCTGTAATTAAACACCCATAAACCTGGAAACCCAGGGTTTATCATGCATAATCACTAGAGGGACTCACAGAGAGTCCTGGAACAGGAAGGGAACCCTTCTGCCCCTATATGGTGACGTCCATAGACGCAATAGCATGACATCACATAGACAGGGCGGAGAGCCTGAACTAATGTGGGAAAATGTGGGTCTTACGCAATACTGCCCGTATGACCCGCACTGCGCTCGCGATCTCAGAGTCCTAATCAGACCACTGATTTGGCTATACCGACAATAACTTAGCCTGTAGGGCGGGAACCTCTAGGTTATAAAATCTAATAAATGTAGACGGCGAGGCCCAGCCTGCCGCCATACATATGTCCTGTAAGGAAATCCCACTAGACCAAGCCCACGACGAGGCAACGCCTCTCGTGGAATGCGCTCTGACACCCAACGGGCACTGAAGACCCTTGGTAGTGTATGCTAGCGCCATAGCATCAACTATCCATCTGGATAGGCTTTGTTTCGAAACAGCCATTCCCTTGGAACGTCCACTGAACGAGACAAATAGCTGCTCAGTCTGTCTAAAGACAGAAGAACGAGACACATAAACTCTCAGAGCCCTAACAGGGCAGAGAAAACTTGAGTCCCCTTCCTCTGAGCCCGAAACGGTGTGTTGAGGGATTTTGGCACGTAACATGCCTAGGTTTGAGTATGACTCTTGAGTCACCTGGCCCAAACTCTAAGCACGCTGCGCTCACCAAGAGCGCGTGCAGGTCACCTATGCGCTTCACTGAAGCGAGAGCCAACAAAAACAGTTTTGAATGACAGATGTTTGAGGCTAAATTTTGAAAAGTTTGAATGGGCTCAAAAGGGGGACCTTTCATGGCCTCCAAAACCGTAGAGAGGTCCCACATAGGGACTGAAGGAGGTCTGGGAGGATTCAGCCTCCTAGCTCGCCTGAGGAAGCGGATGACTAGATCGTTCCTTCCTAATGACTGACCCGAGCCTTGTTCCAGTGAACGCTGCGATAGCTGCCACATAGACTTTGAGCGTGGAAGGGGCTCTGCCCTTATCCAATAGCTCCTGTAGGAAGGAGAGAACCTCTGTCACCTCACAATCGAGGGGTGAACTACCCCGAGCTGTGCACCAGCTGGAGAATACCGACCTTTTCGAGGTGTAAAGCCGTCTAGTTGACGGAGCTCTGGCCTGAGTGATAGTATTTAGTAGGGCTGTACTCAACCAAAGAAAATCTTGGTCGACCGAAGTCCTGAAATTTACGACTAAAAATCGACTAAAATCGACTAAAAATGATGTTAGAAAAAAAAACGTTAAATTAATTAGATGCGCACTGTGCGCAGGACTTGGTAGCCTTGTTGTCCGCCTGAATGAATTATAAATAAACATAAACAACTAGTAGGCTATTTGCAGTATATTAAATCGTTTTTGACCTAATTATTTTGCACTGAAATGAGTCTGACACTCGAGTTTGTCAGCTCTGACGGCGCTGCATCACGTGCACCTGCGCAATATCCTAGCTTATGATTTCCGAAAATAGTACTATGTTGTCAACTAGTGATATCATCACAAGAACTGTTGAGGAATATGCAACATAATTTAGACAATTATTTTTGTCATATGTTATAATAAGTTCTAACTGTCAGACGCTATCATTTCACCGTGCATGTCCTCGCACCGAGCGAGGCTGAACATGAGCTCAGCTTCGCAGCTGAGACACGAATAGACTATTAATATTAACTTAAAGCTTTTACTCTTAATAAACACAAAAGGCACGTCCACTTTAATAAAAAAATAATATTTATTAAACAAACCAGATCAAGAGCAGAAACGAAATAAAGTGCATAACTGAAAAATAAAGCATCCTAGGCTCAAAACTAACACAACCAACAGCACAGCGCAATTGCGCATTAGGCTCCAAATAAAAAATAAAAAAGTTAGGTTATCACACTAAAACATTGAAATATGCAAATTCTGATATGTTTATATAGCCTACTCAAAACAGACAGGGCAAGCTAACGCAGACAAGTGAGCTTAACGTTACCACTTTTAGATGATATGTCATGTTTGTCGTCAAGCTGTGGAAAACTGTTGCTTGCAAACTTTGCATTCAACCTTTTTCATGTTATCAATTTTAACAAAATGCTGCCACACTGTCGATTTCTTTGTTGTTGACATGTTAGAAGAGGACTGACTATTAAACACTCTCACAATTAAATAAATAATATTCAGCATCAAACCTTCTATGCTCGACGCTCTCTCTTGGGTTGGACTAATCCAAAAAAGGTGAAAACAAGGGGGGTGTTTTGAAGACAGACTGTTACAGTGAAACAAGGGTACTCTGAAAACACCCCCATTAGCAGTTAGTGCTTTCCACCTGATGAAATGAGCGCGCCTCAGCGCGGCAAAACTGATGAAATAAACGCGGCAGAAAATCGACCAATCAGAATTTTGGTCGAACCAGAACATATTGACCAACTAATCAACTAGGACAGTACTGCCCTACAAAGCAAAAAGGCAGTAACTACGCAGAGTGCAGAACTGAGAAAAATGACTTTAAAGTTATCCTGTCATCCAGCCTAAGTAGTTGTAGGTAGATTATTGGACATGTGGCTGTTTTGTTACTTTATGTTAGCTTATTCTTTGTACATATCAATCCTCATATTTAATTTGATATTTTACCCCTATTTTGCAGTTACTGTATTCTTGCTTTGTATTACTTACTAAAATCGTGGCACCATACCAAGGAAAAAAGCAGTAACTACAGATTCTCCAAAAACTATTTTGCCACAACTTGGGCTCTGGGTGTGTTAGATACACTGTATTTGAATTAATTGGAACCATTTGTTTTCCTGAACATGGATATACCAATCCCAAACTAATTTGACCATTTTAGGTAAATATTTTCCACCCGGAAGCTGTTCTGGTGCTGAAACGGCTGCTTAAAGTCGCACATTGCTAAGCTGTATCAAGGTCCAAATGGGGACCATTTATTTTAAAAAGGACCACATTATTATGTGTGAGTATTAGATTAATGTGTGTCTGGGGGTGTTTCTGTATCTGTAATGTAGTATCTGCTATACCTACAAATCACATTAATGTTAAAGCACTGCAAAACAACTTTTCTTTAGAGCAAAACAAAATCATTTTGCCTACGTGTTTCTAATTTGTGTGAAGTTAGAAGGGTGAAATCGCAAATGTTAAAACCGTCCCGTGAGTAGGCCTATGTCTCGATACCAAAATTCCAGTAGTCGGTACCGATACCATTCAAATTTTACGGTTCTCGGTACCAATTTCGGTACCACAGCAAAATCTGTTGAAATTTTTCTATTTTATTTAACTGTTTGGGAAAAAAAAATATTTATGACGGTGATCATAAGTAAATAATACATAAGCATTGAAGGCTACATGCTGTTTAAACGTAAATATTGCTTATAAAAAAATCAAGTGAAAATTAAGCAACCTTCTATGCACACATTATTTTTAGTAGTAGTAGTAGTATTTTTAATACATGGAGACGTGGCTAAATCTAGTGTACAGTAGCCTAATATAATTATTTCTGTCAATTTCTTCAAGTTAAACCGAACTTTTATTTTGACGGGTTGCCGTGAAGACCTTTGAGTTTCTGTGTGTGTATGATATGACGATAGTTTTTCTCAAATTAAACGGTAAAATGCTCATGAAGTGACTCTCAGAGCGGCTCTGGATATGAATTTCATCATGCCATCATATCGTGAGGCAGCAGAGACTGAAAACAGCGCGAGCGTCACTCATGCTTGTGTGTGTGTGTGTGTGTGTGAGAGAGAGAGAGAGAGAGAGAGAGAGAGAGAGAGAGAGAGAGAGAGAGAGAGAGAGAGAGAGAGAGAGAGAGAGGTACCGTAAATACCGCGCGTCTGCGCCATTCATTCACAGAGACAAGCAGAACATGCAGGGTTAATGTTTAAATTGTCTTTTTGCGGTTTAATATATTATACACAGACACTATATCGTGGTATATGTCGGCTACGTCAATATGCACTTAGATAAACATAGAAGCAACTGCAGCTCCTATTACAGAAATGCTGGTATCGTCACATTTAAAAAAATTCAGTACCGAAGTACCGGTACTTTTGACAACACTACCCGTGAAGATGCCGCGAAATCAGCTGTGTGTGTTCACCATGGCAACAGTAACTTCACTGCGCAGCAACACGGTTATTTTTTTGTTAGGTAAAACATAACAAGAACACAGTAATGGATGTTACTGTACTCATGCTTTGTTTCACGAGGGCTTTTTGCAGTTACTGTACAAACGACTACCATTTTTCTCCAAAACGACACACATTTGAGATAAAATGTTTTGTCACATAACAAAGGATGCCTTGAATGTCATGAAAATGATAATAACTCATTTTTGACCAAAAATGCAGTTACTGCCTTTTTGCTTTGTAGGGCAGAGTACAGCCCTAGTATTTAGCACTCCCGCTGGGAGATCAGCGGGTACCCGTTGAGCGTCCAGACGTGGAGGGACCACAATTCCGGGTGAGGATGCCAAATCGAACCCCTGGCCTGCGAGAGGAGGTCCCTCCTCAATGGCACTGGCCACGGGGCAGTGTCTGCTAACTGCATCAGAACTGGGAACCATGGCTGGTTCATCCAGAGCGGCGCTACAAGCAGCACTGAGCATTTCGTTTCCCTGATCCGTTCTAACACCTGAGGCAGGAGGGAGACGGGGGGAAAGGCGTAGAGCGGACAGCGCGGCCACGTTTGGGACAGCGCGGTCTCGCTCTTGGAAAAGAACGTGGGGCAGTGAGCGTTTTCGTGGGACGCGAACAGGTCCATCTCCGCTCTGCTGAATCTCTCCCACAACAGCTGGACTGGACCATTCTCTCATAGGAACGTTGTTCCTGGACAGTCTGTCTGGACCCAGATTCTGGATTCCTGGCACATGCACTGCTCTCAGCGAGCGCAAGTTGCAGTGAGCCCATAACAGGAGGCGTTCTGCCAGCCTGTACAGTCTTAGGGATGTGAGACCGCCCTGGCGATTTATATAGGACACCACAGACATAATGTCCGAACGGACTAAGACGTGTTGGTCCTTGATTCGGGGACGAAAACGCGTCAGCGCGTTGTCCACTGCCAACATTTCTAGGCAGTTGATATGTTGGAGCTTTTCCCATTCTGACCACAGACCGAAGAACGATCTGCCCTCGAGCAGCGCTCCCCATCCCGATGTGGAGGCGTCTGTCGACACCACTTTCACTCTCGAGGAAGTCCCCAGGCTTACACCTGATTGGTACCAGTCGCTCGTCATCCAAGGTTTTAGAGCTTCCACACAGCTCTGATTGACCTTGAGACGCAGCTGACCGGATATCCACGCTCTGCGCGGTACTCGCGCTTTCAACCAGAACTGCAGAGGGCGCATGCGGAGCAAGCCCAGCTGGAGAACTGATGATGCTGAGGCCATAAGACCTAGCATCTTCTGAAATTTCCTGAGCGTGACGGTCGCGCCACAGCGGAAAAGGCCCGCTGCGCGCTGAATGTCTAGCACGCGCTGTGGTGACAGCCACGCTATCATGGACTGTGAATCCAGAACTGTGCCCAGAAACAAAATCGTTTGACTGGGGTTCAGCGAACTCTTCGTCCAATTGACTGAGACCAAGATTCTCGAGGTGATCGAGTAAAATGGCCCTGTGCTCCACGAGCTCTGATCGCGATTGAGCTAGAATCAGCCAGTCGTCCAAATAGTTCAGCACTCGCATGCCTCTGAGTCTGAGAGGTGTGAGCGCTGCGTCCATGCACTTCGTAAATGTACGGGTGCCAGGGATAAGCCGAACGGCAGGACTGTATACTGGTATGTCTGGCCCTCGAAGGCGAATCTCAAGTATCGCCTGTGACGTGACGCTATCTGTATTTGAAAATACGCGTCCTTCAGATCTATCGACATGAACCAGTCCTCTCTGCGAATTTGCGCGAGGATTCTCCTGGTCGTGAGCATTTTGAAACTGCGTTTCACTAATGCTTTGCTCAACTGTCTTAGATCCAGTATGGGTCTGAAACCCCCGTCTTTCTTGGGAACCAGAAAATATCTGCTGTACAGCCCCCCTTCGCTTTGAGCTTGAAATACAGGCTCTATAGCCCCTTTGCTCATCAGTTTTAATATTTCGGCACGAAGTAGGTGTGCTACTTCTGAATTCACTGTAGATTCGACGCGCGCTGTGAAGCGGCGAGGCCGTCGATAAAACTGTAGCGAGTAGCCTCTCTTTATAATGCCTAGCACCCATTCCGAATCCCCTGGAAGCGCTGCCCATGCGTCCGCATGGATGGCTAAGGGTTGGATGCAAAGCGCGCTCTGTTCGCCGGGCGACAGAGGCGCTTCGGTGTGCTGCAACATAGGCGTAATGCCTGTGACATTCGAGGCGGGAAGCGCACTGATCACAGCGGGCAGAGCACTCATCCTCGACCCGACTACGGTGCTTAACCGAGTGAGGGAGGGCTGAGCGGGTCCCGTAGGACTCGTGGTGTCTGTGAGTAAGTGTGGGCACGGTTTGGGAGCGGGCACATTTACT
This sequence comes from Scardinius erythrophthalmus, assembly GCF_964197995.2. Classification (NCBI taxonomy): domain Eukaryota; kingdom Metazoa; phylum Chordata; class Actinopteri; order Cypriniformes; family Leuciscidae; genus Scardinius; species Scardinius erythrophthalmus. The sequence goes on from NC_138226.1 coordinate 43,315,470, forward strand.
GCTTTGGACGCGCTGTCTGCCTGGGCAGAGCGAGCGCGCACAGGTTTCGTTTTTACAGAAACCGTGTGACATGTGTGACATAGTGTTTGTGGGCACTGGGAAGTGGGCACATTTACTATGTCGGTTGCGCGATCGACCTGAGTCGATTTTATGGGCGCACGCCCTATGTGAAGGGCTGTGCTTGTGTGTAGGGATGGGCACTGGGCAGTGGGCATCAGCACTACATTTATAACACCATCGGCTGTGGCCGGAACACCAGAAAATATACTCTTTACAGGATTTATCTGGGTAGCCGTAAAAACGGCTTTTGTGTGCAGGCAAGCGGGCAACTGTACGGGCTTGCACGTTGCAGAAAACGCTGAGACAGTCGCAATTCCTGGAACTGAAACAGCGGCGCGCTTGGGTGAGAGTCCGGCCGCAGCGGGACTCACACATCTGCGCTTTCCTAGGCGTGCTAGGATGTCTTCGGGGCTTCCGGTTTCACCGCAATCCTCGGCCGTGGCCCACGCGGAGCGAACACATTTTATAAGTGGTCAGAAACTTGTAAATAACTCATGAACGAATAAAGTTACGTTGAAACCAAGCACACCATTGTTTTTCTTATGACATTACCAATAAGTTTGATGTGTCACATGGCCCTCTTCCTATTGAAAAAACAAAAGTTGTATCCAAGATGGCCGACTTCTAAATGGCCACCATGGTCACCACCCATCTTGAGGAGTTTGCCCCCTCACATATACTAATGTGCTACAAACAGGACTTTAATATCACCAACCATTCCCATGTTATTATGGTTTATCCATATAAATGGCCCACCCTGTACTTAAAGGTATTTAGCAGTGACATTGTCAGGCTTTTTTATTTACAACAAAATAATCTAATTGCATGGTCCAAATGTAATATAACATTGCATTATAACAATATAACAATGAAGTTTACAGTGGATTTATAAATTAATTAAAAACATAAAAAAGCAAAACACACCTGATTCAATTATTTGTTCTTCATTCTCTAGAAGTAGAGTTTAAAAAAAATACAGCAAGGTTGTGTAGTTAATTAAGAGAAGGTACATAAAATCTGGTGTACTTTGATTTATCTGAAATAGCTGATACCACAATATTGGAGAAAGCTTATTGCACAGCAGTTTCATCCCAGAATCTTTTATATGGCAAACACAAAAGTACTCAAAAGTAAAAAGGAAAACATATGTGTTGACTTTCAAAGATAATACATTTTTCCAAAAACTACAGATTCTTTCACAGACAGTATTTACCTTCAAGTCACTGAACTCTACCACAAATTGGCAACTTCATTAAATACAGAGATTATAGTTTTTCCTCACAAGTGCTCATTGTATCATCCTGGTACCCTGTAAATGTGACTTTTATTTTCAGGCAGAATGGTGCACCCATGAAGTTTCATAATTCCTCATTCATTTGGGCCCTAACCTGTGGTTGACTGGTCTTTTAGGGCCTCCTGGTCCACAGGGACCTCCTGGAGAAAAAGGCTCGCCTGTGTGGTTTTAGTGCTCCCTGCTGGTCAAAACAGACATAAACACTGAACTGAACTAAAGCTGTCATTTGACCTTTGGTGTCTTCCATCTTTTTTTCCAACAGATGCGTGTGAATAGTATTTTGTCATTGTTATGTCATGCTTTGAGTAGTCAGTTTTTATACTCCAGCTGTGCTCTGTATTAGGTTCTCCTGGAATACCAGGGAACCCAGGACAGAAAGGAGGCCTTGGCTCACCAGGTTAGTGTATTTTTGTATATCTGTATGAATTTGTATGCATATGTGTATGGGTGTGAGTGCTCTTGAGAAGCATGTGTGAGTATTGTGCTCTTAATTTTTCGTCAGTTTTAACAAGCTGCATAAGCTTAGGAAATAATTGTACGTTAGTAATGCTAAATCATTCACTTCTTTGGTGTACACAAAGAAAATGCTGCAAAACAATGAAATTAATTGAAAATGATTGTATTTATTTCAGGGAGGGTAGGTGAGCCTGGAGCTCCCGGTGAAAAAGGACAGAGAGGAGACCCAGGTCTCGCAGGCGTAAAGGGAATGGTTGGCGCTCCGGGTGCACCTGGTAATCGCCTCCTTACTTTCACACATCTCTCATCCCAGTATAGCAGATCCACATCTCTCCCTGACTGTATTTATTTCTGTCTCCAGGTGTTTCAGGCTTAAAGGGGGATCCAGGAGCGAGAGGAATACAAGGTGCCTGATTATTATGATGAAAGGCCACCTTAATAATTCATACTGTAATAAAACAGAAAATATGTGTTGTGGAAATGCCTTGCACATTTTTCCATGCTGTAAGAGTTTTATACTGCTCTAATGACTACTGCTCTATGCACACAAGGTTTACCTGGGAATGACGGTCGTCCAGGTGCCGATGGAAAGAATGGTTTGGCAGGAACACCAGGGGCCCGTGGAAATCCAGGTACTTCTTGAAAGATAAATCTAACACAAATGATTTGATAGTTTGTTTATAGCTGCTAATTACTACTACTGATAAAAAATATTTTTTACAGTGCAGTGCAGTTGTGCAAAAGTACAACCACACCTCAAAACCACTTTAGTCTGAACAGTAGTAATAGTGATGCTTTCCTTATTAAACACCACTAAAACTAAATCTCAGTCAAAGCCACACTTGACTGTTCTGCATTTTGACCCTTTATGATACCTTGTACTTGAAATCTCTCTTCCTCAGGGCCTAAAGCGAGGAGGGCAGGGACCTCCAGGTGTAAGCGGTAAGAAAGCTTTTGGAAAGAAACAATACAACACTACTTAAAGGTATTTAGCAGTGACATTGTCAGGCTTTTTTATTTACAACAAAATAATCTAATTGCATGGACCAAATGTAATATAACACTGCAATATAACAATGAAGTTTACAGTGGATTTATAAATTAATTAAAAACATAAAAAAGCAAAACACACCTGATTCAATTATTTGTTCTTCGTTCTCTAGAAGTAGAGTTTAAAAAACTTGCTGTATTTTTGCTGTAGTTAATTAAGAGAAGGTACACTGCCATCTTGCTCCGACAAAAGTGACTTACCAACTCGTAAATTTCCTCGGAGGACTTGAACTTACCAGTTGCCAGCCAGACTTATGACAAATGACATAAAATCTGGTGTACTTTGATTTATCTGAAATACCCTGTAAATGTGACTTTGTTTTCAGGCAGAATGGTGCACCCATGAAGTTTCATAATTCCTCATTAATTTGGGCCCTAACCTGTGGTTGATTGGTCTTTTAGGGCCTTCTGGTCCACAGGGACCTCCTGGCCTGCGAGATAAAAGTGATATATGCTGTTGCCAATCATTTTGGGTAAATAATTGTTTTCAGGGCGCCCAGGACAACAGGGGCTAAAGGGAGATCAAGGTGTGCCAGGTAAATAAAGACAAACATGAAAACAGATGATAAACATCGGGTTTATATCATGCAGTCGTCATCTGAGTTCGATGTTGTATGTAGGTGTCCCAGGATCTCGGGGTCTGAATGGAGTAAAGGGCAGTAAAGGGAATTCAGGTGGGTTTATTAAAAAGTTTATTAATGACAAGAAGGCAACATCCATCTGTGTCTGTTTCTTGACTTTCTTCCTTTCCTCTTACCCTATTCTCTCCCAGGGCAAAAGGGAGATCAAGGTATGTTTTGGCATATTTTGTGTGTATCTACGATATCTGTGAGTGCACAGCATCTATGTGATTAATAATCTGTTTTGCAATTGAATTGATTGTATGTACATGTATGATGGTCTTAAACAGGTCCGAAGGGTGAGAAGGGTGAAGTAGGACCCAAGGGTGGTGTGCCTGGTAATTTCCAAAAATACAGATCCATCTCTCTGTACTACTGTGTGTCACTAGCTACGTTTCCATCCAGTTGCAGATTTAACTTGTGCGCAGAATTGCATAAAACATTTGTGAATAAAGCAACGTTTCCATCCCATGTGTTCAAGAAAGCAAAATCATAATTGGCAAAAAAAAATTGGCACATTATATCTGTAATAAAACCGTAAGTTGCTGCAATCAGGCTCTGTTTCCCTCCATCATAAATGAGTTTGTCTCAGAGCGTCAGACGAAACACAATAAACACTGTCATGTTCTCTTGCGTTCAGATGCTGGTGTTTGGAAACGCAGTCGTGTGAGACGCTTCAGGAGGAATTAAACCAAATCATTCTGATGACAGTCTTAGACTCAGGCGTTTCAGAAACACCAAACCAACAGTTGAGATGCTGTGATGCCATTGGTCCACTGGTTACTCCAGTTATCCAATCACAGCCTCTGCTGAGGCAAAGTCACATGAGGTTATTGTTGCGCATCAAAGGATTTATTCTGCAAAGGTATCATAGTTTATGCACATGTCTAAATAAAAAAATGACAAAATTATCTGCCGCGTAAGTTATGATGCACATTTTTAGAATTTATGCACATCTTGGCGTTTCCATCCAGCGTTTATTATGCAATAACCCAAAATTTGCATTAAAATAGGTGGATGAAAACATAGCTAGTGTTAACGTCTATTACATTCTCAGAGATTCTTGTATTGCTGTTGTTGTTTTTTTGTCTACTCTACAAAATAACAGTCACTTTAGCATGACATATGAATGCCTAAACATGTCTCATATATCTGTATTTGTCTTTAGCTGGGGCTCGTTTAGTGGGAAACTCCACCCGTGGAAGAGTCGAGGTGCTGTATAATGGTACCTGGGGAACAGTGTGTAATGACGACTTTGACAGTGTGGATGGGTTGGTGGTGTGTAGGATGTTGGGCTTCCAGAGGGTCACCCAGGTGTTCACGGCCGGTGCAGGTGATGTATCTGTATATGCTTAAGGGGTTTTAGTTAACCGTTCATGGTATACAGGCTATAGTTTCCAAAACCCACTCAGAATGGTCTGCTGTGTATCTCCTGCAGGAACTGGAAAAATCTTTCTGGATGATTTGAGATGTACCGGGACTGAGAGGAGCATTTTTGACTGTCAAGTCAAGTCAAGTCAAGTCAAGTTTATTTACATAGCGCTTTTCACAACATAGGTTGTATCAAAGCAGCTTCACAGTAATAAATTAAAACAATACATCAATGTTTGTTTCTAGTGGAACGTCCACGGTTGGTAATGCTGATCAATAGTATCGTTGATTGATTAATTAAATTAAATATCCCCAAATATCCCCAACTGAGCAAGCCAAAGGCAACAGTGGCAAGGAACCGAAAAACTCCATCAGGTGACCTAATGGAGAAAAAAAAACTTGGGAGAACCCAGGCTCAGTCGGGGGCCAGTTCTCCTCTGGCGTTTATGAACTAGAGGTCGGATTTAACTGTAAGATTAAAAGTATTATATGAATGCCTGGCTGAAGAGATGCGTCTTTAATCTAGTTTTAAAATGGGAGAGCGAGTCTGAGCAACGAACAGTATCCGGAAGACTATTCCAGAGTTTTGGTGCTAAATGTGAAAATGCTCTCCCTCCTTTGGTGGATCTGGATATCCTAGGTATGACCAAAAGCCTCGAATTTAGTGACCTTAAAGAGCGCGATGGATTATAGGGCGATAGAAGACCGGTTAAATAGACTGGAGCTAAGCCGTTTAGGGCTTTATAAGTCAGTAGCAATACCTTGTAATTAATACGGAACTTTATAGGTAACCAATGTAGTGATGATAAAATTGGTGTTATATGATCATATTTTCTTGATCTAGTTAGAACTCTAGCGGCGGCATTTTGTAGCTTTCATACTGTAGCTTGTTTACTGAGGATGCAGGACAACCAGCTAATAAAGCATTACAGTAATCTAGTCTCGAGGTCATGAATGCATGAACTAACTTTTCTGCATAAGAAACAGCATATTACGTAGCTTAGCAATGTTTCTAAGGTGGAAAAAGGCTGTTCTTGTAACATATGAAATATGATTTTCAAAAGACAGGTTGCAGTCTAATATAACACCCAGGTCTTTTACTGTAGAAGAGGATGTTAAAGTTGTATTGTGAGAGGTTTTGTGGGTGGTTTTTTGAACCGATGATTAGTACCTCTGTCTTGTCTGTATTTAATAAAAGAAAATTGTGCGTCATCCAATCTTTTATATCTTTAACACACTCTGTGAATTTGGATAATTTATAGTTTTCATCTGGCCGTGATGAAATATAGATTTGAGTGTCATCAGCATAACAATGGAAACTAATTCCATGTTTCCTTATAATATTTCCAAGTGGCAGCATATATATTGAGAATAATAGAGGGCCTAACACAGATCCCTGCGGCACTCCATAGTTTACTGGAGTTATGATTGATTTTTCTCCATTTAAATAAACAAAATGGTAGCGGTCAGATAAATACGATCTAAACCAGCTTAATGCTTGTCCTTGAACACTAGTATAATTTTGTAGTCGATCTAAGAGTATTGTATGATCTATAGCAGGGAACGACAACTGGCGGCCCGCGGGCCAAAACTGGCCCGCCAGCAATATTTTCTGGCCCGCCGGAACATTTTGGAAGTCCTAAATGCTGCACAAAACTCTTCCTACTACTTGAGAAAAGCCACCGCCGCATACTGTGTGAAACGCCAATAGGGAATAATGCGGTGCGGGATTACATTTTAAAGTATACCACCGGACGCGAATAGCGCGTCAAATTCCCGCCTGCCGCGTCTAGTTATACGCTTTACCACTTTGTGTTCATTCACGCGTCAAAAGACGGTAGCGGTCAGAACTTTGGTGTACTTTGGACGGGGCGGGCGGTCTGACTGACAATAGCCCACTCCCGACATCTTTTGACAGCGTATCTGCACTTCATTCTGACCGCCTGTAGGCTACACCTAGCTCTGATGAGCTGTTTGGTACTGAAACCATTGTCAGTCAACAACATTCTTTTTTTTTGCAAGGATGTTTGAAATAGTTCGACAGAAAATAGCCTACTTCATTTGTCAGTAGGGCAATATGATTTTCGTTTATGTTGCTTAGAAATTTAATTTGTTATTTATATTTCATAATTTTTTTCTGTGGCATTTTTTTTTCTCTGCTGACAGTACAATGTTAAAATAGCCTAATATTTATATTGACACGAACACAATTTTTGTATAGCATTTATAATTATTATAGGCTACTTAATCTCCTTCTTTCCGAGACTTTCTTTTAGAGACATTTGAATGTGAGATTATGGAAACCAGATCTAAATTTTGCGGACCCGTCAGGTCGGGAAATAAAGCGGGTGAACATCGAGTGTATTTTAAGCGGTTGCTGAATAGAACCGCGTGGGAGCGGGACGAAAAAAAAAAAAAACAGTCCTGCGCAGACCTCCTTAAACCATAGGTGTGTGCCTATGTGTGTGTCCCGAATAAATAATAAAAATAAAAAAGGAATAAAGTTCAAAAGTCGGACTGTAAGCGAATGAGGCATGATTCCTATTCACACCTTTATTAAAATGGCTGTAATCTGTTACCACAATAGTACTTGATCTGTTTAAAAGGTGTTTAATTAAAAATCAAAATTAAAATTTGTCTAATCCAGTAATTATTTTTTTCTATTTTTGATCTGAGCACAATCAGAAAATCAGAAAACCCGTCATTATTCGTTTTTTCATTTTAGTTCAGGAATGGAAAAACAAGTCGTTTTTCATCTTTTTATTTTTGGTTTTAATTTGAAAAAACGATTGAACGAATGATCCACGGACTGTGACGACCCATCATATTCCGCGATCAGGCCTATTATAAGAGCATTTAATTTGTATCCATAGGCCTACTCTGTGTAGCTGGCCCGCCATCTACTGGCTAAAAAAAAAATATTGGCCCGTGGCCAAAGTTACCTGCCGACCCCTGATCTATAGTATCGAACGCAGCACTAAGATCAAGTAAAACTAATATTGAGATACAGCCTTGGTCAGAAGCTAAAAGTAAATCATATGTGATTCTAACAAGCGCAGTTTCAGTGCTATGATGCGGCCTGAACCCAGACTGAAACTTTTCATAGGTGTCATTTTCTTGCAAGAAAGAGCCCACTGGGTGTTGCACAACTTTTGTGCAACAAAAGCGGACACAACTTTTTCTAGTATTTTAGACATTAAAGGTAGATTTGAAATGGGTCTATAATTTGCTAGATTATGTGGATCTAATTGTGGTTTCTTAATGAGAGGTTTTATAACTGCCAGTTTAAATGTTCTTGGAACATAACCTAAAGATAAAGACGAGTTAATAATATTGAGGAGAGGCTCTTCCACTATAGGTAACACTTCTTTCAATAGTTTAGTTGGTATAGGATCTAGTAAACATGTTATTGTTTTAGATGAAGTGATAAGTTTATTTAACTCTTTTTGTTCTATAGTTGTAAAGCACTGTAATTGTTCTTGCGGGGTGATAATTAAGGCTGAATTATAAGGCGCGATTGAGGATTGAACGTTTTTACAATTGTGGTTCTGAAGTTTTCTATTTTCTCAGTGAAGAACTTCATGAAATCATTACTACTAAACTGTAACGGAATATTTTGTTCAGGAGACATCTGTTTATTTGTTAGTCTAGCCACGGTGTTAAATAAGAACCTAGGATTGTTATGGTTGTTTTCTATTAGTTTGCGGAGATGCTCAGCCCTGGCCTCTTTTAGGGCCTTTTTATAACGTGACACTGTCTTTCCATGCGATTCTAAAGACCTCTAAGTTAGTTTTTTTCCATTTACACTCTAAATTACGGGTTTCTCTCTTTAGAACATGCGTAGTATTGTTGTACCATGGTGCTTTACTTTTCTCTCTGACCTTTTTTAATCTAATGGGTGCAACAATATCCAATGTTCCAGAGAGAATGGTGCTCATAGTGCTAGTTAATTCCTCAAGTTCATCTGTTTGTTTGGGTTCACTGAGCAGCTGAGACAGATCAGATAAGCTATTTGAAAAATTATCTATGGTGGATGGAAGGATTGTTCTGCCTAATCGATAACGCGGCGCAGCATGATATATTACAGGAGTACGTAATATGCAAGTTACCATGTAATGGTCAGTGACATCGTCACTTTGTGGAATGATATCTATATCGGTTGGATCGGTTCCATGTGATATAATTAAATCGAGTGTATGATTAAAACGATGAGTTGGTCCGGTAACGTTTTGCTTTACCCCAAAGGAGTTTAATAAATCTGTAAACTCAGCCCCTAGCGCATCATTTGAATTATCTACGTGGATATTAAAGTCTCCAACAATTTATACTTTATCGAAATTAACTAATAGGTCTGAGAGAAAATCTGCAAACTCTTTTAGGAAATCAGCATAAGGCCCAGGCGGTCTATATACGGTAGCCAAGGCTAGAGATAATAGGGATGTTTTTCGAACATCTAAGAGCGTAACATTTAGTACAAGTACTTCAAACGAAATAAACTTATAGCCCGTTTTCTGAGTAACATTGAGAATATCTCTATAGATTGTTGCAACACCGCCGCCACAACCAATCAGACGGGGCTCGTGCTTATAGGAGTATCCTGATGGAGTAGACTCATTTAGACCGAAATAATCATTTGGTTTAAGCCAGGTTTCAGTAAGGCAAAGTACATCGAAGCTATTATCTGTGACTATTTCATTTACAATAACTGCCTTAGGTGTGAGTGATCTAATGTTTAGAAGACCTAGCTTTAGAAATTGTTTTTGATTACTAATAGCAACATTTTCTGGTTTAATAACAATTAGATTTTTTCTAGATCCTGCAGTAGATTTATTATTTGATCTCACTAAACGAGGAATAGACACAGTTTCTATGCAATGTTCTACACTATTTATATCAGTTAAATTGGTGCAGCAGAGACTATGATTTGGACTTTTGGATACTAGTCAAAAGGTATTTAACATTTTGGAGATGTTATCTGACAGAAGATCCGGTCCGAATCTGCTTGGGTGTAAGAGATCCGCACGGTAAAGCCTAGGACGCTCCCAAAACAGATTCCAATTATTTACAAAGAGCAGTTTCTGCTCATTGCACCATGACATTAACCATTCATTTAACGCGAATAATCTACTAAACTTTTCATGACCTAGTCGGTACGTGGGAAGCGGTCCTGACACAATGAGCGTTATATCAGGCGATGTGCTGCGTACCGTATCGATCAGATTCCTGAAGTCTTTCTTCAGAACTTCCGTCTGGCGCAGCCTGATGTCGTTCACTCCCGCGTGCAAGACCACAGTTCCGACGCGCTCGTACAGAATCTTGGGAACGTGAGCAGCGATTTCAGAAACACGAGCACCAGGAAAGCAGTGACTGTGCGACTTACTTTTATTTAACGTAGCGTGTACGTGTCGAACGATGGAATCGCCGATGATCACAGCAACGCGTTCTGTTTCGCGAAGAGGGGAGAAGCGGTTTTGTGTGGATATCTCGAAAACCGGGAGGGTCGGAGAGAGTTTTCTTGGTCTAGACCTGACTCGCGTCTTCCGCTGCGGAAATATCCAGGCTTCGTGGTGGCATGTTGGAGCCGGAGTGAACGAGACCATGGCTGATCGCGACCTCGACGCTCGGGACCGATGTTGAGAAACACACGGAGTAGACGAGGTCGGAGTCAGCGGGTTAGTAACGTTAATCTCTGATTTGTGTGCATCGGCGCGTGATGTTTCAAGAGCCAAACGGCGGTCTATCAGCTCGGCTTTTCTCACTAAAAGGTCGTGGATCTGTTTCTCAACAGCTTCCAGCTCAGACTGCACAGCGTGCAGCTCAAATGTGTCCTCACCTGCACCAAAGGGTAGACTACTTACATCTGATATATTCGCCATTTTAACAGATGGACAGTAAGTTAAGTTAGCAGCGATGCTACCAGTGATGCTATCAATATTAATACTAATTTATGGCTGAAGTCTTGGAAATAATCCGTCTTTTTAGTGGTATGGGTGTAGAGTAGATGCACGATAGGCGAAAAAATGTTTGTTTGTAAATGAGTGCGGAGAAGACGCGTTCAGCCGTGATCCACGGACGTAACCTATCCACATTCACTGTCCACATGGAGGAATTGAAGTTCATGACTGTAGCCACAGTGAAGATGTGGGAGTTAGCTGTGCCAGTCGTAATCTGAGTTCGATGTTGTATGTAGGTGTCCCAGGATCTCGGGGTCTGAATGGAGTAAATGGCAGTAAAGGGGATTCAGGTGGGTTTATTAATGACAAGAAGACAACATCCATCTGTGTCTGTTTCTTGACTTTCTCCCTTTCCTCTTACCCTATTCTCTCCCAGGGCAAAAGGGAGATCAAGGTATGTTTTGGCATATTTTGTGTGTATCCACGATATCTGTGAGTGCACAGCATCTATGTGATTAATAAACTGTTTTGCAAGTGATTTGATTGTATGTACATGTATGATGGTCTTAAAGAGGTCCGAAGGGTGATGTAGGACCCAAGGGTGGTGTGCCTGGTAATTTCCATAAATACAGATCCATCTCTCTGTACTACTGTGTGTCACTAGCTATGTTTCCATCCAAAGTTGCAGATTTAACTTGTGTGTGCAAAATTGCATAAAACATTTGTGAATAAAGCAACGTTTCCATCCCATGAGTTCAAGAGAGCAAAATCATCACTTCCTGGGAAATTGGCACATTAAATCTGTAATAAAACAGTACGTTGCTGCAATCAGGCTCTGTTTCCCTCCATCATAAATGAGTTTGTCTCAGAGCGTCAGACGAAAAACAAACGCTGTCATGTTCTCTTGCGTTCGGATGCTGGTGTTTGGAAACGCAATCGTGTGAGACGCTTCCGAAGGAATTAAACCAAATCATTCAGATGACAGTCTTAGACTCAGGCGTTTCAGAAACACCAAACCAACAGTTGAGATGCTGTGATGCCATTGGTCCACTGGTTACTCCAGTTATCCAATCACAGCCTCTGCTGCGGCAAAGTCACATGAGGTTATTGTTGCGCATCAAAGGATTTTTTCTGCAAAGTTGTTTCTATCATAGTTTATGCGCATGTCTAAATAAAAAATGACAAAATTATCCGCCGCGTAAGTTTTTATGCTCATTTTTAGAATTTATGCACATCTTGGCGTTTCCATACAGCGTTTATTATGCAATAACCCAAAATTTGCATTAAAATAGGTGGATGAAAACATAGCTAGTGTTAACGTCTATTAAATTCTCAGAGATTCTTGTATTGCTGTTGTTGTTTTTTTGTCTACTCTACAAAATAACAGTCACTTTAGCATGACATATCAATGCCTAAACATGTCTCATATGTGTATTTGTCTTTAGCTGTGGTTCGTTTAGTGGGAAGCTCCACCCGTGGAAGACTCGAGGTGCTGTATAATGGTGTCTGGGGAACGGTGTGTGATGACAGCTTTGACAGTGTGGATGGGTTGGTGGTGTGTAGGATGTTGGGCTTCCAGAGGGTCACCGAGGTGTTCACGGCCGGTGAAGGTGATGTATCAGTCTATGCTTAAGGGGTTTTAGTTAACGGTTCATGGTGTACAGGCTATAGTTTCCAAAACTCTCAGAACGGTCTGCTGTGTATCTCCTGCAGAAAAAATCTTGTGGAGCATTTTTGACTGTCCACATCAAGGAATTGAAGTTCATAACTGTAACCACAGTGAAGATGTGGGAGTTAGCTGTGCCTGAATAAAAAGAGGAAAAATTCTCACACCAAGAACTCATTTTGTCTGTGTTTTGGTGATTTTTAGAAAGTCAGTTCTCCTCACACAGATGCAGTTAATCAGATTAACTATTTTCCACTAATGTTTGAAAGTGTTTCATCATAAGAAACCAAATTACTTTTGTCAAATGTAAAAAAAAAGTGTGCATGGTGTCATCAAGGCAGCAACATTCATGCATTATTTTTTAAATGGGACTTGTGTGTGCGCAAATATTTGTTGTCTTTGTACAATATGAATGTTTAAACAAACTTCTATCCTAAATCCTAAAATGGTCCTAACTCATAACACTTATAGCAAAATAAAGGGCTTACAGTAAAATAGTTTTTGACTAAAATGTGTCTTGTTTCTGTTCCTGTTCACTCAGGCCTTGTCCAAACTAATAGGTTTTCGTTTGAAAACAAATCTTTTTCTCTCCGTTTTGGCCTTACGTCCACACTGAGACGGCGTTTTAATTAATGAATATTTAATTTAAGTGCATTAAAAGGTTGGATAAGACCACAATACGCAACACACACAAGCAGCAAATCCTGTTTATCCGTAAAATTAATTTAGCCTATAAATTAAAACTCAACAGGTATGAAATATGATCAGTGAGTAAAAAAAAAAAAAAAAGATTTTTTTGTGTGTTCACATACCTAATGCCAGAAAAGTCACCAAGTTTCGTAACATTCTGATGAAGCTGTGATTTTTAAAAATTCAAAACAGATTTTTGTAATCTGAATTTATTGGTGTGTATGTGTATAAACGTGTGTTTGTATGTGTGTGTGTGTGTGTGTGTGTGAATTTTTTGCACTATTGATGTTGTAGAGTGTCACCCCTTTACTGCGGTGTACTTTTTTTTAGAATTGTGTCCGATTTGTAGATTGTACAGACAAAAATTCAGAGAATTTTTGTGTTTTTGTAAATTTCCCATTCATTTCCGATGGGTCGGTCATTTCTGACCGAAGACCACGAGTGTGACTCTTTTTGTTTACGACCACTTAGCATGCTCGGATCATGACCTCAATTTTTTTTTGTATTCACATACCTAATGCCAGAAAAGTCATCAAGTTTCATAACCTTCCGATGAAGCTGTGATTTTTAAAATTTCAAAACAGAAAATTATTCGGTCAGAAATGACCGAGGACCATCAGAAGGTTAAAATGCCTGATCCGTACATGTAGAACAAGGAAGTAGTTGTGCAAGCTGAACAACTTGTGCAACAGGAAGAGGAAAGCATTTAAACTATTTATTAAAAAAAATGTGTTGTGTGTTGTAAACAACACCGCAGTATAGAGAAACTGCTGACCAGATACAGCAGAGCTGTGTGTTCATGCCCGGTGTCCAGGATATCAACTAACTATTCATACATGTTATTTTTCTTCTGGTGGACATCTGGTGGCCTCGCTCCGCCCTCCGATGTACTTCCACTCAATTTTCATTTTCCTTCAGTACTCTGTCTGGGTTTGCAGTATATTCGTGGGTTTTCTCCAACTGAATTTTTACCGGTCCAATCAGCGAAGAGAGGGAGTGGCTGAGAACGAGGACGTGGAGGTCGTGCGCTAGTTTGAGTTGTAGGGTTACATCACGACCAAACGTTAGCGATTGGTTAACCCTCTGAGGTCGACAAACGCGCGGGTGCGTTTTGCTGGATTTTCTCCACATTGTAGCACTATAAACTTAAATTACTCCGTCATTTATGGTCATACAGAAAAGAAAAAAAATACAAAAAAAGAAATATAAAAAAAGAATCTGTGATATTTCTCCTTTTGTATGTGTCCACTTACAATCAAATCAAAACATTGTGCTTTTGTAAAATAAAGAAAATAAACAGGGTGTGCGTTCTGCCTCTCCATCACGGTGAACTTTTTTTTCTTGAGCACGTCTATAAACTGAAACAAAACTCAGCGAATACTTGTCACACATTTATGAGCCATATACCTTTATAAACATTTAAGTGTGTACTTTTAAATGATCAGATTCAAAACGAAAACAAATATTCTCTGTTTAAGTAATTTGTATAAAACCAACAAGATGTCCAGCTTCTCAAACGCTTGCTCATTACAGTTAATTTGGCCACGCCCACTCACGCAAAAGAGATTCACATGCAAATCTCCACATGGAACGCGACACGCTCATTACCTCAACAACAAAACACTTCACTTCACTTTTCGTCGAGTTTGAAAGACTTGCCTGAGCTTACATTGGATTTAGGCTACCTCAGAAGAAGAAGAACGTGATTTGAAGACAAGAAAGATGTAGCCTAAGGTAAGAAATTCTTACATATTAGTTTGTTATTGTTGCATAAATGTCACGTTGCAGTTGAACTGTTCCTAGATATATGGGGAATATTATAATATTTAGACCCGTGTTTACTGTTACTGTGTTTGTGGATATCTGCTCAAACATAGATATGAATATGGTAACCATAATGTTTTATATTTGAGCGCAATCGCGTTTGAATGTATCATATTTTGGATAGCGATCGCGTTTGAATGTATTATATTTTGCTGCGCGATCGCGTTTGAATGTACTGTATCATATTTTGGATGAAAGCAAAACGCACCAAACGGCTTCATGTTTTTATTATTATCTCATTTCATATCATCATAACGGATGGAAACATTTGAAGTAACATGATAATCAATATATTTTTCTCTAGCTTAGTTGTTACTGAAATCTTTTGGAAGATTTATACTGCTATAGGTTATTTATTGTTATTATTATTTTATCCGGCACTGCACATATACCTTATGCCTACAAGGCACAACAAACCTGGTGTTCATTATATTATATTTTGTTGGAAACATTTGTGTGTGTGTGTGTGTGTGTGTGTGTATGTGTGTGTGTGTGTGTATTCTGTGAATTTTAAAAAGGAATTTTAAAAAGCAATTTTAACCAGAAAAATCTAATATTTATTTCCAAAATTGTGCAGGCCTTTCTCTTGATATCAGTATGTTCACTTTTTTTTTTCAGGGCCCAGATGCCACTGAGGACTTCAACATTCACATGAGTCTCTGTACGTGAACATGGTAAAGTGAAAATCTTGGAAATGAAAGGTATGTAAAATGTTTTTAGGAATGGCACAAAGGTCTCTGTCTTTGAAGTGCTTTTTTGGCATTTGTTGTGTATCTTTGGATTATGTTGTGTTGTAAATAAATCCAAACAATTTAAAAGCCATTCTTTTTTAAATCTCCTCATTTACAGTATTGTGCAAGGTTGCTCAGAATGATAGGGCCTGATAGCTCCTAATAGGGCCGTTAGGGGAGGTTCTTTGTCTTTCTCAGGTGTGAAAAGCTTACATATTAATGAGCTCCCGCATAAGGCTTTTTCACACAAAACACGTAACATTTTTTACATCAATATATTGTCTTATCTGAATGAGCAGTCAGGGTGATTTTCACATAGTTTTGCAGCAAATATTCTAAGCTACGTCATACAATTTTCAAAAGTCTTGTGAAGAAATAATCAGTATGGGTTTCATGGCCTTATTTCAGTGAGAATTCTTTTTTGTATTTTCACAAACCACGCATAAATGTCATTATCTCAAAACTACAAACTTTTACATACATGCTGCTGATATATTATTGTATCAGAGTTTGTGCTGAATACAGTGTAATTAGACTTTAGCCATGAAAATGTCACAAGTAACAGAAATAACCAGAAATGTCAGAGCATGTCAGAACACCTCCAGGGCCCAGAAAACAGCTCAGACCTCAGAGGGTTAAGGCAGATCCAGAGTGACTCTGGGCAGATCCAATAGTTTTAAACTTCAACAGTATACCCGACTGCAAGGTTAAGTTAACACTTGTCAATGGAGAGTGGCCAGACTCTCTATACAAATGAAATGTACTAGAGTCTGGTAGGACCAGGGTAGATATCTGGTGGATTTCTTCTGAAAATTCCAGCACAGCACTACAACAACCATAATGAAATGAGCCTTCACAATAGATAATGCTTTACAATGAACTCTGTTAGAGAGCTACATAGGCTATGGCTGTTTATCTGTTCAATAAAATACCTTACTGACCTGGTAATACACATAAACGCCATCTCTGCATCACTTTTACTGTTCCTAACTGAAGAAATAGACAAAAGAAATGCTGTCTTCAGTGTGAGAAGTGTCTAAAGGCTCTAATTGACATATCGGTAAGCCCCTCCCCTCAAACGCAGATGAGCCAATGGCAGTTGAGTATCAGTTGCACTGCGAATGAAACATTGGAAGATCCGAAGCTCTCATCGGTTTGATGGTGTATTTATGCTACAAAAAAATGGTAAAACGCCAATTCCAATGAAGACGAAACCGTTAATTTTCCACCAAGAACTGGAGAAATTATAAGACTGACTCCACCTCGCATGAAACTGGGTCCATTTCCCTGGACTGACACCATTGAGAGAACCTTTCCCACTAGCAGCATTAGATGGGGCTTGCAGTGTTGTCAGACCTGCTTCTCCAAGAGCTCTGGAAGACTCCCGTCTAGAGGCCAGACATGTAGGTTGTACCTCCCTGGATCTGGTGCCAGATCTGACTTGGGCCTTCAAGATCCCCACTTTGGCCAGAACCGCTGGCAGATGTAGTAGAGGAGGAAATGCATACAAGAGCACTGGTGGCCATTTGACTTCTAGAGCATCCACCCCGAGGGACACTATTAAATGACAATGTGCTCTAAACAAGTTTATAAAACGGATAGTTCCAGTCCTTGAATCTGATTGATTGAATCGCGTTCAAAGCCGTTGTAAATTAATAAATATTAAAATGAATATTTTTTTATGGAGTAACCGTTATAAAAGCAATAAGCCACTTGAAGCCGTGTTTTACAGTGAATTTAGATAAGCTAAGGGGGTTTAAGGCACGACGGCTTCGCGGGGCTTATTGCTTTAGTTTGACCCTGCATGATTCATTACATGTAATGGTGCCTTCACACTGTCATTACTGTTTACCATTGTGTGTTTGATAAAAGCTCTGCAAACGGAGGCGCACATGAAATTGCCTGGTGGCCCGTCACACTGACGTGGTCAAATGGGGTCTGAAGTCATCTGGTATGGTCTGTCTGAATTTGTATTGATCTGTCTGAGTTGGTCTGATTTTCTATCTGTCTAACAGTAAAAACTTCAAGCTTATAAAAATTACTTGAATCTTTCAAACAAGAATTTGTCAAGCAAACATTAAAAATCATCTTTACAAACTTAACTTTTAAACCCCTAAATGGACAAGTTGGTGGGAAAATATGGGATGTGAGGAAAAAAAAAACTTTTTTTTTCAGAAACATGTCCCTTTAGGCCACTAACCAGTTTGTACTATAAAAATATATATAAATAAAATATAAATAAAATCTACATCAACAACCAATTTCATCCTTTACTGAACAGCACAGGGTAGAGCAAACTATTGTCATCCAAAGTACTTACAGAAGCAGCTGACTTATTGAGCTATAAATATATAACTACATATAACTTATAAATCACTGCAAATGTTGGACCTCCTTATTGTCCTCATTTTGACTGACGGGGTCGTAAAAATTCCGTCATAATCTCTTACCGTCATTTTAATTTTAATTTAATAATGATTTTTTTCATATTTTAATGATAATAAGTAGGGGTGGGACGATACAGGTACCTCACGATTCAATTCTGTGGCGATATGTGGTCCACGATATGATAATATCACGATTCGCGATATCTACGATATTCAATATATTGGAAGAAATTTCATCAACGATATATCACGATATATGTGACTGAAAAGAAAAAGAAGGAATAAGGAAATAAGGAAATTTTATGCATTTATTAATGCCAACATTTCCAACATTGTGCAAAGAAATATGCATTTGCATAATAACTCACTGCCTCCTGGTCTTAAATGTAAACACTGTACATCTAGACAGATAAAAGTGCATGAACATTACAAAACAACATGAACATTAACATGTGTAAACCAAAATACTGAAACGTCAGTAGCGAACGAGGTGCATTTGCAGATTCGATGTGTTGCTGTTATATTTTATCTTTGCAAAGCAGTTCTTGCAGATTGCATAGTGTTTATCCAGTGCCTTTCCGTCGACTGTCTCGTAAAACCCTTTAGAGTGGAAACTAGCGGGTGGGTCTTTGATTAGTTTTTAGCGCAATTTTCCACCGGACAAAATTGCGATTGTTAACTCATGATTTCTGTTCTGTCTGTGCGCACCAATCTTGCACTTCTATCTACTCCTCAACCAGACCACCTAGAGACTTCAGGTTTTCGGCATTATGTTAAGGAAGGTCTAATCTCGGGAACGCACAAAAAAAATCCAGGAAAAGATTTACTATCTCTTAGTGTTGTGATCCCATGAGGTGAGAAAATTGCGCTAAAACACTCACCGAGTTTTTATTACTTGTTTATTGTTTTCCGCCATTCTTCTTGCTTCTCTTTTTTTCTGCAATTCTCTGTTGTTGTTAGTTAACTTGTGTTCTTCACCGGCCGCTGTTTGCGCCACTTTACCCCTAATTACTCGAACAGCGCCCCCCGCAAACAGAATGGTAGATATTGGGTAGTGACAGTGACACTGACAACGGGTAAATTAATCATTTTGTGTTGTAATAAAATATCGATATTGGGCGTTAGTGTATCGATTATTTATTGCGACAGAGAGCACAACAATATATTGCAATATCGATTTTTTTCCCCACCCCTAATAATAAGACATTTAATAGGCTCTGTTTTTATTCACTTTTTTTTTTTTTTTTAACAAGCATATAGGCTATGAAAGTTGAACAGAGGCTGGGTCACTTTTCAGGTTTCATCATGAATGTTTGTCCAATAAATCGCAATAAGCTTTGTGCTTTGTTACTTTTGAAATGAAACAAAGTATCTGCTTTCAAATTCTGTCCATTTTATCACAAAATTCAAACAATAAATACCGTTTTGGCGCTCTTTAATGTGGCGCGAGAGATCACTAGCGCCTCAGTTCAAGCGAAGTGCGAGTGAACGCGACCATGGCCCTGTCCCAAATCGCGCACTACATGTGGACTTTCGGTCTCGTGGACTTGAATTGCGCGTGCTCGCCGAGTCTACGAGTCCGTAGACCGTCCCATTCAGCATTTTAACGCTCTGAAGTGTGCTCAGCAGCGCCCCCTTTGTACCCTTGAAGCGGTCTTCCGCGAAGCCCGCATAGATGCAGGCTCCACGCACCTTAACTACCCAGGAATCCTTGCGAAAGGCCAATCAGACAACGGATGGGAGGAGATTTCACTCACGGATAATTGTTGACATGGCTGAGAAGAAAATATTACGGTTTTTATTACCTAGATGTATATTTTACTAGTTGTTACCTACAGTCTCAAACGTAATAATAGTGTGTTGAATAATACGATCACATTATAATTCATTAAATAAATAGAACCGAATGTCGGGGCTTTACTGAGTCATATATAAACATAGTATGAATATTGAAACCTGTAAATTCATCTGAAACTCATGCACATTTTCATTATGTGTTAAAATTGTAATCTTAGTTCAAATGGAACATTACGTAGCTAGCTACAACTGTATACATCTTTTAAATAAGCATGATGTATTGTCTAATGCCCAGGTGGCATGCACAATATACAAATATAGATCTGTAAAATTAAGCTGTGTAGTTGACATGGAGATAAGACGTCGGAGCGCAAAAACGTGATTTCTCCTGTCCAACAACAACCAGGCCGTTATTTCCGGCGTGACGATCGAGTCTGTCCCAAAAATACCTCTCAATGCACCCTCGTGGACTCGCGCCAAGGGCCCTATAGGTCTGCACTACATTACGTAACCAAAGTGTGGACTCTGAGGAAGTCCACAAGTCCGGAGTGTGCCATTTGGGACAGGGCCCATCTCTTCCTCTTTACTACAGAACGGAATAAACATGAATGAACATCAGAAAATACGTTGAAAGATACAGTCCAACTTACCGAAATCCGTATCATGTCTCTCATGTAATTGCTCAATCAGTGTTTCAACCGCAGAAAGACATCAATAAAATATAGACTGTATAAAAACTGCTTAGTAAACAATGTAACTCAGAAAAGCCATTCGTTGCCCATTAACTTTATAGTCAGCAAGAGCGCACTCGCCACCAAGTGGACAGGAGTGAGAATTACTGTTATAAGTTACAATCAGATCATTATCCTCAGTGTTTCTGTCAAAATGAGATTGATTTCAGATTTTGCCAATCAGTGAAAAAAAAAATAATAATAATAATTTGAAAAAAAAAATTCAGTCAATGAAAAATTTCCGGTTAACGCGACATCTGCTGTTGGCACCTTCATCTGGTGTGTGACGGACATCAGCAAAAAATGTTCAGAAAGACTAACCTTTACCAGCCGCATCCCATTAAAGTCTCCTTTTTCCTGAGCTAAATGTATGACAATAAGACGCTTCATGTCCGTGATGTGACCAATAACACTTTTTTTTCCTATGGGAGCTGTGCTGTGAAATAAGAGCACAGTTTGTATGTGAACTGCTGTTTTGTGTCAGCTTTCACTAAATTGTGTATTTTAAAACTGTAATGTTGTATTGACGAATCAAAATTCAGGATCGGAACAATCCATTTTATATACACTATATTTCAGCATTTTTCAGTGCTCTCGTCCCATTACTGCTCTGCGAGAAGATTTTTTATTGACCTTTGTGACTAAATAGTATTCAGGCTTTGGATATGATCCTCTTTTCTAAAGTGTCATGTTGTCCTCTATAACACATGATATTGGGGAAGGAAAGTCTCATTTGGGCAGTGCTGTGTCCTTTGGCCCAGAATCTGCTTTTCTTATGAAAGATTATAAATTTAATTGTGCAAGTAATCATTTTTCTTACAGAAGGTTGCATGCACTCTTCACTGTCATTTTTGTTAATGCTTGTACTTTTTACCTCTGTATATTCTACTGATGAAAACCTTGTGTTTGTCTCTGTACTCTTGAGGCACTGCAGAACTAATGCTAATGTCAAAAAGTAGTTAATGTCAATGCAAAGAAAGACACCAAGCTCTTGTTATTTTGATAATGCTAATATGTACGGCACCACTATCAATTTATTTGAAAGTTGGAGTAAAAATTACACGTTACAACAATTTTGTAAATGAAAGTTTCATCACAAGTATTCATATTACAGTACGCTTTTATTCAGAACGACTAACAAAAGAGAATAATAAAAGAAGAAGTTATTAATCCAAGGGTGAAAACATGGCAAGCACAGCCATACAACATTTCAGCTGAGTGGATCAAAGGATCAAAAGTGTAAATGCAGAACATTTCAAGTGCAGCTAAATTAGTTGCTCAAATTTGTTATGTTCTTTAGATAGACAGATGAACACGAGCACCTGCTCCATCACATAACTTTATTGAACTGACTTCAGTAACAAAACATACACACGTGACTCTGGATGTCATTATATCAGATGACCACTAGATGTCCTCATAACCGCATATATGTATAACCTAATATGTAACATCCCCCTATATTCCTTTATACTGATGCATAGAACTTCTGCACAAACTTCTAAACACAACATTTGAGTTTCAATTAACAAACCTTAAGCATAACTGCAAAATTATTCAACACATTTTCACAAATGCATTTGTACTCATAAACTATTGCATTTCAACTTATTGCACATCCAACAATGCACATACATTGTGTTCACTCTCAGTCTTTGTATTTTTCATGTATTTTTGCAATTCTTCCAGACCTTGAACGTGGCTGTTCATGCTTTCCCAGAACAACAGCTGGCTTCCATGAATCTCCCTTTTGTATCCTTATACCTTCTCCAGGTTGCAGATCAGGTAAGTATTTAGCCATCTTGTCGTAGTACTGCTTCTGTTTCTTCTGTCTCTGCTTAAGTTGCTCATGCACTTGTGACATTGTCTCAGTGGTAAGCAATGCAGATAATGTTGGTAGCTTCGTCCTGAGACGTCTTCCCATCAGTAATTGTGCAGGTGATAATCCTATCCCTTCCATTGCTACGGTACTCCAGTAGTGCTATGTACGGATCACATTGACTACTCTGCGCTTTCTTTAAGAGATTTTTCACTGTTTGCACTGCTCTCTCAGCTTGTCCATCAGACTGTGCATAACCCGGACTTGAAGTCACATGCTTGAATCCCCATTTCTCTGCAAAACTTGAAAATTCAGCACTTGCATACTGAGGTCCATTGTCAGATACTACTATATCTGCAATTCCATGTCTTGCAAAGATGGACTTCATTTCCCTGATGACTCCAGAGCCGGCTGCAGAAACAAATCAATGGACGGGCATTTTATATTCTTGGGGGGGCCTAATTATGACATCCAATACATTTTTCTATAGGACAACAACCAACTATTGCTACAACAGTTTCACGGCGATTTCAATATCCTAACTACAATTAGCCTATTGCCCACTCATATTTCAGCTATGATATCATGTTACAGTTATAGCCTTGGTCTGCATTGTTCCGTGAACACAGCATGCTAAGCCAACTTCCTATAATAACAGCCTAATAGTCACAAATCTCAAGTTAAGTATTAAATCAATCAACCATGCATAATCAACTACGACACACTCACACACATAGTAGTGTTGTCAGAAATATCGATACTAAAATATCTGAAAGGTGACAGTGTCGACTCGGCTGCAACGATGAAGTTGACGATCGCCATCTCCGTGTGAACGCGCCTATAGAGAGAAATGCACATAAATAGGCCTAATGGATTAGGCTACATAATTAGAGAGTTTCTTTTTTCGTTTTGAATTATTTCGTTTGAAGACATTTCAAGCTTTGTGTATTTGATGTATTTATCATGTCTGTGTGAGGCATACGCTGAGATTCGTTAAGTTAGGATGAGATGCGCTCCAGTTCACGTGCAATGCAAGTGACCGCGCGGGCGCCTCCATGATTGTCTGTTATATTTTTCTTCTTATTCATTTAATCCAGGCATTTGTTTGATGAAAAATTTATTAAAATTAAGATAAAAATTTATACAAAACGAAATTCACTTTAAAGAATGCTTTCTACAAAACAAAACTAGATAAAGTGGTCAAAATCATGTATGACCCGCTCCATATCTCATATTGCGCATACTCGTGCTGTTCACATTTTATAATCAACATAGATGGAAAAAAAAACATTATAATATTTTAACAAATATGAAACTAAATGCGCTTATTTAATGGCTACAACAGTATAGTAGGCCTACATACTCTCTATTTGTACAAATTGCCGCACATTCATTTAATTCTGAATTTTGCACACACAAGTTGAAAGGCATTTGTTCAAATCAAGTTCACGGATAATTGTGCATGCATTTATTAATCATTATGATACTAAAATCATAACAAAGTAGGCTATGTACAAAAAATCAGATGAGCCCAGAATATGAACGCAATTACACGTTAAGCATTTTCCTCCCATAGAAAACCATTATAAGAACGCTTAATGTGGCTTAATGCAGATTAGAATGTCCCCTTATTTTGTCGAAATAACGGGATATTATGTCGATACTATAGGCTACTGCTGTGTCCACCGTGGTCTCCACAATAATTTTTAAGGTATCGTATCGAAGTTAGAAATTCTAGTATCTGACAACACTAACATATAGCATATCAGTGTCAAATGCATAATTTACACCGGCTGGTGCAACTTAAGAAGAGTAATAAAAACAACTGGCCTACTCACGTTCTTAAGTCAAGTCAAGTCAAGTCAAGTTTATTTATATAGCGCTTTTCACAACACAGGTTGTATCAAAGCAGCTTCACAGTAATAAATTAGAACAATACATCAATGTTTGTTTCTAGTGGAACGTCTACGTTTGGTAATGCTGATCAATAGTATCGTTGATTGATTAATTAAATTAAATATCCCCAAGTATCCCCAACTGAGCAAGCCAAAGGCAACAGTGGCAAGGAACCGAAAAACTCCATCAGGTGACCTAATGGAGAAAAAAAAACCTTGGGAGAACCCGGGCTCAGTCGGGGCCAGTTCTCCTCTGGCGTTTATGAACTAGAGGTCGGATTTAACTGTAGGATTAAAAGTATTATATGAATGCCTGGCTGAAGAGATGCGTCTTTAATCTAGTTTTAAACTGGGAGAGCGAGTCTGAGCAACGAACAGTATCCGGAAGACTATTCCAGAGTTTTGGTGCTAAATGTGAAAATGCTCTCCCTCCTTTGGTGGACCTAGATATCCTAGGTATGACCAAAAGCCTCGAATTTAGTGACCTTAAAGAGCGCGATGGATTATAGGGCGATAGAAGGTCCGTTAAATAGACTGGAGCTAAGCCGTTTAGGGCTTTATAAGTCAGTAGCAATACCTTGTAATTAATACGGGACTTTATAGGTAACCAATGTAGGGATGATAAAATCTGTGTTATATGATCATATTTTCTTGATCTAGTTAGAACTCTAGCGGCGGCATTTTGGACTAACTGTAGCTTGTTTATTGAGGATGCAGGACAACCGGCTAATAACGCATTACAGTAATCTAGTCTCGAGGTCATGAATGCATGAACTAACTTTTCTGCGTCAGAAACTGATAGCATATTACGTAGCTTAGCAATGTTTCTAAGGTGGAAAAAGGCTGTTCTTGTAACATATGAAATATGATTTTCAAAAGACAGGTTGCAGTCTAATATAACACCCAGGTCTTTTACTGTAGAGGATGAAGTAACAGGACATCCTACTATGTTAAAGTTGTATTGTGAGAGGTTTTGTTGGTGGTTTTTTGAACCGATAAGTAGTACCTCTGTCTTGTCTGGATTTAATAAAATAAATTTTTGCGTCATCCAATCTTTTATATCTTTAACACACTCTGTCAATTTGGATAATTTAGCGTTTTCATCTGGCCGTGATAAATATAGATTTGAGTGTCATCAGCATAACAATGGAAACTAATTCCATGTTTCCTTATAATATTTCCAAGTGGCAGCATATATATTGAGAATAATAGAGGGCCTAACACAGATCCCTGCGGCACTCCATAGTTTACTGGAGTTATGATAGATTTTTCTCCATTTAAATAAACAAAATGGTAGCGGTCAGATAAATACGATCTAAACCAGCTTAATGCTTGTCCTTGAACACCAGTATAATTTTGTAGTCGATCTAAGAGTATTGTATGATCTATAGTATCGAACGCAGCACTAAGATCAAGTAAAACTAATATTGAGATACAGCCTTGGTCAGAAGCTAAAAGTAAATCATTTGTGATTTTAACGAGCGCAGTTTCAGTGCTATGATGCGGCCTGAACCCAGACTGAAACTTTTCATAGGTGTCATTTTCTTGTAAGAAAGAGCCCAGTTGAGCGGACACAACTTTTTCTAGTATTTTAGACATAAAAGGTAGATTTGAAATGGGTCTATAATTTACTAGATTATTCAGATCTAATTGTGGTTTCTTAATGAGAGGTTTTATAACTGCCAGTTTAAATGTTTTTGGAACATAACCTAAAGATAAAGACGAGTTAATAATATTGAGGAGAGGCTCTTCCACTACAGGTAACACTTCTTTCAATAGCTTAGTTGGTATAGGATCTAGTAAACATGTTGTTGTTTTAGATGAAGTAAAAAGTTTATTTAACTCTTTTTGTTCTATAGTTGTGAAGCACTGTAATTGTTCTTGCGGGGTGATAATTGAGGCTGAATTATAAGGCGCGATTGAGGATTGAACGTTTACAATTGTGGTTCTGATGTTTTCTATTTTCTCAGTGAAGAACTTCATGAAATCATTACTACTAAACTGTAATGGAATATTTTGTTCAGGAGACATCTGTTTATTTGTTAGTCTCGCCACGGTGTTAAATAAGAACTTAGGATTGTTATGGTTGTTTTCTATTAGTTTGCGTAGATGCTCAGCCCTGGCCGCTTTTAGGGCCTTTTTATAACGTGACATACTGTCTTTCCATGCGATTCTAAAGACCTCTAAGTTGGTTTGTTTCCATTTACGCTCTAAATTACGGGTTTCTCTCTTTAGAACACGCGTAGTATTGTTGTACCATGGTGCTTTACTTTTCTCTCTGACCTTTTTTAATCTAATGGGCGCAACAATATCCAATGATCCAGAGAGAATGGTGCTCATAGTGCTAGTTAATTCCTCAAGTTCATCTGTTTGTTTGGGTTCACTGAGCAGCTGAGACAGATCCGATAAGCTGTTTGAAAAATTATCTATGGTGGATGGAAGGATTGTTCTGCCTAATCGATAACGCGGCACAGCATGATATATTACAGGAGTACGTAATATGCAAGTTACCATGTAATGGTCAGTGACATCGTCACTTTGTGGAATGATATCTATATCGGTTGGATCGGTTCCATGTGATATAATTAAATCGAGTGTATGATTAAATCGATGAGTCGGTCCGGTAATGTTTTGCTTGACCCCAAAGGAGTTTAATAAATCTGTAAACGCAGCCCCTAACGCATCATTTTGATTATTTACATGGATATTAAAGTCTCCAACAATTAATGCTTTATCGAAGTTAACTAATAGGTCTGAGAGAAAATCTGCAAACTCTTTTAGGAAATCAGCGTAAGGCCCAGGTGGTCTATATACGGTAGCCAAGGCTAGAGATAATAGGGATGTTTTTCGAACATCTAAGAGCGTAACATTTAGTACAAGTACTTCAAATGAAATAAACTTATAACCCGTTTTCTGAGTAACATTGAGAAAATCTCTATAGATTGTTGCAACACCGCCGCCACGACCATTCAGACGGGGCTCGTGAAGTCTATGTTTCACGAAGTGAAAACGTAGACTTCTTAATACAGCTGAAGTCTCAGTCTTAATACAGCTGAAGTCTACGTTTTTGGGAGTGGAATCTCCTCATGAGTTTCTCTTTCCATTCGTTTCTGAATCTCCTGGTAAGGTCCTTCTCGAAGGCAAGTTGGATGAGATGGGCTTTCCGTTTGTGAAGCATGCTCCGCCGGTGTTCAGAATATATGTTTTTGAGTGTGGAAAATGAATTTTCACACATAGCTGTTGATGCGCCCAGTGTCACAGCATTTGTCATGGCAGTAAGCACACTGGGCCCGGCCCCCTAGTTTGTTGTAAAGGAACTGGCGGCCCACGATATACTCTGATTCAACAAGTTCAGTGCCTGTTAGCTCCAGTAGTGGTTTTACCGTAACTGTATCCATAAAGTTCTCTCTGTCGGCCTCCGGGTCCAAGGCAGCCAGCGCACCAATGAGATGGCTATTACGCTCACCAAAACGTGCACATAGCTCTCCGTGCACTGCATCCACAACACTATAAAACAACCTCTCCAGTTCAGATTTTTCATTTGTTTTGTTTTGTCCAACACTTTCCTCCACTACAAAATCCCGTAGATTCTGGTTCAAGACACGCTTTCTCTTACTTGGTCCAGTTGTTGTTGTCGCGTCGTCATTGGCGGCTGGTACAGATGTGTTCCATAACGCACAAAATGCTGTCTCATTGCGAAGTTGTCCAATGCATTCCGATGCACTGTTAACGAGTGTTACAGCAGTATACAAGTCCATGTTCTCGGCTTGTAGCATGCGGTTTGGGGGCTCTAACTAGGGCTGCAACAAACGATTATTTTGATAATCGATTAATCTAACGATTATTAGAACGATTAATCGACTAATCGTCGATTATTTCGCCGATTAATCAGTAAGTTTGGAACGATTATTCAGCCTTTTCAATTAGTTAAAACACTGAGTTATACATATTCTAACTATAATATAAAAAAAGAAAATCACTTCAGCTTTTGAAATGGTTGGTTTAATGAACTTTGAGCAACTAAACAGATCATTCTCTTTAAAGTTTTCAGATTTCTGTCCAACTCAAATCACACACAAATGCAAAAAGCATTGGTTAAATATTCGGTTCTCTTTCAATAGAAAAAAATAAACAAAAAAAATGATCAGCTGCATTACAGATAAACTTAAACTGCAAACAATTATTATGAGGAACACAATTTAAAAAAAAATGACAGCTGAGCTGACAGTGACATTCTCATTCACCTTTTAATTTACAGTATAAAAAAATAACTGACATGATATTCTTCATAACATCTCTTTTTGTAAGTCTTCATGAATATGGAACAAAATACAGGCAAGTGATAAGACTGTAATAACTAATAGTTACAATAATAAAAACAGCCCTGACTCCTAAGCTCGATCAAGCTTTATTCTATGCAAAAATAATCATCACATTACTGTAATTATATTATTATTGTTAATATTATTGCTATTATTAGTAGTATTGCATTCTCTAAAAAGAGATTTACTGCTAGTTATTTACGTTAGCTCCAGCTGGAGAATATTCACCTCTCACCGGCTCGTCTCGTGCCGGGTTTTTCCCTCTTTAAATGCTTTAACATGCATGTTGTGCTCCCGTGAAAAGCAAGTTACGCCTTGCATGTATTGCACACGACAGTATTCTTGGTTTGAAGTTTTGTGAAACTTTCACACTCCTAGCTAGTTCGTATTCGTTTGCACTCCGTCATAATTCGCGCTGTGTTTTCTTCTACCGCAATAGCATTTGTAACGGCTGCATTACACTGTAGCGCCACAGCGCCGTAGCGGTCAAATCGCGATATTGCAGGCCCTTACATTAGGTCACGTGGGATCAAACGACTACTCGACAACAAAGATATTTGTCGACAATTTTTTATTGTCGACGTTGTCGACAATGTCGACTAATCGTTTCAGCCCTAGCTCTAACAGGGCTAAAACTCTCCGGATCAGGTTAGCTATGAACTTGAAGCTCAGCTGCGTAACTGCGCGAAGGAGACCCACGGCCTCGATGCGCACATCTGCTCCAAGGGCCCTCGAACTCTCCACTTCAGTGAGTACTGTCAAAATATCATCAAAATTGTCAATGATGATAGATACTGTCGCCAAATGACCTGTCCACCGCTGATCCAACAGGCGTTTTAAAGTTTGGCCTTTGTAGTGAATTGATATTGTGGGTTTTCTAAAGAATTTGTAGAGCAGATTGCAGATATGGAAAACTTCCTCAACTGCATTCTCGACTGACATGGCATGAACAATAACCAAACGAAGCTGGTGATTAAAGCAGTGTACGTAGTATGGGGTATCACGACCAAGTTTATCCTTGAGTAGTTTCTGCACTCCCCCATTTTTCCCTGACATAAGGGAAGCACCATCATAAACCTGGCTTAATATCTTGTCAGTGCCGAGTCCGATTTTTTTCAACTCATCAATTATTGTTGTAGTTAGAGTATCCGCATCCCCCTTTTCAGCTGTAGCCATGACTAATAAGCGTTCACATGCTGTGTAATTTTCATCCACGTAACGCGCAACTATTGAAATGTTTTCTTGACCAGTAGGGTCGCGGGTTCCGTCCACTTTTATGGTGTACCATGAGTCCCCGATCTCTCTGACAATTTCTTCTGTCAGTATGGCGCTCATCATTTCAATGACCTCGTTTTGCACATCATGGCTTGTGTATGTTGCATTTCGAGGGATGGATTTGGTTATTTCAGCCAGATGATGATCTTTTCTCAAAGTATACTCAAATAATGAGAGAAAAACTCCAGTGTTTGCATTTTCGTCTGTCATACTGGCAAAACTTTCATCGTCTCCTCTGAATGCCATTTGGTTTACAGCTAAAAATCATGTCAATAATAGCCGATATATAATATCTATTACGTGCCAACTGGTCTGCGTGGACAAGAGTGCTGATCTCTGTACCTGTCTGTCTGCGTCTTTTGGATTCTTTCCACATAGATTCACACCTCAAGTGTTCTTTAGAGGAACCATGCTTGTTCAATCCCTTACTAGTCTCAGTTGCATGTTTCCAATCAGTGAATCCTTTCATGGTGAATGTTGTGTCCGAGGAACTGAATTTGCGACACGGGAAACAAAAGGCTGCATCTGCTTTCAACGAGTATTCAAGCCAATCCCTATTTTTGTACCAACTGCAGCTAAAAGAACGCTTTTTCAGTCCATACAGTTTAACAGGATATTTGTCCAAAATCACCTGCTGGGGTTCATCAGTACCAAGGTCACACTCTGAGTCTGTTAATAATTCCACTGGCCTGATTGGTCCCACCGTGACGACATGCTCACCAGACTGGCTAGCGCCAGAAAAAACATAGCTTGGATCATGAATGGTGCTGCTAGTCAAGGCTCCACCACCTTCTGTCTTTGTAGCAGGTGTTTCAGGCACCACAGGTGTTTTCTTCCCTCCAGAAGATGACGATTTGAAAAACCTTCGTATATCCATATTTTAAATTTCCACTTTCACGATTAATTTTAGCTAGCTAGCTTAGGCAAAACCGAGCGCATGTCGCTTCGCTATAACTTTACCGAGATGCTGCTGTTAGAGCGGTCAGCGGGAAACCCCTTTTTTGTAAACAATCAGTCAAACTAACTTCCGGGTGTTTTTTTTTATAAGATTATGAGTCAAACATTACACTTAAATACACACATCAATAAATATATAAATACTACACGTAAATTATTATTATTTTTAAAATAATTTATTAAATGCCAATTGGATGGAGGGGGGCACAGGGGGGGCACAGGAGTACTGTAGGCGGGCCCGGCCCCCTAAGGCCCGCCCATAGCGCCGGGTATGGATGACTCCACAGCTTGTCGTGTCCCTGAGTCGTATTACCTCAATGTACTTTGAAAAGTAGTCCACACTTAACAGAAATGCTGAACCACTATGGTAAAAAATGTCTGTACCTATTTTTTTCCCAAGGTCGCCCTGGCACTTCATGTTGGAAAAATGGCTCTTTTTGATTGTTGTTCCTGTTTTCATTGCAGGTAGCACATCCGGATACTGCATCCTCAATTTGTGTCGACATACCTGGCCAGTACAAAATGTCTCTGCTTCTTGCCTTACATTTGACAATTACCAGGTGTGACTCATGTATTTTGTTGATCATTTCCTGTCTTAGCTGATTTGGAACAATGAGCTTATTTGCTTTAAATAACAGACCATCTTCATAACTAATTTCCTCTCGAAATGTCCAGTATTGCTGTATTGATCTTGGCATCCTAGATCGTTCTTTCGACCATCCATTCAGCACTGCCTTTTTTTAACATTTGCATCTCTGCATCCTCTGCTGTTGCTTTTTTGAAAGCATCCAGTTTCTGTTCTGAAATAGTAAGTTGTGACGTAATCCAGTTCACTGCTAGATCCTCTTCCAGCTGATTTTCCTTCTGTTCGTGTAGATAAGCACGACTTAGAGTATCTGCGATGTATAGTTCCTTACCAGGTTTGTACATCACCTTCAGATTGTATCTCTGTAGTCATAGAAGCATTCTTTGTAATATCATAGGAGCCTGATGCAGCGGCTTCTTAAATATACTCTCTAATGGCTTGTGATCACTTTCAATCGTGATTTCCTTTCTGTACACATACTGGTGAAATTTCTTACATCCATAATAATGGCTAACAACTCCTTTTCAATTTGCGCATATCTACGCTGACAGTCGTTCAGAGCTCTTGAGCCGTAAGCCACTGGCCTTCCTTCTTGCAGAATCACAGCTCCTATTACTTCTGAACTGGAATCTACCGACAATGTGACCGGTTTGCTCACATCTAAGAATTAACCAGAAGTAACCAAATATTTTAGTTTTTCAAAACTTTGCTGTTGAGTATCCTCCCAGTGCCACTATGTCTCTTTCACCAGCAATTTCCTCAAAGGTGCACTTATGTCAGACATATTGGGAATGAACTTTGCCAGATATTGCACTACTCCAAGAAATCTTTGCAGTTCTTGCTTGCTTTGTGGTGGTGGAATTTCAGTCACTGCCCTTTTTCTTCATCTGGCTTAACTCCTTGAGCACTCAGTTTGTGTTCTATGTATTTGATCTCCGTTATTCTTATTTTGCACTTGTTCCTGTTGAGCTTTAAATGTTTTTTTTTCTTGCACATTCCAGCAGCTTTATTAGCCTTTCATCATGCTCTTGAATGGAGTCTCCCCACACCAGCAAGTCAACGATGATATTTACCACACCTTCCAGTCCTTCTATCATTTGTGCAATGGATCTCTGAAAGACTTCTGACGCTGAGGATATACTGAAAGGTAACCTAAGAAAACGGTATCACCCAATTAGCGTGTTTATTGTGCAAACACTGTAATGAATTGCTGTAAAAATTGCAACCCTGCTGCCAGTATTTTACTGTAAAATTTACAGGTCATTTTTAACAGTGAAGCTTTGAACTTTCATGATCCAGCTTTATCTGCCAAAACCCTTGATTCGCATCTAGCACAGAAAAGTACTTTGCATTCAGCATTCTTGAGACCAAA
This sequence comes from Scardinius erythrophthalmus, assembly GCF_964197995.2. Classification (NCBI taxonomy): domain Eukaryota; kingdom Metazoa; phylum Chordata; class Actinopteri; order Cypriniformes; family Leuciscidae; genus Scardinius; species Scardinius erythrophthalmus. The sequence continues at coordinate 43,348,267 of NC_138226.1, forward strand.
TCTTCTACTGTCAGCATTGGATAATGCTCTCTTTTTAACAGAGGTGTCAAAAGTATTCAAAATTTTTACTCAGGTAGAAGTATAGATACTAGGGTTTAACCCTCTGGGGACCAGAAACGCGCCCGCGCGTTTTGCTCGTTTTTTTTTTTTTTTTTTGCAATGAAAATAAACACTAAATGCTCTGTTAATTTTGATCTTTCATTTTCGTGTAATACATCAATCGATCCTGTTCAGTTTCTATTTTTTTTCTGTATACTCATAATAAAAATAAAGTGTTTTGCTTTTTGACAAATAAAGAAAAATTAACATGATGCGATTTCTGCCTTCTCTCTGTCAGTAAACTCCCATTTGAAACGCGTTCGAAAATGATCTATAACTCCGCGAAAATTCAGTCAAACAGGCAAACAGACCCACGGGCATAAAGCTTGAGATTGCATCTTTTAAATGAAGTAATTTATATAAAAAACAAATATTCTCAGCTTCTGTAACCTGTATAAAAAGAGAGCGACTCCAGTCGAGCTCATTACGAGCTAATTCACAGTAATGTGACCACTCCCCGGAGAGCGCGTGCTATTCAAACGCAAATTCTGAGAACCATTTCACACCTGTGAAACGCCCACATCAGCTGTATACAAAGCGCGTCGCGATCGAGTGAGGCATAATTTAGCATACCTTATGGAGAAAAGATGTTGCTGATATGAGGAGCAATATATCCTGATATGAGGAGCAGATTCCGCTGAGGAAAGAGGTAGGCTGTTTTCTTTTCTCACGTGTGGAATAACGTTATGGAATAACGTTAGTGTAGGCCTATGTAAACCGCAAAAAGATGAATCGCATTTCTATAATATGACTCGCCTTTCTGTGAGATGAATGAAGGGGACATATTTGTAAAGACTGTTTAGCCTAAATATGAATCGCGCGTCTGTGTGTGAAAGAATAAACTGCTTTGCTATAGCCTACTGAGATGAGTAAAAATCGACTGGAATATGTTGAAATAAAATGAAATAAAATGTATTTGTATAAGCAACGTATTAAACTGCAAATTAGCATGTATATGCCCTAATATTTCATAAAAACAACGTTACAGTCAGTCACTTGTTGACTAGATTTGGGTACAGTTTTTAGGCTACTGTAGAATATACTGCCACATCAAATAAGCTTTTGTTTAGCAATTGTCTATATTCAAACTAATGAATACATATGATAAAATGTAGGCCTATAATCTTTTTTCTTTTTCTTTTTTACAAAGAAAGAGTACACTTGAAATATTGTTGAAATTGTAATTATTCTTGTAATTGTAACATTTTTAATAAAAAAGCAAAACATATTTACAAGAGAGATGTAAGCGAAATCTTAAATTGTCAATATAAGTCTACTTCTAAATACATCTTTTGTCCTTGCATTGTGGCTCAGTCAGTGTCACACCTGAATGAATGGCTAATTATGCAGAGTCATTATGCAGAGTGGGTGGGACATTGAAATCTAATGTGTAAACTACTCCTCCCCCTCGCATATTGGCTTTCCAAGCAAAACCTGTTGTACACCATTTAAATCAATGCATTTTTTTGTGAACGATAAAGCAAGACTATTTTAACATAATTTTGATGCTAGAACTCAAAGGGACAACATCCATTAGTCAAAAGTCTTGTGGACACATATTTAATATGTGTTTTGTGGTCTTAATTCAGCAACTTTCATTTTAATTTTTTCCAATAACCACGCATAAACATTATTCTCTTAAAAATACAAACATCTACATACACGTTGCTCGCATATTATGGTAGCCCTGTTTGTGCTATATAGAGTGAATTTACACCTTTGCCATTAACGTCTTTATAAATAACTGAAAAAAGCACAAATGTCAAGGCATGTCAGAACATCTCAAGGACCCCAAAAACAGCCTGGTCCCCAGAGGGTTAAAAAGACTTCTGTAGAAGTTGAAGTATCAACTCAAGCTTTTTACTCAAGTAAAAGTATAAAAAATAATTATTTCAAAACTCTGAACTTCTCTCTCTCTCTCTCTCTGAATCAATATTTGACGCGATTTGCCCCGATTTCTCCCTCGCTTACCTGACGCGATTTGCCTTGATTTCTCCCTCGCTTACCTGACGCGATTTGCCCCGATTTCTCCCTCGCTTACCGCATCTAGGTTTCCTTCGGAGGACTTTTGGCGCTGCGCACAAACAAATGTGACTACAGCCTCTCACAAGTTACAAAGACACCACAACGCCAATCAGTTTAGCGATGTGTATTCAGGAGGCGGGAGTAGGGTGACCACCTGCTAATAAGCCCAAAAGGGGGACAAGGGGTATGTTTCTGAGGGACAATGTGGGACACTGCTGGCGCGGCAGTGCCCCACTGGCAGACTCACTGATAGTGGTTAACAAATTTCAAGCACATACCACCTTGCATAGTATTAATAATGCCCTATTCTCCTAAACGTGTAATTTTTGTATGTATGCTCATGAATAAGCCAACCAATGTGTATTTTTTTTCTAAATAAAGACTCATAATATTTTGAACATTCAATGAATTGACAGATGTACTTCCACTTAAGATTTACTATTTAATTTTATTTATTTTTCATTACAATTTATTTACTTTAAATAAATTAATAAATTATAATATAAATTTATAGGATTAACAGGAATTGTAGTTGCTCAACACCACAGGAACAGTTAAAAAAAAAGTATTTAAAAGAAATTGAACGATTCACCTCGTATTGTATCGTATTCTCCATGTCCGATTGAGAAGGACGTTTTGCAAAGGTCACAAAAAGCCCTCTCGGTATCCCCCTCAACACCTTTCAGCCACAAATATTAATTTCCCCATTCTTGTTTCTTGTACTCACACCTTCTCTTTTTAATTGATGATGCCGTTGCCTCTCAGACTCAGTCTCTTTCTCGAATTTTTCGAATTGGAAAGCGCGCATCTAAAAGTTCCTTCCTTCCAAGTGTGTCTGGTATGCGCGTGCGTGCGCTGTCATGACAACAACGAAAAAGTTGACAACATCCTAGTCAGCAGTTCAACTGAGGGGTTTGTGTGACAACAATAGCGTGCTGAAATGCCAAGTAATGTTCGTTTGTCTGCTTGGGGCTCGAGTATATAGAGCGACCAACTTTTTTTTGAGCAAGCATAGATTATGCGTGACACGGTCTCAATTTGCGTGACGCGTGAATTGGGCTTCAAACGCTGTGCGCGCACGCGCTACGCGGGACGGGTGGTCACCCTAGGCGGGAGTCAGGTCTAAACCGTTTGTGTAATTGGCCAATTTTTTTTTTTTTTTTACGACGACAAGCCGAAATTAAATAGGAGTAACGAGGCTATTTTTAAAATGTAAGGAGTAGAAGTAAAAAGTCGTCTGAAAAAATAATTACTCCAGTAAAGTACAGATACCCCAAATTTCTACTTAAGTAAGGTAACGAAGTATTTGTACTTCGTTACTTGACACCTCTGCTTTTTAATCGCCAGATTGAGATCCTAATGGTGTGTTCACACCAAACGTGAAGTGTATATTCACATCGCGTTACTCGCTCTAGATTACTCGCGGGATGTTTGTCTTGTTTTTCGCGTCCCTCGCGAATAAAAACATCCCGCGAAAAGGAATGTTTCATCATCATCAACAACAACACAATTTCTTTCTGCCATCATTTTTTCCGTCATGTCTGAAATAAATGATATTGCTACTCTTTACTTGTTGTGGAAGTCCCAAATACGGAGGAAAGCCAAACGCCGACGTGTCTGGGTTCACAGCACCATCCAGAGGCGCACTCAACTCGGTGAATTTCACCGGCTTCACGCGAATTTTTCCGCTCGAGTTGAAATTTTTCAACTTGCATGGAAGACGCGATTGAGGCGATTATCGAGCTTTCGCGGCAAACGCGTCGCCCAATTCGCGTCATTCGTGCCGCCCGGCGCGAATTCGCGTCTATTCGCTTCTTTGCATTGACTTTGTATGTAATCTACTCGCGCAAATAATTAAATTTGCGTTTGGTGTGAACACGCCATTAGGATCCATACAAATGTGCATTTTCTTCGATGTAACTACAGTTACCATACTGTTGACCCATTCAGTTGGCTCAGTTTGCTTTGCGATGACCCCCATCTGCTCCATTCTTTGTAGTTCTTCAACCACTTTCTCTCGCAGAGCTACAGGTATCCTTCTTGGCGCATGCACAACTGGTCTGATATTTGGATCAATTTGTATGTGGTGTTCTCCTGGTAAACAGCCTAATCCTTCAAATAGATCATTAAAATCCTTGAGAATGTCACTGCTCTTTTCAATTCCATACAGTCTTTTGACCATGCCAATTTTTTGACATGCAGATCGTCCTAGAATGGCAGGTGCATCATGCTTCATTATTTCAAACATGATTTTGTATTTCTGTCCTTTGTACTTTCTTGCCCAATGGTGCCATCTTGTGTCCAGAATATGTAACAAGTTTGCAGCTTGACCTCTGCAGTCTCCCTGCTATGTTTAGCAACTTGTACACGCTTTATGACATGACATTACATTCGGCTCCTGTATCCAGTATCACTTTTACATCATTCTTGTTTATCTGGATTGTCTCGACCCATTGTTCATCCTCCTTACTTGAGTTGATGGACATTAAATTTCTTTCTTTTTCCACTGTTACTGTACCAATAAACATGTTACCATCTTGTTCAATCACGTGCATTCTTTTACTCTGACTCTGCAGGTCTTTGGTATTACACATCTTTGCAAAATGATTTTTCTTCTGACAAGACTTACATGTTTTCCCGTAGGTTGGGCATTTTCTGTACTCGTGCTTGTTGTAGCATCTGCTGCATTCCTTTCTCATCACTGACACCTGCTCTGATTTGGTGTCTCTTTTCTTTGGCTTTATGGATTCAACTTTGTGTACATTTACTTCATCATTGAGTGCTTTCATCTGACTCGACGTGACCTTGCTGGCCGTGCAAATGTCTATGGCCTTTTCCAATGTGAGATCCGTTTCTCTTAGAAGTCTGCCTTTTAGTTGATCCTCTCTTATGCCACATACAATCCTATCACAAATTAATGAATCATGCAGATCACCAAATTCAGTCTTTTGCTTTGCTTTTCAGATCAGTGACATACATGTCGATTGTTTCTGCAGGCCCTTGCGATCTCGTGAAAAACACGTGTCTGATGTATGGTAGGTTTTTTCGAGGCTCATAGTAATTTTTAAACTTGTCTTTTAGTACTTGTATTTTATTCCTCTCCTCTTCTGAGAACTCAAATGTATTACATACTTTTATGGCCTCTTCCCCCGCCACGTGCAGAAATGTAGCACACTGCACCGTCTCAGACTTCTCTGCTACTCCGCTAGCTAGCGAGCAAAGTTCAAACCTCTGTATCCAGTTCTTCCAATTTTCCGAGAGATTTCCTTGCAGAATCAATGGCGGTGGTGGCTGTAACTGTGCCATCCTCTTTTCTTGCATTTAAATCAGTTTTATTCTGACACCATGTTCTGTTCTCTAGACAGACCGAAGAACACAAGCCCCTGCTCCATCACATAACTTTTATTATCTCACTTCCGTCAAAACATACACACGTGACTCTGGATGTCATTATATCAGATGACCGCTAGATGTCCTCATAACCTCATATATGTATAATAACATATATAATATGTTACAATAACTAAACTAAGATAAACCAAGAGAAAACTTAAGAAATATACTATTGTGGCCGCTTGTTGTCACCATCACTGCTCCTCAACTATACAAAGGATAAGGGCAGCCGAGACATGGACCTGTTGGAGAGAAGGGCCCCCCTCCTCCCAATGGGCTCATTTAACTCGTCATTTAACGCATCATACAGCACAGATTAAGCCATCTTTAAGCCATGCAGTAACAATTACTCTTACTTTTACCTGCAACATTAACACATTTAACACATCAACTACCAAACAAACAAAGGATCCATAACGAGAGTCCATTGAAACAAGAGTCCATGTGAGCTTACCGATAGCCCGTCATGATCAAAAGTCTCAGTTCCTCACAGTGAATGCATTTGTGCCTCCGCCGTCCTCTTTGTTCATCGTATTTCAGCCAAATGACTAATGCGCGTATTTGAAACCATTGCGTGAACTGAGCGCGAGCTTCCAATTTCCCCAATTCAATTCACCTGGTCAAGCATGCACCAGAGCGCGCGCAGTCACGTGCGGGCTGCCTTGCAGAGCATGCGCAGGGGAGGCGGCATACAAAGAAGGAAAAGACGGGTACACAGGAGACAGCCACACCTCCACCGGGTTAGCGCGACAGATAATAGCGACAGAGTTAAACACACATACTTATAGAAACGTTAAAAGCTTTTGGTTTTAGTAAAAGTTTTATAAATAAAATTAAAGTTTTGTTTAGTGATGTTGAGAGCATACTTAAAATTAATGGTGGCTTATGCACTCCTTTTAAAGTTTTTAGAGGTGTGAGACAGGGATGCCCGCTCTCTGGAATGCTATATTCGCTAGCGATAGAACCTCTACTACAACAATTGAGAAAAAATGTACAAGGTTTTAATTTGCCTAATTTATAAGTATAAGAGTCTCTGCATATGCTGATGATGTGTTAGTGTTTGTTAGTCAACAGAGTGATGTACAGGTTTTAATGAGTGTACTTGATGATTTTAAGTACGGGAGCCTGCTCCATTACAGAGCCCTCCCCCTGCGAGCGGCTCCTGACGCGAGGAGGCAAATGACGCCGGGGTCTTCCATGAGGTCGAGGGGCCGGTTTACCCGGGTGCATCTGGTGAAACTCCTCAGTTAGAGTAGGGTCAAGGATATCTCCAGAGTTGACCCAGGATCGCTCCTCCGGACTGAACCCCTCCCAGTCGACCAGATACTGGAAAATGTTGCCCCGGCGTCTGGAGTCAAGCAACTTGTGCACACGATACACTTCCTCGCCGTCGACCAGGATAGGTGGGGGAGTCTGAGATGTGGCTCCCTCCTCCGGCTCTCCTCTTGGACCACCGGCAGGTTTCAGAAAAGATTTGTCTTACAATTTGAAACGGACCAACATACCTGAGTTTCCGGCATGGAAGTCGGAGTCTTAGGTCTCTGGTGGACAGCCAAACCCACTGGCCGACATTATACTCAGGAGCCGGACGACGGTGGCGGTTAGCCTGTTGCTCCTGTCGTCTGACAGCGTGAAGTAGGTGAGTGTGAGCCTGATCCCAAACCTCCTCGCTCTTGTGTAGCCACTCAGTGACTGATGGTAGTTCAGTGGGTTCACCTGACCAGGGGAACAGAGGAGGTTGAAAGCCTAGGATACATTTATAGGGAGTAATGCCTGTGGCAGGTTTGACCAGTGAATTCTGGGCGTATTCGGACCAAAACAAGTATCTACTCCATTCTGCTTGTTGCTTTTGACAGTAGGAATGAAGGAAGCGAATGACGTCCTGATTCAGACCTTCGGTTTCCCCGTTGGATTGAGGATGGTACCCGGAGGTGAGACTGATGTTGATATTGAGATGCTTAAAGAATGCGGTCCAAACCCTGGAGGTAAACTGAGGTCCCCAGTCTGAAACTATATCTTCGGGCAGACCATAAAAGCGGAATACTTGGTTGCAGAGGAGTTCGGCTGTTTCGAGTGCAGTGGGAAGTTTGGGTAGGGGTATTAGACAGCAGTAGAGATGCACCGATTACAATTTTCTAGGCCAATTCCGATTTCCGATTTTTCATTGAGTTTGACCTGCCGATACCGATTTTAGCCGATTCCGATATTTTTTTCTAACCACTTTACAGCACACACAAATATTTATTTTCGATCTTTTCTTTAATCCTTTCACGCGTAAGTTTAAGAAAATATTCTAACTGACACCCCCACCCCCAGAGTGAGTTTTTTCAAGGCGAACGTTCCCTTTAATGTTTCCATGGCACGTCAGGCGATACACCGCAGCCACAATAATACTGTATGACAGATTTTATTTCTAGTTTTATAGTCGCTTTTATTTCACTTTTCCTTTTTTATTCAAAATATTCATAAACTTGCTTACCATGTCATCAACTAGCCTATCTGATATTCCGATTCTCAAATGCGTGTAAGTGAGTGTGTTTGGTCGTTTAAAAACCTTTATAAATAATCTTGATCTACATGATATGGGCGCCGCAATGTTGTCCTGTCAGTCGGATTTACAGCACGTGAATTCATCAGTTTCTCCCGAAATGAATGCAAGAAAGTGGCCGGTGAACTGAGAAGAACAGAGTAAACTTTATACTTCCACTATGTTTGTCTGATATGAAAAACACATGTCGGCAAATTATATTTGAATAGATTGTTATTGCTGCTTCCACAGACATCAGTGTGTATTTTCCAAACTCCAAATGTATTGTTTTACTCGTGCTTATGTGTCTTTAAATATCTGAAACCTAAAATAAACATTATGAGGTTGAAAACACTGCTTAGTTGAGATATATGAGAGCGCTGAACGCGCCCGCCTCTGGCTCAGTGTCAGCCAATGCGCGAAAGCACAGTTTGAATCTGGCAGTTATGTGACGTCACTGAACATTCTAAATGTGGCGCCGTACTCTCGGGGGCACAGAAATAAAAATCCCATATGAGACCGTACCGCTCAAAAGGTTAATCATGCGGCGCCCGAGTGCATTTGACCGGCATAAAATCGGCATATGTCGAGATCATGTGAAAATCGGCCAATTCCGGTCACCAGCTGATCAATCGGTGCATCTCTAGACGGCAGGCCTTGGAGAATCAATTGACGATGGTGAGTTTGGTAGTGTGTCCTTGGAAGTTGGGAAGATCGGTGATAAAGTCAATGGCAATGTGGGACCAGGGGCACTGTGGTTTCGGCAGAGGTGTTAAGAGTCCAGCAGGCAATTGACTGAGTGATTTGGATGTATTGCAGTTGGTACAGTCCTGAACGTATTTGGTGGTATCAGTCAGCAAAGTGGACCACCAGAAGCGATTTTGGAGCAAGTGGGTGGTAGCAGTGATCCTGGGATGACCAGAACTGGGTTTGGAATGAACTTGCTCGAGGAGTCGAAGACGAAGAGAATCTGGAACGAAGAGGAGATTAGCTGGGCATTCAGGAGGTGGTCTTACTTGAAGGTTGGCTTGTTGGATCTCCGTGATAATATCCCATTGAACTGGAGCTACTAGCAGGTTAGCGTGAATGATATTCTCGTGAGTAGGAGTTTGAACTGTCTCTTCTGTTTGATGTGAGAGAGCGTCAGCTTTGGTGTTCTTGGTGTCAGGTCGATAGGTCACAGTGAAATTAAATCTGGTGAAGAATAAGGCCCACCTAGCTTGCCGGGGATTCAGACGTTTGGCTGAGCGGAGATATTCGAGGTTTTTGTGGTCTGTGAGAATTATGAAGGGTTGACTTGCTCCCTCCAGCCAGTGGCACCACTCCTCCAGTGCTAACTTCATGGCTAGTAGTTCACGATTACCCACATCGTAGTTACGTTCAGCCAGGGTGAGTTTGCGGGAGAAGTAAGCACAGGGGTACATCTTGGCTGGATTGCCTTGTCGTTGAGATAATATTTCCCCTACCCCTGTGTTGGAGGCATCTACCTCCACAATGAATGGGCGTTCTGGATCTGGATGACGGAGAATTGGTGCGGATGTGAAACGAGTCTTCAGTTCCTGGAATGCTTGATGTGCCTCAGTTGACCAATTCAGCCGAGCAGTGTGATGCTTAGTCATGGCGGTTAATGGAGTGGCAGTAATGCTGACATTTCTTATAAACCTCCTGTAGAAGTTGGCGAAACCCAAGAACAGTTGAAGTTCCTTGACGGTTTGGGGTAAGGGCCAATCCAGAACCCCCTTGACCTTCGTCTCATCCATGGCTACCCCCTCATGGCTGATGATGTATCCCAGAAAAGATGTGCTTGTTTGATGAAATCTTTGGCTAACTCCTCGTCAATGTAGCGTTTCATGGCCTCGGATTCAGGCCGGGACAGAGGAAATATTCTTCCCCGAAGAGGAGAAGTGCCGGGAAGGAGGTCAATACCAGAGCGGTGGTACTGATAACTTCATTCTGAATAACTAGACGAACTGGTAGAGTGAAACTGGATGTATTTGTGTTGGTTGTAGTACAGAAACTCACCGATGGAGTGTTAGAAGAGGGACGAGTTGGGCAGGCGAACTTCATGTGTCCGGACTGACCGCAATACAGGCATAAACGGTTCTGCATCCTGCGTTCTCGTTCTTCGGGTGTGAGGTATGTGAATCCGATTTGCATGGGCTCGTGCACGGTGGGCGTTTCCTTATGATAGCGCAGTGGGACTCGAGCTCAGCGTCTGGAACAGATTAGGTTATCAACTTGAATGGCTAGATTGATGTATTCGTTCAGGTTTCTCCCCTCATCCCGGCAGGCTAAAGGCCCGTTCACACCAAGCACGATAACTATAAAGATAACGATAAAGATAACTATATATGTGTCCACACCAGCGACCGATAACGGTCTTTTTATTCTAAGCACGCGCGCCCGGATGATCCAGATCCATTTTAAATGCGCAAGACCTTTAAATTAGAATGGATTCTGATTGGCTGTCAGTGTTTTATCGTTCGACAGCTGGAAAAAAATCGTTCTGAAAGTGATCCCAACGATATCGTTCCTCATATCTTTATCGTTATAGTTGTGGTGTGAACTCTGTTATTCTTTAATATGGAGAACGATTTTTAGAATTATATCTTTATCGTTATCTTTATAGTTATCGTCCTTGGTGTGAACGGGCCTTAATTCAGACTGGAGTTCGGCGGTTAATCCCTTCCTGAAGAGGGTTTTCAAGGTATCTTCTACCCAGTTGGTTTGAGCAGCCAGTGTACGAAAGGTGAGTGCATATTCAGCCGTCGTTCTTCTTCCCTGAGAGAGAGTTAACAGTTGTTCTCCAGCACTTCCTCCTTCAGCGGGATGTTCTAAAACGTGACAAAACTGCTGGAGGAATTCCCCGAAGGTGGGGAATGATGACCCATCTGGTCTCCAGACCACGGTAGCCCATTCCAATGCTCGACCCGTGAGCAGTGAGCAGACGAACGCTATACGCCTTGCGTTAGTGTTATAGAGTGAGGGTTGCTGCTCTACGAAGAGGGTGCATTGAAGCAAGAAGCCTTTGCATTTTGCTGGGTTACCGTCAAATTTCTCAGGGAAAGCAAGATGAGGATTGATTGAAGTGCTCGCTGCTGGTGGAGAAACATCTTGCGGTGGTGCGGCAGGAACAGTGAGAGCGTTCCCAATCGCTGTACGGAGCTCTTGTAGACCCTGTACAAGTTTCTCAGTGAGAGAAGTCAGATGGCTCAGTTGTTGATGATGCACATCAAGACGTGAGGCTTGAGTCGTAAGTTCCGTGGATAACTGCATGACCGCTGCTGGATCGGGGAGTGGCGAAGTATTCTGTAATGATGTCGCAGACGCTGAGGGATCCATTTGCAGCTTTTTATTAGAGCGGTCAACAGGCAGGGTAAATCAACAGCAAATAGATCAACGGAGAGAACACAGAGCAGAACGAGGTCACAGGCAGAAGTCAGGGCAGGCAGCAAAAGGCAAAGTCCAATAAGCAATCCGGGTCAAGGCAGGCAGAGAACGATCAGAGGTCAGGGTACACAGTCCTAGGTCAGTAATCAGATCAGCAAACACAGAGATAAACGCTTGGAATTGAAAGCCGGGGCAATGCAATACTTCGCAGAGAAGTGGAGTGAATGAGGTGCAGGTGTATAGCGCAATCAGTCCCAGGTAAGAGGTATGATGGGATATTGAGTTCATGACGGTGTTTAATATTCCGGAGACAGATCCCTCCGGTGGTGGAGAGGAAGCAGTATGGGAGCCTGCTCCGTTACACTAGTTAACTTGACAGGGCCAGACTTTGGGAACATGGAAGAAAGTTGCTTTGAGTCTGAAAATTAAGTCTAGACAATTTGTTTTTCATATATTAGAAAAATGGAAACAAAGACTCATTTCTGATGAACTGAAACTTTTATCAGACTACTGTGAAAAAAGAAATGTTCCTAATGAAAAAGTATTATCTGAGTTTTTCATTTTTCCTGTGTTAGATGATGTTTCAGGAATGTTTTTAAGCTCTGGAAAATCCCTATGTCTTAATTTTTTTTTAAGTATTGGTAAAGTTTTTTATAAAGCTTGTGTTCTTGTTTTTAACAAAAAAAAGTGCTTATAAGAGGGTTAAAACACCATGGCGTAATGTTTTAAAACTGTGTGATGATGATAAACCAGAATGGAGATCATTGTATAAGCCACCTTTAAGTAAAAGAGTTAGGGATATACAATGGAGACTTTTACATGGTGCAATAGCAGTTAATGCTATTTTTCTTATAGGTCAAGCAAAGCTGGCAATCTATACGAGTAGAAAAAACAAGATAGAAATGGGTGCAGATCAAGATATTAATATTCTGTTTTTAGCCACAGTTAAATCCAGAAAACTCATTGATTTTAATCTTTATAGTTCCATGGATGACGTTATCACATTTGAAATGAAATAGTGTAAGAATGAGGCTCTGTGCTCTGTTATTGATGGAAAAATATATTTTTCTCTTCTGCTAATGTAGAAGATTTATTTTTCTACAAAAATTAAAAATTTATTTTTTTATTTGTAGTTCTTTGTGGTATTGAAGGTAAATGTAAAATGGTAAATGTTGATTTGTTGAAAAAATGGTTTTGATAAAATTTTAATAAAGTCGTCTTTCAAAATTCAAATTCTCTCTCTCTCTCTCTCTCTCTCTCTCTCTCTCTCTCTCTCTCTCTCTCTCTCTCTCTCTCGTCTGATAGTGCCCTGTGAAGTAAGATTTCAAATCGCAGGCAGTGTATATGTGCAATCAAAATATATATTGATATATGATTTTGAGCACAACCTCAGCACTACACAGTTTGGCTAAAATAAAGGAGTTGAGGGTCTAGTTTTCCATAAGAGTCGGCGAAAGGGGGCGTAAAGTATCCCCAACTTGAAAATCATACGTGGCCCATTCACTTATTTGTCGGACCATAAACAAAAATGTCACAACCATGAAACAAAAAGCTACTGAGATAATGCAGATGGTAGAGCAATGAGTAATATTACATTAAGCAAAAAGGAAAACTGCCTAGGCCAACATATTAGAAAATTCGATCTCATCAATACACAATTTCAGCAGTTTTACTATGAATGCAGACAAGTTATTTTGACTCATCCTTCCTGTTTAGGAATTGGCCCCTTTCACTTCCACTTCAAGTGCCTCATTGTAACCCAGATTTTATAGAGACCTTAAAAAATGTAAATCCCATTACTAGACATAGACAAGTGTGAGGCACACATGTGACCATTACAAAGACCATAGTAATAGTTAAGAAGGTTTGTAGGGAGCAGTGGACACTGCAGTGTAACTTGTTTTCTTGTCTTTTCGGTTTATAATAATAATAATAATACATTTTATTTATTTGGCGCCTTTCTGGACACTCAAGGTCGCCTCGTTTAGCTTAATAGGTTAGCTTTTTTGAGTAGGCACACTTGCTTTAATACTACTTTCCACCCTTGACCTCTTAGCAATAATCTCCCACACTGACACTAACTTAACTTGTGATTGCTTCATGTTAAACTGATTTTAAACGGTTACTCTTTGATTTAACTTGATATTTTTATTTGAAATAACATGTTTAATCAAGTAACCTAACTATGCACTCAAAAAAAAAAAAGCTATTTAAACTAACTCAATTCAGTTATGGACAGTGGTTCCACACAACCAACTTAGTTTTTATTAACACTATTTGTTTTTAATCAATGCAAAATCCTTGTGTTGTGACAAAACAACTCACTGAGGAAGAATCTAAAATAGTCCAACCAATTCAATTCAATCACTTCACTGTAACTTAGACTGGTTACATTTTCTGAAATGTGTTAGTAACATATGCAGCACTCAGTCAAACAGGACTTTCCAAAGGGGCTGAATTAGGAGAGTAAATATTGAAATGAAGTGTTATTTTAAGCATTTATTAGCAAGATGAGAAAATGGAGAGACTGTTTAATGTTTTATGTTCTATGATGTTTGTATTTAAAAGTTTCTGTAATGTTAGTGTTTCATCATTGTGGTGAAGTGTCGAGCGTGTGCTATGGGTTGAGGACCTGCTAACAAGAATTCAAATCACGTTAATAATAAAGCCATCATATGGTAGTGCTCTGGATGAAGCCAGTATCACTACTGCCAACACAAAACATATATAGTTATATAAAAGTTATATATAGTTTGATGTCATGTAAATCACAGGACTAAACAATATGTTGCTTCAGTGAAAAATATTTGGAGAATTTTTACTAGACCAAAACGTGTTCAGAAAACGAAACCAGTATAAGTTACAGTGAAGTGATTAAATTGAGTTGGTTGGACATAACAATTTTTCATAGATTCTTCCTCAGTTGTGTTGTGACAACGCAAGAATTTTATATTGATTAAAAATAAATATTTAATGGTAATTAAAGTGGCTATATGGAACCACTGTCCATAATTAAAAAGAGTTAGTTTAAAGTAGCATTTTTAACGTATCCTAACTTCCAGTGACCCCTAAATATGCCAGCAACTGCAGAAACATACTTGTGTGTGTTTCACCACACTGTACTGTGTGAGATTCTCCTGAGAAAGCAGAAGTACAGTGAGGTCATCTTCCCTAAAAAACACCTCTCATCCTCATGTTACCCCCTCTATCCTCAACAAGGATAAAAAGTTGAGTAAACTTAAAAAAAATAAAGCAACCAGCTGCAAAGCATTTTTGAGTTTACTTAACTTCAGTGATCTAAGTTGTCAAATCATTTTTTAAAGTTCACTAAACGTATTTGATTAAGTTACTTATACCTTCCTCAGTAAGTTAATCTAACTTCCAGTCCAACTCAAAGAAATGAGTAAGCAGAACTACAGAGGTCCTGAAGTTCAGTAAACTCAAAAAAGCTTTGCAGCTGGTTGCTTTACTTTTTTAAGTTGATTCAACTTCTTCAAACATCTCACCCAGATACATATATAGCCTTCACATTAAGAATCCAAATGCAGGGAGTAAACCTGTAGTGTGCCGGAGAAAGCAGGCGGAAGCGAGGATCTATATGCAGGGTTTTAATGGAGAAACACATAGTACAAATAATAAAGAACACGAAGGACAAAGAAACAAAACCACGAGAAGGACCGAACTAGAAGCACCCATACATGTGCAACAACTGACAAAGTAACAAGTGAAACACAAGGGCTATAAATACACAGAGACAAACAAGCTTAACTAAGTAACAAGGGGGCGTTGGTTAATAAGAAACACCTGGGGAGACTAATAAACAAGAAAGACTACAAAGGACTTACAAAACATGGCACAGAACAGGAAATAACAAAAGTGCACACAAGACAAGGGAAACACAGGACAGGAATCATGACAAAACCATACCGTAAATACAACACAATACAAAAGACATTGCTATCATTCAGAACTTATTTATTAACAAATATTATGCATTCTGCAAAACAGCACATTTTCTATCCGCATTAGGTACACATATTAGAAGGTGATGAAGTTCTATTCCACTCTTCAAGATTTATAAAAAAAAAAAAAAAAAGACTATGCACAAAATAGTTCAAAAAAAAGTTCAGCCTTGCAGAGCACTTTAGGTCAAGATAAATAAACACTTAATAAAAATAAAAAATCTTAACCAGTTACTACTGGAGTATTTTAATACTGATAGTTCACACTGAGGGCATAAATCAAGCCAAATAGGAGAGTAACAGCTGTGGCAACGGTCTTGCACATTATCTGGCCCAATCTGCTCTTATAGTACTACAGAGAGGCACCTTATATATGGGTTTGAGTGGATAGTGGCAACATCATCTTCAATGATAGTTAAGATCCTCATCTTCTCCCCTTGTGAATGTCTTCTGGCTCTGTGTCCTGCAGTAGAAAATAAATCAGCATAAAATTAGAGTACATTTTTTTTATTATTATTGAATTATGTAAGACCACAGAGTGTTCCTAAAGATGTGCTCATGTACAGTTTGAACTTGTACAGGGCCACTTGAAAAGTAAAGGTGGTCCTTTTTTTTTAAGCATGTTCAAATTCAGCCTTAGAACTAAAACTGATAAACTGAAAAAGTTTCCCAACTCCAAACAATGCCATATCAGCATTGATGTGATTGCCTGTGGCACTTGTCCACAGCAGAATCCACGGCCATTCTGATTTAATGCTTTTTATTTTAGGTCACCCAAAATCGTACATGTATTAAGGTTCAAATTCTTTTCATCACCCAAAACTGGTCGTATTGCATCAGTGAAGATTGGATTAAATCACTAGAGTCACATGGATTACTTTCATGCTTCCTTTTCTTGTTTATATCCCCTATATTCATATTCTTTCATATTATATTCATTTTATTTACTCTGCTATTGCTACATTACTGTTTAACCTTATGATTGTGCACTGTATAGTTTTCACAGGTTAGATATCAGAGGGAATGTCTCCGGACAGTGTTGTGAAGCAGTAATTTTCCATTGTCTTTGCTTTGGTAAAATAACAACTTGTTGAATTTGAAGTTGATCAGATGAAGTCAAACTGATCACTGAGAAAGTTTCAACTACGATTATTTAATTATTTTTACCAGATGTAGATGATAAGTTTTGTATATCACACAAAACCTATCTCCTTATATCAGGTGT
The DNA here is from genome assembly GCF_964197995.2 of Scardinius erythrophthalmus. Classification (NCBI taxonomy): domain Eukaryota; kingdom Metazoa; phylum Chordata; class Actinopteri; order Cypriniformes; family Leuciscidae; genus Scardinius; species Scardinius erythrophthalmus. The sequence continues at coordinate 43,364,888 of NC_138226.1, forward strand.
GAGTGTATATGCTGATGATCTTCTTACCAGGCAAGTCTTCAGGATGTTTCCAGACTTTTCCCTCATAAACAAAGGCAGACCTTTAAAAGTTGTAGCCTTTCTTTGAGCAAGCACACTGGAGTTTCTGTGTCTGAAAGACAGAAAAACAAATACGGAACCAGTTATATCCAAAGAGAAGTGCCACAAGCCGGGGGTGGCCTCCCCCCTGTTGAGCGGACCACCGCGAGGAGTTACCCAGAGACACCACGAGACCAGACAAGATGATCAGTATCAGACGTTGTATTTTATTGAATTAAAATAAGCTCAATCCTAAACTAAAATTCCCAGGCTGATCCGCCTCTCTTCTTCGACAGGCTGCGTGGGGAGGTTCGCACAGCGATCCTTCTTCGGACAGACAGAGACAAGCAGTAGAACAAGCACTGGTAAGGGTTCAGATACTGTTCAGGGTTCGCACAACGGTTCCTCTTCAGGCCGAGGTAAGTAACGGGGCGGCTACTGGAGAAGGTTCACACCGTGGTTTCTCTTCAGGCAGCCAGAGGTAAGGAATGGAACAGACACTGGTATGAACTCACACAGCGATTCCTCTTCAGCCAGAGGTAAGTAATAGAGCAGATACTGGTAAGGATTCGCACAGCGGTTCCTCATCAGGCGGAGGTAAGTAACGGAGCAGACACTGGTAAGGGATCAACAAACGGGAGGGTTACTCTTCTCACAGGACAGCATCAGTTAACTGAGTGTCACCTCTTTCACAGGACGATGGGGGGGGGGGTTACTCTTCTCACAGGACAGCATCAGTTAACTGAGTGTCACCTCTCTTTCACGGGCCAGCGGCAGTTGGGGTGCAGCGACGGATAATAGGATCCATCGCAGGGCAGCGATGGCAGCATGCAGCGGCAGGTGGCGGGTATCTCTGCTCATAGAACAACAATGGTGAATACAGAATCCAACAGTTAATAACTGGGTCTTCTTACCACAGGACAGTAGTGGCAGGATGCAGCGGCGGATCTCAAGATCTCTTTCTCTCTGTTCATAGAACAACAATAGTGCGTACAGAATCCAGCAGTTACAACTGAGTCTTCTTACCACAGGACGGCAATGGCAGGATGCAGCGGCGAATATCAGGATCTCTTTCTCTGTTCATAGAACAACAATAGTGCGTACAGAATCCAACAGTTACACTGAGTCTTCTTACCACAGGATGGCAATGGCAGAATGCAGCAGCGGATATCAGGATCTCTCTCTCTCTCTGTTCATAATAATCCTTGGTCCCCCACCGGGCTGGACGGTCTCCGACCGAGCTTTAGAGTACTGGTAAAAATCTAGCTTTCAAATATTCGTGTATGTATCAAACCACTTTAAATCTTCACACGTGTTCACTTCAATCATCAGACACTGCAATGACACACCACTTAAAAGTGAAAAGGGTACCTTCACCTCAACTCGTCGGGCCGGCAGATCCGTAATTCAAAGCACACTCGTGCCTCCAAACTGCCGCCTCTGCCTCTCATCTTCTCGTACCTCAGTTTTGATCAAGTCCGCTTTGCTTGTCTGCACCTCTCCTCTTCTCACTGCTGTTTCTCTCTTCTCAAGCCGCCGTGCACACTGAACACCAGACCGCCGCACAACAGAGCATCTTTTCATAATGCCACTCTCCTCCGCTTCGGCCGAGGCCGAGCTCGCCAGCTGCCCGCTGCCTCCGTGCTGCCCTTCCGCTTTCCCGCACTCCTTGAACACTGCACGCCAAACGTTGAAATAGCCACTTCATAATTCACTGCAGCTGTCGCTCATCAACACGGGCAGCCATGACAAGCCACTGGAACCGGCCTGGTGTCCCGCCGGAACTGTTTCCCCAAGGGAACTCGTTCAGTTAATTATGGTTCCTAGTTGTCACTCCGTGACAGAAGCATTGGAATTACCTTGAAAAAGAGATGGCACCATTCAGCCTTTAACCAGAGAGATATGATCACACGCAAAATAATTACCTGATGATCAAGCTGGTCTAGGAGGATCTTCATCTCATCTCCAAACGCTCCACCACTTTCTCAGTACAACTAGATGTGTATTCATCTAATGAAGAGAAAATGTGATCCTTGGATTAGTTTGTGTGATCCTGTAATACTCAGCAGAGGCCCTTAAAAAAAAAAAAATTTTTTTTTTTTAAAGTAAGAATTAAGTGTAGACCAACACAAGTAAATTCAGTTCAGCTAATTAAAAGTAAACTCACCTGATCTTTTAAAAAACAAAGGCCTCTGTTTTAGCACATCCAAGGATCTTGTCACTGTACTGATGTTCTTTAGTCTAAAAAGGACAAATACAACAGAACAAAGATACATAATTTTTCTAAACAAAACAACAACAAAAAAAATCAGTTACAGTAGGTTAATTTAACGTAGTAAAAATAATACAGAAATTGAATAATCAAATGTGAAAAAGAGTCAATGCATAGTTTTCACTGTATTAACCCCCTGAGGTCGGCAATCACGCCGGCGTGATCTGCTCGTTTTTTTTTTTTATATCAGTGCAAAATACTCTGTTGATTTTCATTTTACATACTTGTGTTGTACATCATTCAAAGCTGTTAAATGTCTTCTTTTATTTGTGTACACTCATAATAAAAACAAAATGTTGTGTTTTCGTAAAACAAAGAAAATAAACATGATGCGCGTTCTGCCGTCTCTCTCAATGTGAAACTCATTCTGAAACGCGACAGAAAATCACCTGTAACTCAGCGAATGTTTGTCACACAGACTTGAAACGCATGTCTATACAACGCTTGGAATCTCTGTTTTTAAAGTATGTAAATTTTATAAAAAACAAATATTATATTTTTAAGTAATCCATACGAAAGCAGCGGCATGTACAGTTTCTCAAACGCGTCCTAATTAACTATAATGTGACCACACCCACACGCGCACGAGCGATTGACATGTCAATGATCCATGCAGAGAAACGCAGACCTGTAAACACCCTCATCACCTCAAAACAAAGAAGCAGAGACTTCGTAACTTACTCTTCTCTGCTTTCATCGAGTTTGGACGACTGTAAGCTGTGCTGTGCTGTTTACCTTGAATTTACCTCGGATTTACCTCAGAAGAACGCGATTTGAAGATGAGACGATTTTTAACCCTCTGAGGTCGACAAACGCGCGGGCGCGTTTTGCTGGATTTTCTCCACATTGTAGCACTATAAACTTAAATTACTCAGTCATTTATAGTCATACAGAAAAAAGAAATATAAAAAAAGAATCTGTGATATTTCTCCTTTTGTATGTGTCCACTTACAATCAAACCAAAACATTGTGCTTTTGTAAAATAAAGAAAATAAACAGGGTGTGCGTTCTGCCTCTCTGTCGCGGTGAACTTTTTTTTCTTGAGCACATCTATAAACTGAAACAAAACTCAGCGAATACTTGTCACACATTTATGAGCCATAGACCTTTATAAACATTTAAGTGTGTACTTTTAAATGATCGGATTCAAAACGAAAACAAATATTCTCTGTTTAAGTCATTTGTATAAAACCAACAAGATGTCCAGCTTCTCAAACGCTTCCTCATTACAGTTAATTTGGCCACGCCCACTCACGCAAAAGATATTCACATGCAAATCTCCACATGGAACGCGGACTCGCTCATTACCTCAACAACAAAACACTTCACTTCACTTTTCGTCGAGTTTGAAAGACGTGCCTGAGCTTACATTGGATTTAGGCTACCTCAGAAGAAGAAGAACGCGATTTGAAGACAAGAAAGATGTAAGGTAAGAAATTCTTACATATTAGTTTGTTATTGTTGCATAAATGTCACGTTGTAGTTGAACTGTTGCTAGATATATGGGGAATATTATAATATTTAGACCCGTGTTTACTGTTACTGTGTTTGTGGATATCTGCTCAAACGTAGATATGTATATGGTAACCATAATGTTTTATATTTGAGCGCGATCGCGTTTGAATGTATTTTGATAGTGATCGCGTTTGAATGTATCATATTTTTGATAGCGATCGCGTTTGAATGTTTAATATTTTGCTGCGCGATCGCGTTTGAATGTACTGTATCATATTTTGGATGAAAGCAAAACGCACCAAACGGCTTCATGTTTTTATTATTATCTCATTTCATATCATCATAATGGATGGAAACATTTGAAGTAACATGATAATCAATATATTTTTCTCTAGCTTAGTTGTTACTGAAATCTTTTGGAAGATTTATACTGCTATAGGTTATTTATTGTTATTATTATTTTATCCGGCACTGCGCATATACCTTATGCCTACAAGGCACAACAAACCTGGTGTTCATTATATTATATATTGTTGGAAACATTTGTGTGTGTGTGTGTGTGTGTGTGTATTCTGTTAATTTTAAAAAGGAATTTTAAAAAGCAATTTTAACCAGAAAAATCTAATATTTATTTCCAAAATCGTGCAGGCCTTTCTCTTGATATCAGTATGTTCACTTTTTTTTTTCAGGGCCCAGATGCCACTGAGGACTTCAACATTCACATGAGTCTCTGTACGTGAACACGGTAAAGTGAAAATCTTGGAAATGAAAGGTATGTACAATGTTTTTAGGAATGGCACAAAGGTCTCTGTCTTTGAAGTGCTTTTTTGGCATTTGTTGTGTATCTTTGGATTATGTTGTGTTGTAAATAAATCCAAACAATTTAAAAGCCATTGTTTTTAAAATCTCCTCATTTACAGTATTGTGCAAGGTCAGAATGAAAGGGCCTGATAGCTCCTAATAGGGCCGTTAGGGGAGGTTCTTTGTCTTTCTCAGGTGAGAAAAGCTTACATATTAATGAGCTCCCGCATAAAGCTTTCTAACACAAAACACGTCGTAAAAATTTTAAATCAATATATTGTCTTATCTGAATGAGCAGTCAGGGTGATTTTCACATAGTTTTGAAGCAAATATTCTAGGCTACGTGATACAATTTTCAAAAGTCTTATGAAGAAATAATCAGTATGGGTTTCATGAGCTTATTTCAGTGACAATTGTTTTTTGTTTTTTCACAAACCACACATAAATGTTATTATCTCAAAACTACAAACTTTTACATACATGCTGCTGATATATTATTGTAGCAGAGTTTGTGCTGAATACAGTGTAATCAGACTTTAGCCATGAAAATGTCACAAGTAACAGAAATAAGCACAAATGTCAGAGCATGTCAGAACACCTCCAGGGCCCAGAAAACAGCTCAGACCCCAGAGGGTTAATATGGTCTTATCCAGATTGCTCTTTTTCAGGAGGGGCTTGACAACTGCAGTTTTCAGGGAGTTTGGAAAACTCCCAGAGAGAAGTGAGACATTTACCACTTCTAGAAGATCTGCTTCTAAACTGTTTAACACACTTTTGAAAAAAAGATGTGGGAAGTGTGTCAAGGGCGCATGTTGATGTTTTAAGGTGCTGTACGTTTTCTTCCAAAATTTTGCCATTAATTTCTTTGAAATCAGACATAGTAACTACTTTCTCAGGGGGTCTGATCTGTCTGACCCCAGCGCAACTCAAGGATGTGCTGATCACCTTTCTGATATTATTGATTTTCTCAGAGAAGAAAGAAGCAAACTCACTGCACTTGTTTTCTGAGAGCATTTCACTGGGAATCTGATTTGGGGGGTTTGTCGGTCTCTCTACAGTAGCAAAAAGAGTGTGTGTGTTGTTTAAATTGCTGTTTATAATATTTGAGAAGAAAGTCTGTCTAGCTTTGCCTAGTTCCATACTGAAAGCATGGATGCTGTGTTTGTAGATGTTATAATGGACTACAAGTTTAGTCTTCCGCCACATGCGCTCTGCTTTTCTGCATTGTCTTTTTATATTTTGAACCGCTGTTGAGTTTCTCCAAGGTGCTTTTTGTCTGCCATTCTTCTTCCTGACTTTCACAGGAGCGATATCATCAATTACACTTTTAACTTTTGAGTTAAAAGAATCAAGGAGAAAATCAACAGAGTCAGCAGATATGCTTGGTGTTAAAGATATAGCCTTCATAAATAGTACACCAGTGTTCTCATTTAAGCATCTCTTCTTGACAGACACAGATCTAGCTTCAATGGCAGAAGAGATCAATATATCAAAGAAAATACAGAAATGATCAGACAGTGCTACATCCTTAATAACAATGGATGAAATGTTTAGACCCTTACTGATAAGTAAATCTAGAGTGTGTCCGCGATTGTGTGTGGGTCCATGTACATGCTGAGTCAGATCAAAAGTTTTTAAAACACTTTTGATTTCTTTTGCCATATTGTTTTCTGCACAATCTATGTGAATGTTAAAATCTCCAGCAATGGCAAAACAGTTCTTTGTTGATAACAGTTCTGTAAAGTCCTCAGCACAGGCTGGAGAGTATTTTGGAGGCCTGTAAATAATGATAAGTAAAATGCGTGGAGCACCTTTTAACACAGTACCCAGATATTCAAAAGACAGGTAATTCCCAAATGATATTTGCTTACATTGATAGATATCTTTAAAAAGAGCAGCCAGACCCCCACCTCTCTTAACAGCTCTGCAGACACTCATAAAAGTAAAGTTAGGAGGGACTGCTTTTAACTGTTATTTGCGTCAGTTTCACTAAACGGCCCAACACGCTCGCTGGCGCAGACATTTAAGAAGGGATGGATATTTGCTTCAAGTGACAGGCTTGGTGAGTGAAATTATTTGTATTATCTTAATGTATATGTTTAATTTCCTTTAGATTTTCTGTCTAAAAGTGACCAAAAAGACTCCAGCTCACCATTTAACTCCAGCTCACCATCGGTGTCACCAAACTGCTCCATCTCCAAAACGTTCGTACGCATGGGTCAGAGTTTGCGTGCAGGTGCACACATTTTCCCGTCAAGTTTGTTTTTATAAATCACAACTTATGCATCGGAAGTGGCGTACGCCTCTTTCAGGGCCTGTTTTGTGCGTACGCAGCGGTTAAAAATGAGGTCCCTAGTTGTTTGTGGTTATTAAGTCGTTGACTAGAAGTGATTTATTTTTAAGTGAACGAATGTTTAAAAGTGCTAACTTAACAGTCTTACCATCACACGTACTCATATTAGACACACTTTTTGTCCCCACAGCAATCTTAGTTTGACATGTAATAGGCACCAGATTAGTTGGGTTTGCTGTACAGCTATTGAAGGCCTTAGACTTTCTATCTTGTAATAGAACAGCAATAGAAGATACAGGCACACTGGGTTCCCGCTTGTTCTGTAAGCATTTAAGAAAGTTACTGTTATCTAGGGGTTGCACGACTACTGATTTCTGCTAGTCGATTTCTTATCAAAACAATACTCGAGTTACTCGACTACTCGTCGTTTATGCTACTGTAAATTAAAAGACATGAAATAGCTTGATCTTATCAATAAACATTTATTAATTCATAGCCTAATGCAACAATTACATAAGTAAACTCTCAAAACATTATAATTATGACATTTCATTTTTAAATTTTCATGTAACAGTCTAAAGCCAAATAAATAGCCTTTCATTTCTAGACGTCTGTTCACATATCGCGTCTTTTTCGCGCTCAAGGTCGTTATTTCAAATGTAGGCGCGCGGCAAGCGCGCTCATAATGAAAGCAACGGACGTGGTGCGCTAGTTTTTCCAGGCGGGTTTTTCCTTTTCATCTCCACAAATATATCTAGTAGTAAAGCTAATGCAAGGTCTAGAAATAAATGAATCCTTTGCTGAATTATACTTCTTCGTCGTCATCATGTAGAGCGCAGTTTGGTTGCATAGCAACGACAAACGCCACGGGAGCACAAGCGCTTGTAGGAGACAGCAGCACGACCGCGCGCGCTTTCCACACGTTTTTAGAAGCAATATGTGAACGGCCTCTTGCAGAGTTGGCCAAATTACAATATTTTTGTCATCCTTGATGAAATACTTCCACACATCTGACGCGTGGTGTCTGTTGGTGACGTTAGACATTTTTAATTCATTTATGTTTAATGGACGCTCGAGTAGTCGATTGTTTCCGACAGCGTCGACTAGTGGTTGAAGTAGTCGATCTATCGACTACTCGACTAGTCTATGCAAGCCCTACTGTTATCATAGCGGGGACCCAACACATATCACTGAGAGCTGGTATCAGTTGCTTTTGGTTCACCTCGAGCAGATGGGGGAGGGTGTGGGCCCTGGCGTTGTGGCAGAGGCTGAAGTGCTCTCACAGCTCTCACAGCACAGCTTTGGTATGTCTGTCTGTGGTGAGCTCTGTGGACAGGGCTCGGCTGAGATTGAGTCCGTGAGCAGAGGTTGTTGTGGCGGAGTGGTGTTATCATTGTCCTTGTGTGATTTGTCAACTGCATGTCCATTTTGCTGCTGAAGTGAAGTCCCGTGGTCATTCATACACATACGTTTCCAGATGTGTGTGTGTCGTTCAGATTGACACACACTGCAGAAGGATGATTGAGGGAGAAGTAGATATTGTCCTTTAACACTCTTGAACCAAGTTTGTTTGGGTGGTGGCCATCCCGATGAAACAGTTGTCTCTGACTCCAGAGAAGATTGAAGTTGTCAATGAAGTTTACTCCTTTTATATTGCAGGTTTTTTGCAGCCATGTATTAAACCCAAACAGCCGTGAAAACCTGTTTGTTCCTCTTGCTGGGAGTGGTCCACTGATGAATGTTTGAACTTTCAGTCTTTTAAGTGTTTCAAAAAGTTAATTGAAATCCTTCTTAAGGAGTTCTGACTGCTCTTCATGAATATCATTCTTCCCCACATGAATGATGAGTCGATTTGCAGTCTTATGTTTCATCAGAATGTTCTGAAGTTCCCTGTTTATATCAGAAGTTGTTGCTTGTGGAAGGCAGCACGTAGTTGTATCCCTGCTGCTAATGTTTCTGATTATGGAGTCCCCCACTATTAGAGTCCTGGGCTCGGCTGTGCTCTGAGCTGAGTGCCGCTGTCTGCTCGACCTTGAGCGCCAGTTAGCATCAGTGTTAGCTACTGGCCCATTCAGTCTGTGTTCGATCACATTCATCACATTTGGGGATTCCTCATTTACATTCATTAGCACTTCAAATCTGTTCTCAAGATGTATAGGCGATGATAGGAGACCAGTGTTTGCAATCCTTGTCAGAGCTGTATCTGGGGTAGAGGATGCTACTGCGGCAATATGTGATGCTCGTGACAATCTGATGTCTCGAGTCCCATGAAACTAGTGCTCCTCGACAGGTAGAGAAACAAGCCGATCGACTTACAAATCGATGGCACAAACAGTTAGTGCAGCAAGTAGATTCTTGAACCAGAAGAGGCATTTTCTCTCTTATCGTTATGAGTGTAGGCAGTTGTGTTTTCCTTTCCAGAATGTAAGCTAGTCGGGTAAAAGAATTCTGCGTTTCTGTGGTAATCCAAACTTTGTCATCTGAGCACTGTGCTGATTTGCTTAAGTTAAAATTAGGTGATAAAAGGAAATAGAATATAAAAATATAGGAGATAAAATGTAAAAGCAATAGAGCAAAGCGCGGAGCAGTAAGCAAGAGCGTCCGAACAGTAGCTGAGCAGGAAGTAGCTATCATTAATTATTCATGCAAAAAACGTGATTTATACATGTGTGACTGTGTGTGTTTGTGTGGATGGAATCACACTGAGAGCAGGTGGATGGTCACTCAAGAGATCATTTTAACTTACTGGGTCCTGGGACAGACAAAACTGGGACAAACACGACCAAAAGCTGATTAATGTGCATCAACGTTGCTCAAAGTCAGCAGTGAGAGATGTGAAACTCTGCTGAATATACATTTTTACAAAGTGATCGTGAACATATAGTGGAATAAAACTTAAAATAAAACATACATTAAAGAAATAAAATATAAATCACTTTCTCTGTTCTCATTTCTCATCAATTCACATAAATGCAGAAAAACTATAAACTTAAGTAACCATCTTTTACATATTTTGTATAATTGAAAAACAGAAAGAGGAAAAACGGCGACCTAAAATGGCGCAGTTACACAGTTCAGCACGTGCGAGCACATAGCACGTGTGTTAATGCTAATACTCAATTCGGCTAATACATTTCCACACAGAACATGACAAATCCAAATATAACACATACCTGGGACAAACACGACCAAAAGTTGGTTAATGTGCATCAACGCATCAACGTTGCTCCAAGTCTTGAATGAAATAAACAGATACTGAGTTCACAAGCAGGTTACACACACACACACACACACTAGGGCTGGACCCGAATATTCGAATAATCGTTCGGTGGGTTGGTATTCGATTTGAAAATTTAACATTCAAATATTCGGGGGGGGGGGGTTGCACACCTGGGATCCCCCGCGAAACGGTTCTCATTCGTGCTTGAATAAGGCTGGCGACTCACTGGCTGTTTGGCGTGTCCGTTTTTATTTCGGCTCCCATGTTAACAGGTTGGAGTTTGCACACTGCCTGCGTGAAACACGCGTCTCAGGCGCGGCTCGAGCCACGCGGAAAACGCGTGCATGCTAGAAATAGAACCGACGCCTAAGTGTTCCAGCTGTAATGTTATCGATTCACATGTGATGATTTGCATACTGAATGTTGATTGGTTGTTAGCTCTCTGTATGAGGGGCAGTTGATATCCAGTAAAGACTGAAGCTAGACGCAAGTGTGTGTGCTCTTGATTATTTCTTGGTAAGACACTATTTTGAGTGACTGCACAAGAACGATACATGGTGTCAGAAGTTTATTTACTGTGGCATGATGGATTCGTCGGGGGTTCCTACGCCGAAAATGGATTGGGACTTTGAAACTTGCCGGATGCATGGCGGAGATTTCGTCAGCATGTTTAGCTCATGTTCGCCGGCCCGCTGCGCGACAAGGCAGAGGAGACCATGTGTAGCTACCTGCTCCTTTGGGTAGGTGAAAAGGGGCGAGATGTTTATAATACATGGACATTATCAGCCGATGAATCCAAAAAACTGCAGTCTTATTATTATTATTATTAGAACCTTTATTTTACCAGGAAAGAAGCACATTGAAATTAAGAATCTCTTTTACAAGAGCGTCCTGGCCAAGACTGACAGACACAGCACGTTTGAGTTTAACAAACATCCAACAATACATACACATATACACACACAAGCAAATCCAATCAAATTTCAATATCACTACATGGCTAGCTAAAACATCTACAGCCCGATGTTTCCTTCTCCAAATCATTTAAAAATACTTTAAAAGTGTCCAAGGAAACCAGTTTCTTCAGTTTCAATGTACTTTGTAAACAATTCCAGGCAGAGGGAGCAGCAAATTTAAATGCCTTTTTCCCCAATTCTGTACGTGCCACTGGAACAGACAGTAAAAATAATTCCTGTGACCGGAGGCTATAGCTACAAGCATACTTTCTACAAATGTATGTACAAAGATATGAAGGAAGTAAACCGTGAATAGATTTGTAAATAAAAACATGCCAGTGTTTTTGTCTTCGGATGGACAACGCAGACCAGCCAACCCGAGTATACAACACACAATGATGAGTGAGGGTTTTAAGATTTGTTATGAACCTCAGTGCACCATGATAAACAGTGTCTAAAGCATGTAAACACTGTGAAGATGCATGCATATATATAACATCCCCGTAGTCCAGTACAGACATAAAAGTCGCTGCAACAAGCCTCTTTTTTGCCTCAAAGGAAAGACAGGATTTGATTCTAAAGTAAAAACCCAATTTTACTTTCAATCTCTTCACCAGTTGCTGGACATGAGGGCCAAAGGAGAGAGCATCATCAATTAAAATCCCCAGATACCTATACTTAGACACAAACTCAATTTCTGAACCTTGGGATGTAGTAATAGGCAGAAGATTATTATGAGGGATTGATTTGGGTTTAGAAAACAACATGAATTTTGTTTTATCAACATTTAAAACTAATTTTAATTCAAATAAGTTACGCTGAACAATATCAAATGCAAGCTGTAACTGAGAGAGAGCCAGATTGGGTGTGGATGCTGAACTATATATAACTGTATCATCAGCGTAATAGTGAAACTTTACATTATGAACATTATGATCAATATTGTTTATATATAGAGTAAATAGGAGTGGTCCTAGGACTGACCCCTGTGGCACACCTTTAGTGACATTGAGTGAACCAGAGATAAAACCTTCTGCCTGTACACATTGAGTTCTGTTTGAAAGATAGTTATTAAACCAACCGATCGTGTGTTTAGATAATCCAATACTGTCAAGTCGTTGTATCAGTAAAGTATGATCAACAGTATCAAATGCTTTTGATAGATCGATGAATAAGGCTGCACGGTGTTTCTTGTTATCAACAGATTCAATGAAATCATTTATTACCTTTAGGGCTGCCGTAGTTGTACTATGTTGTTTTCTAAAACCAGATTGAAAATCAGACCGGGTATTATTAACAGACAGAGATTATTTTAATTGATTGTTGACCAATGTTTCAAGGACTTTGGCCAAGACTGACAGCTTGGAAATGGGCCGGTAATTATTTGGGTGTATGGGATCTCCGCCTTTAAACAGAGGAAGAACAAAAGCTGATTTCCATATAAGTGGAATTTCATTTAAGTCAAGTGAAAGGTTAAAAATATGAGTCAGAGGTGGGGCAATAAAATCAGCTGCTAGCTTTATAAAAGTAAGGTTCTAAATTATCCGGACCTGCCGATTTCGAAACATCTAAAGATTTAAGGGCTTTGCACACCTCAGAGATTGTAATTGGTGAAAAGTTGAATGATTGACTAGACACTAAGCTCTCTGACTGAACAGTCGAAGGGTTCACATGAGCACCATTAACTGAATCAAACAAAAAAACAGAAGCAATGAAGTGTTCATTAAAACAATTAAGCATATTTACCTTATCAATGATTGTATCAGAGCCCTTATTAATATATGATGGAAGTTCTACACCTTTATTATTTTCAGTTAATGATTTAACACTTAACACTTAACAATTGTTTAGATTGTGAGATGTTTCTATAAGAAAATGTTCAGCTTTAGCTTTTCTGACTGCAACCGTGCATGCATTGCGCAATCGCTTAAAATCAAGCCAGTCTGAATTTAAATTGGTTTTCCTTGCTTTTGCCCATGCCAGGTTGCGCTCATGAAGCATATTTGATAAATGATGAGAAAACCATGCATTATTCCGACCCTTCACCCTGTACCTTTTGCGAGGAGCATGTTTGTTGACTAAAGCAGAAAGATTTGCATAAAAAAGTTCCCAGGCTATTTCAAGGTCAGGAATTACATTTATTTGTTCCCACTCCAAATTATTCAAATCGTGTAGAAACCCTTGTTCTGAGAAATGTTTCATGTCACGCTTGGTTATGATATTAGGTTTAGTTTTAGGAATTTTTGTGTTTCTAACTGTTGCGATGACACAGTGATGTCATTCGCAAATATGGATGCAGTTGAATATTTATGGGGAGTGTTTGTTAAGATTAAATCTATTAGTGATGATTTTTCTGGACATTTTAGGTTCGGTCTAGTGGGCTTGTCGACAATCTGAAAAAGATTCAATGCATCGCAATAGGTTTTAAATTCATCAGTTGCTGAATGCAACCAATTCCAATTTAAATCACCTAATACTACCAGTTCTTTAGCATCAAGAGCTGAGAATAGCTGGAATAAAGAAGGGAGCGCACTACTATCAGCAGACGGTGTCCTATAGCAACCAACAACTGTTATGCTGAGAGATTTAGAAACCTCAAGATCGAGAGCTAAAAATTCAAATTGTTTACTCACTGATTTAAAAAGCAGTACTTTAACATGAAACCTTTTTTTTAAAAAATATTGCTACGCCCCCACCCCTTTTTGGTCGGTCAGACCTATATACATTATAACCATTAATACAAATATCCTTGTCTAGAACAGATTTACTTAGCCAAGTTTCAGTTAGAACAATTACATCCGCATCAGTGGATTGTGCCCAAATACGAACCATATCCATTTTAGAAATTAAGCTCCAAACATTCAAATGAATAAAACCAAGTCCGCACCTTGATTTAAAATCTGCAGGTATTTCTAAGCTTGATGCAGAGTCAGAAACTGGGCCTGGATTAGGTTGAACGTTTCCCGAAATCAAAAGTAATAAAACAATCAAGCACCTCTGCCTAAATGATTTAATATTATAATATTTAGAATTTGTCTCTACTATTTTAAAATTCCAGTGGGCACTTATAGAGATTGTAAAATTATCCTGAAGAGCCATAACACTGGACAGACAGACCAGGTCTTCGGTGCAAAAACAGGACTGGAGTATAGAAGACAGTCTGGCACACCGCACCTCTAGTGCAAAGCCAGATGCAGACGTTCCTCTGTGTGCTGTGAACGTAAGTGGAGTCGCTAAATATGGTTTGTCATACCCGTGAAAACCACCATCAGTATTGTAATGGCTAGATAGGCACAGTAAAATAAAAAAACACAGCATTCGAGTCAGGCCCTTCATCTTTTCTCTAAAAGCACCAATAAAGCCCTTCAAAGTAAAGTACCGGTAGGCGAGTGCAGCAGTGGAATCCAAGTCCACTCCAGTTATTCGCTCTCCTGGGATGGATGAAAAGCGGTACTTGACGTCAGATGTAAACAGGAAAATGGGCACAGTGAAGTTACGCGATGCTATGGAAAATAAGATATAATCAAGAACAGCAAGGTCTAAAACAATAAGAATAAAAATAAAACCACATCAGAGGCAGAAAGAAGCACTTCCCTTCTTGAAGGATTCATATCCATAATGACCACACGGACAGCTTCTACAGACAGCTTCGATCTCCAAGATAGCTTCCACAGTCCAGCCAGGTAGGATAATCCAAATCCTCCAGACCCGCGAAAGCCGTCAGAAATACAAGCCATGCTTGTTATAAGGTTCAGTTGACGGCACGGAGATACTAACTGTTGTGCTTTGACCATAAATTGAAGGATTTACGATCGCACTTTGTTAGTATTAATGTGACACTTTTGTCCAACTAGAGAACGAGAAGTTCACACTGATGAAACAACTCAGATAGCTCACAGATAACTCACAACACACACGCACTCAAACGACTTAGTCTGCCATCTTGGACAACAACTGCTTGGACAGTTTTTTTTTATTATTAAAAATTATTATTTTTATTATATTTTTATTATTTTATTTTATTATGATAAGTTTGAAGAGTATGTCATGCCCAAAGCAAACCCCGGTACAAGTTTCATGAAAAAATACAAGCCGTCGGTGCAAAATATGCAATAAACTCAACCACTTCGCCAAAGTATGTAAATCCAAACAACCTGTTACAAATAGAGCTGTACACAAAGTGGGAAATACAGACATGTTAGAGGAGGATGAGTTGTTCATTGATGCAATTAATAAAGAGCATGAAAGCACAGAATGTGAACAGGCTTTTGCAGAACTTGAATTAGGATATCAAGCAAGCAAAGTTAGCTTCAAATTGAATACTGGGGCCCAGGTGAACATTATTCCAGCCGGTAGATTTGAAAAGCTTTTCAGCACAACAGAACTGAAGCCCACAATGCGCCGTCTTACAGGCTATGGCGGAGAGCCACTGGATGTAAAAGGAACATGTCAGCTTAACTGTAGATACAAAGACACAGGAGCTGTGCTGGAATTTTACATTGTGAGTGCACATGCACCTCCTGTGCTTGGTTTGAGAGCATGCCTGGACCTGGGGTTGATAAAGCTTGTCTTTTCAGTTGATGCAGATACAAGCAAGCCCTGTGATATCATGCAAGAGTTCCAGGATGTTTTTCACGGGATCGGTGAGTTTCCAGGAGAATGTACTATACACATAGATCCTACAGCTGTCCCTGTCGTGTATCCGCCCAGGAGGATTCCGTTCATGCTGCGCAGTCGACTCAAGGAGGAGCTAGACAGCATGGAAAAATCAGGCGTTATTGTTAAAGTGACGGAACCCACAGACTGGGTTAATGCCCTAGTCATCGTTGAAAAGCCCCGCACTGGAAAACTCAGGGTATGTTTAGACCCCAGAGACTTGAATAAAGCGATCAAAAGGCCACATTACCCCCTGCCGACACTGGACGACATAACCCCGAAACTCGCTGGAGCACGATTCTTCAATGTGCTTGATGCAAAATCTGGGTATTGGGCAATCAGAGTCATCGTCAAAATTGACAACATTCAATACTGTTGTGGGAAGGTACAGATTTCTACGTCTATCTTTTGGATTGATCTCTGCTCAAGACGAGTTTCAGAGAAAGATAGATGAGACTTATGAAGGGCTCGACGGAGTTGCAGCCATTGTAGATGACATACTCGTCTTTGGGAAAACAAAAGAGGAACATGATGCAAACTTGCGCGCTGTGCTAATGAGGACCCGTGGAAAAGGAGTACACCTCAACCCAGACAAGAGTGTGATATGTGTCCCTGAGGTCAGTTATTTCGGGCACAAGTTAACACGAGAAGGCATTAAACCTGACCCAGAAAAAATCAGTGCAATAAGAGACATGAGCCCTCCAAAGAATAAGTCAGAACTGGAGACCATTTTAGGTATGGTCAACTATTTGTCCAAATCTGTCTGAAATAAATGCACCCATGAGGCAGCTCCTGAAACAGAGTAGTGAGTTTGTTTGGGACTCTACCCAGATGAAAGCATTTGAGAAGATGAAAGAGCTGATCACACGAGAGCCTGGCCCTGTCCTGTCTTACTATGACCCTGGTAAAGAGCTCCACCTGCAGGTCGATGCGTCAAAAAGCGGCCTAGGCGCCGTACTGCTTCAGGACCAAAAGCCAATTGCATATGCTTCAAAATCCCTCACACCAACAGAAGAAAACTATGCACAGATCGAAAAGGAGTTGTACGCTGTGGTGTTTGGATGCAAACGTTTTCACGCATATGTCTATGGCAGAAAGGTTATTGTCGAGTCTGATCACAAAACTTTAGAACCCATCCTGAGAAAGCCTCTTGCAGCTGCGCCTCCGCGCCTCCAGAGAATGATCTTGCAACTATAGAGGTACGATATTGAAATTGTGCACCGTCCAGGAAATGACATTCCAATAGCGGACACGCTGTCCAGAAAGTCCATCTCGTACCAACTCAAATCACTGGATGAGGATATGGATGCACAAATTCACACAGTTGTAGATAGTCTGCCTGTAAGCGACAGGAAGCTAACGAGCATCCAAAAAGCAACGGAGCAAGAGCCACAGCTTTCTTCCCTGAGAAGTGTCATAAAATCTGGATGGCCTGATGTGAGGAAGAAATGCCCCTACAGCCTTGCTGAGTACTGGAATCACAGGGATGAGATCTCAGAGATCGATGGGCTTCTGTTTAAGGGTGAGAAAATCATCATTCCACATGAGCTTAGGGCAGAAATGTTAGAGCGCATACACACTGGACACATGGGAATTGAGAGGAGTAAGCAAAGGGCCAGAGATATTTTATTTTGGCCAGGCATGAACAAGCAAATTGAAGAAATGGTGGAAAGATGCACCACATGCTTAGAGCGTCGCAAATCTAATCCAAAAGAACCTATGATATCTCACCAGATACCAGAATGTCCCTGGCAGGTCGTTGCAACAGACTTGTTCATGTGGAACGGAGATGACTATATAATAGCCGTAGATTACTACAGCAGATTCTTCGAGCTGGAGAGACTCCACCCGACCACATCATCAACAGTCATCCGTAAGCTGAAGGCCATCTTCGCCAGGCACGGTGTACCCGAAAAAATAATTTCAGATAATGGCCCACAGTTCAGCTCGCATGACTTTCAAAAACTTTGCAATTCACTGGGAATTTGCGCCCGTAACATCTAGCCCACACTATCCGCAAAGCAATGGCCATGCTGAGCAAAGCACAGGCTGAGAAGAAGGACCCATACCTCAGTTAACTTGAACACAGGAACACCCCTGTTGATGGGTTTAAGTCTCCCTCACAGTTGCTGATGAGTAGACGTCTTCGCTCCATCCTCCCCACGTCAGAAAAACAGCTACAGCCTCAGGTCGTGGATCAAAAACAGGTGAATGCGAAAAGAAAGCTAAAGCAAGCAACACAGAGGCAGTACTATGATCGCACAGCACAGCCACTGTCAGCATTGGCACAAGGGGATAATGTTCGATTTCAACAAACCAATGGTCGATGGATGCCCACCACTGTTTTGCAACCTGCGGATGCACACCGTTCATACATTATCCGTACTCATGATGATCAAGTGTTCCGCCGTAATCGTCGACACTTAATGGAAACCAAGGAAATGACATCAGAAATAAATGAGCCAGCACCTGAGAGCATGCACATTCCTGCACCTGTGGATACAGGAGGATTGAAAGAAAACAATGGTAGCATGCAGCAACAAGCAGCAACCCCTGAGTTTACACGCTCTGGTCGCATGGTGAAACCTAGAGACATTGTTGACTTATAACCTCTGACATTTGGTAAAATATAATAAAACAAATGTGGCCGTAGCATGGATGCTACACACAAGAGAGTATTTCTGAATGCAAGTTCTGCATTTCGTTGGTTATGAAACATTAGTTATTTTGTTCTATAAATGCAACGTTAAGTATTGTCCCTATGTGAACCGATATATTCAAGGAAAGTTTAATTTTGCCGTATTAGATTTATATGGTAACATAGTACTTCATAAAGAGGGGGATGTAATGTTATCAATTCACATGTGATGATTTGCATACTGAATGTTGATTGGTTGTTAGCTCTCTGTATGAGGGGCAGTTGATTTCCAGTAAAGACTGAAGCTAGACACAAGTGTGTGTGCTCTTGATTATTTCTTGGGAAGACACTATTTTGAGTGACTGCACAAGAACGATACACCAGCAATAGGAGTGTTTTCTGTATTTAAATTTTGTTTTTCTTTATTTAAATTTAGTTTTTCTTTATTTAAATTTAGTTTTTCTTTATTTAAATTTATTTTTTTCATTATTTAAATTTCGGGTTTTTCTTTATTTAAATTTTGTTTTTCTTTATTTAAATTTCGGTTTTTTTTGTTTTTGTTTTTTATCTACCCTTTACTGTATCAATAATTTGTTAGTCAGAAAAATATTAGACTACCTTAAAAGTATTGCTTAATTTAACAGACCTGTGTGTGTGCGTTTTATATCACTAGTGCAGTGTCCGTTTTCGGAGAATATAAGCCCTGCTCGCGTGAGGTGCGACCGCTTCCCGCTCGCACTGTTCTGTAGTTTACTAAAAGTTTTACTAAATTCTGAATGTGTCGCGTCTCGCGTGTCCATCTATATTGCACCAAATGTGACACTGCACTCCTGTGTGAAGTCGATTGGATGAACGGTTCTTGAAATAATAATAATGCAAACAGACAGACAGACACATAGAGATTCCTGCCTTTATATGGAGAGAACAATATGTTCAGCACCATCTCTCTGAAGCTTAGAATATTCGATGTTCATTACTACCGAAGCTTTAAAACTCAAAAAATGGTATTCGGACCAGCCCTAACACACACACACTTCATTTCATCATCGCAAATAACATGACTCGACTGACAGAACTAGGAACTGACAGACAAATGAAGTAAACTTGTGAGTAGTATAAAAGTCCAGCGCTTATTGATGCGACTTACCAGCAGCGAGAGATGTGAAACTCTGCTGGTGGTGACGTAGCTCCGCCCTTAATATCACACACGCAAATGCATGAATTTAACAGCATTATTTAACCCTCTGGGGTCTGAGGTGTTTTCTGGGCCTGGCGGTGTTCTGACATGCTCTGACATTTGTGCTTATTTCTGTTACTTGTGACATTTTCATGGCTAAAGTCTGATTACACTGTATTCAACACAAACTCTGCTACAATAATATATCAGCAGCATGTGTGTAAAAGTTTGTAGTTTTGAGATAGTGACGTTTATGCGTGGTTTGTGAAAATACAAAAAACAATTGTCACTGAAATAAGGTCATGAAACCCATACTGATTATTTCTTCACAAGACTTTTGAAAATTGTATGACGTAGCCTAGAATATTTGCTCCAAAACTATGTGAAAATCACCCTGACTGCTCATTCAGAGAAGACAATATATTGATTTAAAAACTGTAAGACGTGTTTTGTGTAAGAAAGCTTTATGCAGGAGGCGTGATCACATCATTAATATGTATGTTTTTCACACCTGAGAAAGACAAAGACCCTCCACCTAATGGCCCTATTAGGAGCTATCAGGCCCTGTCATTCTAAGCAACCTTGCACAACGAATGAGGAGATTAAAAAAGAATGGCTTTTTGATTGTTTGGATTTATTTACAACACAACATAATCCAAAGATACACGACAAATGACAAAAAGCACACTATTGAAAACAATGATCCAAAGACAGAGACCTTTGTGCCATTCCTAAAAAACATTGTACATACCTTTAATTTCCAAGGTGTCTGATTTTCACTTTACCATCTTCCTGTACAGAGACTCATGTGAATGTTGAAGTCAGCAGGACTCAGTTGCATCTGGGCCCTGTAAAAAAAAAAAAAAACCTTAAAGGAGTCATATAATGCCATTTTTGTACAAGCTAATATGATTCTTTAGGGTCTAAATTAAAAGTTTGTAATATACTTTAATTAAAAATTCTCATTAGTATTGTAAGAAAACACTAATTTTACCTGGTCAAAAACAGCTCTGTTTTTAGCACGCCGTTTCAGTGCATGTGTCTTTAAATGATAATGAGCTTTGCTCACTCCGCCCCTCTGTTCTGTGCGTACACCGTTTCTAACACAATAACCACGCGTTGTTCATTATAAACGTGGGATTATGAATTATATTGAGAACGTCGTACATAGAAAACATGCCATAATGTACCCTGAGTGTAAACCTTAGATGCATTCATCCTGAAGCCTGCAGCAAGGTTTGCAAATTTCGCAAAGATTAATATAAACACTAATATAAAGGTTAATAAAACACACTCACATCTTCTGGAGGTTCAGCAGGAACACGTTGGTACCGATCCGTTTTTTCTCGTTTGTAAAGCTGTCTGGTGTGAAATGATTCGCGCAAACATGAAAGCATGGACGATCGTGGGGAATCCCCGTGAGGGAATCCGATCAATCGTCAATCCTTTGGGCATATCGCTTCAAAAACAAAACTCAGCCACTGCATCTTCAACGGCTCGGATTTAGGAACATCCAAATGACTGCTGTGTTCCTTATTACATCTAAGAACAGAACACCACAATCGCTTAGACGCCATTCTGATCCAGCATATCAACAATGGCGGACTACTATGACGGCTGTCACAGCTCGCTCAGGGCGGGTCTTGTGTTGAAACACGGCTGTCACTCAGCAATCGCGGGAGGGGCGTTGGATAATATGACGTCACAATATCGAACGGCTTGATTTCAGAGAGGGTCAAACATATAAGAAGATTAAAACAAAACCACTGGATGGATTTTTATCATGATAGGATGGTTGTGTACAGGCACTGCCAACAGACATTTCAGTGCAATCAACTTGTAAAAGTGAATGTACCATTATATGACCCCTTTAACATACTGATATTGGCTGCACGATTTTGGGAATAGATTTTAGATTTTTCTGGTTAAAATTTATTTTTACAATTCACAGAATACACACAGACACACAAATGTTTCCAACAATAATGAACACCAGGTTTGTTGTGTGCAGTGCTGCATAAAATAATAATAACAATAAATTAAGTGTTCCAAAAAATTTCAATAACAACTACGCTAGAGAAAAATATATTGATTACAATATAAAAACATGAAGCCTATTGTTTGGTGCGTTTTGCTTTTCAAACGCACGGCGCGCTCCAAAATATTAAACATTCAAACGCAAGGTGCGCTCCAAAATATGATACGTTCAAAAGCAGAGCTTGCTCCAAAATATGATACATTATGGTTACCATATTATACATATCTACGTTTGAGCAGATATCCACAAACACTGTAACGGTTCAACTGCAATGTGAAGTTTATGCAACAATAACAAACTAATAATTAAGAATTTCTTACCTTACATCTTTCTTGTCTTCTTCTTCTGAGGTAAATCCAATGTAAGCTCAAGGCGTGTCTTCCAAACTCGACGAAAAGCAGACTTTGGTGAAGTTTAGTGCTCTGTTTTTGAGGTAACGAGCGCGTTCGTGTGAGGCATGGACGATTTGCATGTCAATCTCTTTTTGCGGTTTTGGGCGTGGTCAAATTAAAAATAATGAGCAAGCGCATGAGAAGGTGGACATCTTGTTGGTTTTATACAAATTACTTAAGCAGAGAATATTTGTTTTCAATTTGAATCCGATCATTTAAAAGTACACACTTAAATGATTATAAAGATATATGGTTCATAAGTGTGTAACAAGTATTCGCTGAGTTTTGTTTCAGTTTATAGACGTGCTCAAGAAAAAAAAGTTCAGCGAGGCGGAGAGGCAGAAAGCGCACCCTGTTTATTTTCTTTATTTTACAAAAGCACAATGTGTTGATTTGACTGTAAGTGGACACATACAAAAGGAGAAATATCACAGATTCTTTTTTCATATTTCTTTTTTCTGTATGACCATAAATGACGGAGAAATTTAAGTTTATTGTGCTACAATGGGAAGAAAATCCAGCAAAACACGCGGGCGCGTTTGCCGACCCCAGAGGGTTAAACTCCGTTATACATGCGTAGACAATTTCACATGCATGAAACCTAATTCACGTACCCCCCCAAAAATATATATTCACAAAAAGCAATTCACAAAATAAAATTATAGATTCACAAAATATACTTCACAAATGCAAAACACAATTTGTAGATATAAAACTGTGCACAATAACCTTTGGATGTTTAAAATGTATGAGTTTATCCTTGAATGTGAATGTGCAAATCGTCATTCACGTGTGTGAATCGCCTTGGTTGTGTGTGTGTGCATTTTTGAGACTTTCCTGGCAGCACAACCCTCCTACACAGATAATTTGTACTCTTTGGCCAATCAGATTTAAAGGTGAACTAAGTAACTTTTTTTACCTTAACTGAACAGCTTCGGAGTCATTGGAATGGTTATATTACTTATTTCGGGTTGAATGGTGGTCGTTTCGCACCCCCCTGGTGCCCGTGAGCGGAAAATACGCACTTGCAACTTTGAGCCGGCGGGCCGCCGGCCGCCGCGTCAGGAAGTCTCGCGTGATATCAGGTCTCGCGATGTAAACAATTGCTTTACGGCCAAATTAAATCTGCTAAAATGCTGTCATTATTGCGCTCCCTCACACTGTCCGAACCCGAATGAAGAAGACGTTTTAAAGAATGTTCCATCTGCTTTGATGTCGTTGATCTATCCCAGGTGAAAAAAAAGTGCACTAAAATACATTTTATTTAAGTGCACTTAGTACACTTCCATAATACACTTCCATAATGTACTTAAAGTGCTCTATTTTCGACACACTTATTTTGCACTTAATATACTAAAAGCTCATCTTTAGTACTGCTTAATATAAACTTAAAATCATCTTAGTGTACTCAATTGTGCTTTTTTGAGACACACTGAAGATGAATTTAAGTGTATTTTTAATATACTATTTCATATTTTTAAAAAATGTATTTTGTTACCACTTTAAGTATAATTGAAATCATCTTTAAATACAATAATAAACTATTTAAATTATAATAATAATAATATTAAATTATATACAAATTATACTTAGAATGTATTCCTAGATTAAAAAAGTGCACTAAAATACATTTTATTACACTTCCATAATACACTTCCATAATGTACTTAAAGTGCTCTATTTTCGACACACTTATTTTGCACTTAATATACTAAAAGCTTACCTTTAGTACTGCTTAATATAAACTTAAGATCATCTTAGTGTACTCAATTGTGCTATTTTGAGACACACTGAAGATAAACTGAAGTGTATTTTTAATATACTATTTCATATTTTCAACAAATGTATTTCGTTACCAGTTTTAGTATAATTGAAACCATCTTTAAATACAATAATAAACTATTTAAATTATAATAATAATAATTTGTAATTATATACAAATTATACTTATAATGTATTCCTAGATTAAAAAAAGTGCACTAAAATACATTTTATTACACTTCCATAATACACTTCCATAATGTACTTAAAGTGCTCTATTTTCGACATACTTATTTTGCACTTAATATACTAAAAGCTTACCTTTAGTACTGCTTAATATAAACTTAAGATCATCTTAGTGTACTCAACTGTGCTATTTTGAGACACACTGAAGATGAAC
Organism: Scardinius erythrophthalmus; assembly: GCF_964197995.2. Taxonomy (NCBI): domain Eukaryota; kingdom Metazoa; phylum Chordata; class Actinopteri; order Cypriniformes; family Leuciscidae; genus Scardinius; species Scardinius erythrophthalmus. The sequence continues at coordinate 43,389,004 of NC_138226.1, forward strand.
TAAAATACGCTTTTAACATACTATTTAGGCTTTAATTTATTTTATTTTGTTACCCCTTTTAGTACAATTGAACCCATCTTTATTGCATTTTAAATACACTTAAATTATTTAAAATTTAAGAATATATAATATATACAAATCATATTTATGTATTGCTCACATTTTTTATATAGTAAATCATTTCAAATATGTTTTAATACTGTGAACAGTACCTTTATAAAACAATTAAATATGTTAATGGTGTATTAAAACACACATAAAAAAATTGTATAAAACACACTTTGAAAGCTAGTAAACTTTAATGTATTACCCAGTGTACATCAGTACAGCAGCATATGTAAACTGTAAAAAAAATACATTAACAAAATACAGTGATCTGCAGAGGTATTATAAACAACAACAAAAAAAATAACTTCAATAAACCTAACTAGTCAATAAAGTGCAGTCATTAATAGCTGCAAACAGTTACAGTACTGTTACTGATTGGTCTTTGAGTTTGCCTTATTGTTGCATTTCCTTCGAATCAGTGCTTGCACCTCAGACGTGTTGGAAATTGTTTGATCACAGTGTCTGTGAAAGGGGAAAAAGAGGAGTTTATTTTTAAATTAAAGCAAAATTAACCTCTGTTAAAAAAGTAACTCTTCCCTTTCAAAAGGGAACTTGCACTGCTTCGATGATGCTATTGGGGAACAATGTTCTCTAGGCGCCTCTTTAATTCTTCTGAGTCGCACTAGTCGTGTCATAGGCTGTCGCCAGTCAAATTCTATTGCCGAGATTGTACAGCTTTTCAAACACCGGTTCACATGGAGGGTGTTCCCCATATCGTCATCAATGCAGTGTCTCATTCCCTGTTCTCAGGGAACAGAGGTCGTAACCTAGACGCTTTTTATTACAACACAGTATGACGTTTTGACATTTCCCTCTGTTGTACATACAAGGTGAAAAAGACATACTGTTAAATGTATTATAAATGCATTAAAGTATATTTGTTTTGTACTAAAAACATACTTAAGTACATATTTATTACATTTAATAGTAAGTCTTTTTCACCTAGTAAAAATGGAATTCTTTAACATAGCATGTAATGCTTAGTTCATATATTTTAACAGTAGACATTTAATATAACATGTTAATTAAGAAAAGGAGTTAATAAAATAGCTCTTGAACAACTGTTAAGTCTACATATGTCACTGTATCACAGCAAAAAAGGGCAATTTAGGCTAACCGTTTAACTGAAAAAGTATACGCAGCCAACAAGAATAATAATTAAAATGTACAACAAATGCTAATCTTGTTTTAGTCAGCCCCCTTTGACTTTGAGAGCAAAAAAAAAAGTTATGTGCGGAAACACAAACTCTCAAACTCTTCAAAGAGTTAAGGAAATTAGAAGTAGTGCAAAATATTGTAAGCCATGACAAGTGACTTGCAGCTGTCCCAAAAAAACAATTAAATTGATTTTTACATGAATGAACACAAATTAAACTAAACAGTGAGCTATTTATTTATGCAAACAGCAACTAAAACTTACCAGTAACTTCTGATAGCAGTATCTTCATCTCTTCGAGATTCGACTTGGAAAAAATAAAAACAACACTAACAGTTACTTTTTCTATTAACGTTAGAAAAAAAATCTAAATACTGTCATGATCACTCATTAGTTGCAAAACATTTAAGAATTCCGTTAATCTTAGAAATAAAAACTGAAATATCGTAGACTAATGAAACCTTCACGTTTGAAAAGGTTAATCGCAAAAAAACTCACCTAATCCATATGAATCGCGTGGTTTCCTCCAAGTCCTCTAAAGAAACACGATCGCTCTAGTTTGAATTTAGACTTCTATGTCTGAATTATTACACCGTGTCCTAACTACACGCGACGCGACGCCGAAATATAATCACATTCAATGAACGCACAGCCGTCAGCAAGCTCTGAGTGAGGTGTGAGCTCATAATTACACCAGAACCAATCACAGACGTTCAACAGCTGGAACCAATCAGGATTAGTCACGTGTGTTATTAGCGTTTTTCAAATTCAAACAAGTACAATATATTTCTGGACAACATTTAAACATATTTGGAAAATGTATCTATGATGCATTTAAAATAATATGATGTTGATATCCATGTGGGAATTTCAGTAGTAAAAACATATCATGTAATGGACAACAGCCCTTTACAAGTAGCCTACAAACAAGTAAAAGTGAACAACATTCATTTTAAGTGCTTATTGCAATGCTCAATAATAGTTGACAAATGTTTATAATACATTAGAAGTTGGTACATTATACAAAAAAATCTAAAATATTAAAATGGTAAAATGATAAATATTACAAATATATTGCAGTAGGCCTAAGTGTTTAAAGTACTTTAAACACATTAAAAGCTTTTTATATTTTAGATTAACCATTTTAATATTTTAGATTTAGCTATGTTCTTACACAAGTTACACAAATGTACTTTAATTAAGAGCAACATAAGTATGTTTTCTTTAAATACACTAAAACTTCACACAAATGGTAGATTGTGTTAGCATATTTCTTAAAAATTTAACTAAGCATATTTATTAACAATGTACTTGTAGTGCTTTTTATTAGAAATATATTAAAAGTATGCCTGTGTTTAGCATATTTATTGAAAGTATAATTAATCATATATTTATTACCAATGTACTTGTAGTGCATTTGTTAGAAATATATTAAAATTATGCTTGTGTTTAGCATAATTATTTAAAGTATAATTAAGCATATATTTATTACCAATGTATTTCTAGTATACTTTTTAGAAATATATTAAAATACAATTCAATGTATTTTGTATGCACTTCAAATAAGCATGTTGGTAATACAAATGTATTATACTATTTGTATTTCAAGTATATTTTTAATACATTTAATACTATGTCTTTTTCACCTGGGAGTACCTTATACACTTAAAATCAATTTAAAGAATTAGTAATATTTAGTTTATTTTTATAAAGTGTACTTAAATACTACTTTTGGGAAAATTTAATTTTTGACTATTACATTTTGAATATATTTTAAGTAAAATCAATTTAATTTAAACTTATAATAGCTTTCTAAAAGTGCACTAACAATGAACTATTTTTAATGTGTTAAAAATTTACTTGTAAGAAATACACTAATAAAACACTTCTGTGTATTTTTTCAATAGTATATCTTTTTTCTTATGCACTAAAAATACATTTCGTCGCTGTCCGATGAAAACCGCGTATGTCCATTTTGCCGATTTTGAGATTTTTCGACGGATAGAATGTCCAGGTTCATTTCCGTATACAGTATGCTTCACATATCTAAATGACCTATGAAAAGTTGTGAAATCATGTCATCTGATTTTCACGTATATCCATTTGGTGTCAAAGCTGTCAATCACGCCGCGTATCTCCCGCCCTGTGGAGGCATCGCGCGGTCTAAGCGTCTCTGGAAGCTCAGCATTGGATAGCCGAATAACTCTGTGAGGTAAAGTATCAGCAAACGTTTGTTTTTGACAACTGTTCAAGTTTATTATATATTCGCAATATATTCACAACTGTTATTTACCAGTAAATGGTCTAGACGAAGTAATTGTCACTGTTTATTGTGGAGATGTTAACGCACGGGCCTGTTAACTTAAGCAATACTTTTAAGGTAGTCTAATAGTTTTTCTGACTAATAAATTACTGACACAGTAAAGGGTAGATTTAAATAAAGAAAAACAAAATTTAAATAAAGAAAAAAACTAAATTTAAAAAAAGAAAAATTCAATTTAAATACAGAAAAAACTAAATTTCAATAAAGAAAATGACATTTAAATAAAGAAAAAACGAAAATTAAATAAAGAAAAAAACGAAATTTAAATAAAGAACAACGAAATTTAAATAAAGAAAAACGAAATTAAGTTAAATTAAAAACGAGATTAATTTAGATTGATAACGGGTAAAAAGGCTAATAGCCTACATGTTGGGTCCGTATACTTTTTCGTCCATTCATTATTCTATTTCGGAATGAAAGATGAAATGTAAAAAAAAAGGTGTAGCTTTTTTTCCTTTTTTTTTTTGTTTAAAAGAAAAAAACAGAAATGGCTGTATTTTTTTGTACATAGCATAGCCTACTTTGTTATGAGTTTAGTATCATAATGATTAATAAATGCACGCACAATTATCCGTGAACTTGATTTGAAGCCTTTCAACAAAATTCAGAATTAAATGAATGTGCAGTTTGTACAAATAGAGTCTGTAGGTCTACTATGCTGTTGAAAGTATGAAAAGTGAACAGCACGAGTAATAGGATGCACAATTTGAGACGGGTCAGACATGATTTTGACCACTTCATTAAGTTTTGTTTTGTAGAAAACCTTTCTTTAAAGTGAATTTAGTTTTGTATAAATTGTATCTTAATTTTAATCAATTTTTCATCAACCATGGATTTAATAAATAAGCAAAAACCGGTATATAGCAGACAATATAATCATGGAGGCGCCATCGCGTTCACTTGCATTGCACGTTAACTGGAGCGCATCTCATTAACGAAACTCAGTGTATGCCTCACACAGACATGAGAAAGACATCAAATACACAAAGCTTGAAAAGTCTTTAAACGAAATAATTCAAAACGAAAAGAAAAAGGCAACTCTCTGATTATGTATGCCCTTACAAAAGTGCCGCTCTAGGCAATTGCCTAGTTATATGGACGCGCCGGCCCTGGGGTCAGCAATGAGTGTATTGATTCATTGTCCCTTCATAGTTTGCAAGAGACATTTAATAAACTGAGCGTATTTAATAAACGGAGACGTAGGCTATTTAATAAACTGAGCATATTCATCTGTCAATATGAAACGCGACTTGGCCATTCTAATTAATGATCGGAAAAACGCGTATCGACCACCGTTACTGTAAAATATGCGCGTATGTCCATTTAAACTCGATTTTGGTCAAATGTGGATTATATCATTACACTGGCAAGAATATGGCTACATTTAAAGATGCCATACCAAGTATGACAACGCTATGTTCATATGCTTTTAAATTACGGTGTTTTTTTCACTTCCTGAAAAGTAACCGTTTTGGACATACGTGATTTTCATCGGGCAGCGACGATTTAAAATATCAATGTTATTTAGTATACTTTTGCAATTACACTTAAGTACTACTTAAGTAAAAATATACTTTTAATTAGTGTATTTATAGTGTATAATTTTTAAACTTTTCTTTAGCACAAAAAATAGGAATGTACTACAAATGTACTTTCTTGTATTTAAGTGTTTTTTTAGTGCACTCAAGTACACTTTATTTTCACCTGGGATAGCCTCTGGTGTCTGAGAATCGCCTACGAGTTTTTACAACAGTGTTGTCAAATATCTATTCCGAAGCTGTGGGGGGAGCTCTAGAGAGAAACCTGCGAGCAAAAAGCGAGAATACAGCGAAGAAATCCCAAAGCTACTGAGTGCAATAGACATGTATAGAAAGGCTAGATGGCTCAAGGCGGAGTCAGCTGTGTCGTCACTTGGCGGCCATCTTAGGTCAGGAGACTGCGCTGCTGCTCCCTGCTGCTGTGGACGGAAGGTGAGTGACATACGCCAACTAAAATGCTTGTAACTTGCTGAATTCTTGACGGATTTACAAACGGTTTGGTTTCTTCCCTGGTGAAAAAAAAGTATACTTTATTATATTTGAAATATATTCCCTTTTTCAATAGTACATTGCAAATATATTTAAAAAAAATATACTATCTTTAAATATATTAAAAGTATATTAGCATCATGCTTTTTATCTATTTTTATAATACAACTTTTAACACACTTTAAAATAATAGTACTTTAGTATATTTTCTAAAAATATATTTAAAAGCAAGCATACTTTTAACATATTTCTAACAAGTGCACTATAAGTACATTGGTAATAAATATATGCTTAATTACACTTTTAAGAAATATGCTAAAAACAAGCATACTTTTAACATATTTCTAACTAGTGCACTATAAGTACATTGGTAATAAATATATGCTTAATTACACTTTTAAGAAATATGCTAAAAACAAGCATACTTTTAATATATTTCTAACTAGTGCACTATAAGTACATTGGTAATAAATATATGCTTAATTACATTTTTAAGAAATATGCTAAAATCAAGCATACTTTCAATATATTTCTAACAAGTGCACTATAAGTACATTGGTAATAAATATATGCTTAATTAGACTTTTAAGAAATATGCTTAAAACAAGCATACTTTTAATATATTTCTAACAAGTGCACTATAAGTACATTGGTAATAAATATATGATTAATTACACTTTTAAGAAATATGCTAAAAACAAGCACACTTTTAATATATTTCTAAAAAGTACACTACAAGTCCTTTTAAGTTTTTGTGTATTTAAAGAAAACATACTTATGTTGATCTACTTAAATTAGATTTGAGTATGCAGTGTACAAATGGCTACTTTTGTAATTGTGATTTAAGTATTTTTAATTTAAGTTTATACAATGTTAAAGATAGGCACAATGTACAATAAACACAAATCCATTACAAATTTTACATCAACAATCACACCATTGGAACACACAAGAAAATGTGTTTTCTACTGTACAGAAAGTGGCAGCTACTGGATTGTGATGTCACAAGTGGCCGTTTAACATGCAGCCAAGTAAACACTGGCTATATTGCATGGCCAAAAATGGAAGTTCACTCACTAGGGTAGGTAATCCTGTTCAGAAACACTTTTTTTATACTGGGTGAAATGGTCCTTCCATCCTGAGAGTAGTCAATACATTATGTGTTCAGAAAAAGGAATGAAAAAAATCAGACCTCTGTAGCAGCTGCAGGACAGTAAAAACTCTGACCAATCACTGCCATTCGGTGCGAATGTAAAGAACCAATCAGATGCCTTCATGTCTCGTGCCCGAGCCCCACTGCGTGCGCTGCCCTGCGTGCACTCATCACATGTCACCGTTCCGGAAACATTCAGCTCACTACACCGAGTAAGCATGAGTTTGCGGCACAATGGAAGAGAAAATGCAGCAAAATCTACCAATGCCAGCTTTGCTGGAAACTGCTCGACCTGATAAAAAGCCTAAAAAAAAGAAAATCGGAGGCAGAAAAGGCTGCAACGAAACAGGCACTGGATAAAGCCAGAGCACAAACTTGCGTCAACATTGCAGCATTTGAATGGTGGAGACAACTGAGGGAGCAAAAGTGATGAAAAGCGATGCCGAGGTTGCGTTCTTTCTGCTGAACAGGTAATTATTTGTTTTGCTTCGGGGGGATTTGTTATTTCCATGATATATGTTACGTTAGGCCACGTAGCTACTTTTGTAGCTAGTGCTAACTAGCAATGCTAACATTAGCTTCTCTGTCGGTGTAAGCCAGTTGCGTTACAGGTCTGCTTATCTGACTTTTAGGACATGCCATTTTGAACATAGCCATAGTCGCAAGTGTCTGCATTATAATTGTGATAAAATGACGTTAATATTGCTTATAAACGGGACAACTGTGGTGATGTGGCATATGTGTTTTGTTAGCTACGAGAAGAAATGTTTGTGTCACGACCGCCAAAGAGAATGAGCACAGGATCCAAAATGCAGCAGGTGAGGTGTTTATTATAAAAAGGGTAATCCAAAAAGCGAAATCCAAAAACAGGCAAAGGTCAGAATCCAGGTAGGCAAATAACTAAACAAGAAACAGACAAGGCAGGGAAAAACTCGAGCAACAGACGCGGTGTGACGTTAAACATTGATACACAAAGAACACAAGACAAACAGGGCTTATATACATGAATGACAAGGGGATAACAAGAGACAGCTGGTGATTACAAAATACAGACACCTGGGTGCAATTCACAGACAGAATTGTGGGAGATGAAGTTCCTAGTGCCAGACACCGTGGGGGTAAGGAGGACATCTAGTGGGTACCCGGGGAAACACAACCAGACACTGTGACATAACCCCCCCTCTCTGGAGTGGCTCCCAGACACTCCAAGATGGAACACAGAACAAAACAAGAGATCAGGAGGGAGGTGGCACGGTGGAGGATCCGGGGGAGGGACGGGGGGCCAGGTCCATGCAGGGGAACAGACACGGGGGAACACGGATAAGACAGGGGCCAGGGAAACATGGACAATAGGATGGGGAAACAGGGGAAAACCAAAAGTTTCCCAGGTGGCCGGGGCCAAGCGAACAATCCATCGGGTGGTCGGGGCAAAGCGAACAGTCCATCGGGTGGTCGGGGCAAAGCGAACAGTCCATCGGGCGGCCAGGGTGGAAGGACTGGAATCCGCTCTGGCTCTGGATCGGCTGGGCAGGCGACTGGCTCCGGTTCTGGATCGACTAGGCAGGCGACTGGCTCCGGCTCTGGATTAGCTGGACAGGTCTCAGGAACAGCCTCCTCCGCCTCCGCAGAGGCGGCTTCAGGGACAGCTTCCTCCTCCTCCGCAGCAGCAGCCTCAGGGACAGCCCAGAGTAGGGCAGGGGAAATGGACAGTTCGGGAGGCCAGGGCGGGCCACAGAGTTCAGGCGGCCAGGGCGGAGACTTTCCCTTGGGCGACCAGGGCGGAGACTTTCCCTCGGGCACTGGAACTGGCACCACCGGCTCGGGCACTGGAACTGGCACCACCGGCTCGGGCACTGGAACTGGTACCACCGGCTCGGGCACTGGAACTGGTACCACCGGCTCGGGCACTGGAACTGGCACCACCGGCTCGGGCTCAGGAACTGGCACCACCGGCTCGGGCACTGGAACTGGCACCACCGGCTCAGGCACTGGAACTGGCACCACCGGCTCAGGCACTGGAACTGGCACCGGAACTGGCACCACCGGCTCAGGCACCACCGGCTCAGGCACTGGAACTGGCACCACTGGCTCAGGCACTGGAACTGGCACCGGAACTGGCACCACCGGCTCAGGCACTGGAACTGGCACCACCGGCTCGGGCACTGGAACTGGCACCACCGGCTCGGGCACTGGAACTGGCACCACCGGCTCGGGCACTGGAACTGGCACCACCGGCTCGGGCACTGGAACTGGCTCGGGCACTGGAACTGGCACCACCGGCTCAGGCACTGGAACTGGCTCGGGCACTGGAACTGGCACCACCGGCTCAGGCACTGGAACAGACACCACCGGTTCAAGTGTGTGCGTAGCCCACACACACCACATGGCTGTGGTCATAATGACCAGTGTCGCAGTCACTGAGGGCTCAGGAACAGACACCACCGACTCAGAAACAGACACAAGCACAGGCACAGACTCAGGAACAGACACTGGCTCCGGCTCAGGAACTGGAACAGACACAGACACAGGCTCCGGCTCAGGAACTGGAACAGGAACAGACACTGGCTCCGGCTCAGGAACAGACACTGGCTCCGGCTCAGGAACAGACACTGGCTCCGGCTCAGGAACAGACACTGGCTCCGGCTCAGGAACAGTCTCCGCAGTGACAGCGGGCTGTACGGGCACAATCTCGGACCCGTGGTCGAGGCCGAGAGGTTTCCTCCTCCTCCGCCGTCTCTGATGGCGAGTGGACGGCTCTGGACTGGGTGGAGCCCGCGGCGGGGGAACCTCTGGATCGACGTGCGGCCAGAACGGGTAATGGGACGGGATCTCCTCCCGCCCACCTCCACCTCCTCTGCGACCTCCGCGGGTACCGCGAAATTTTACCTGGCGGGTCCCCACGAAGGAATGTTCACAGAGGGGAACGTTAACCGACCTGGTTTGCCCGGTGTTCTTGCGCTGTGGCTCAGGGGAGTTGACCGCCATTCTCTCCTCCGTAATCTGAGCCCACAGTGCAAAGCATTCGAAAATGTTCATTCTGGGTTCTGGTGCTGATGGTCCTCCTTGTTCCCCTCTGGCAGCGGGGAAATTGCGGCGGGCGCTCATACTGCTTGGATCCTAGGGGGTGTATCAATCTGTCACGACCGCCAAAGAGAATGAGCACAGGATCCAAAATGCAGCAGGTGAGGTGTTTATTATAAAAAGGGTAATCCAAAAAGCGAAATCCAAAAACAGGCAAAGGTCAGAATCCAGGTAGGCAAATAACAAAACAAGAAACAGACAAGGCAGGGAAAAACTCGAGCAACAGACGCGGTGTGACGTTAAACATTGATACACAAAGAACACAAGACAAACAGGGCTTATATACATGAATGACAAGGGGATAACAAGAGACAGCTGGTGATTACAAAATACAGACACCTGGGTGCAATTCACAGACAGAATTGTGGGAGATGAAGTTCCTAGTGCCAGACACCGTGGGGGTAAGGAGGACATCTAGTGGGTACCCGGGGAAACACAACCAGACACTGTGACAGTTTGTTACTGTGTGAAATCGAAACAAAGTTTTTGTTGTCATTCTTTGTGTGTCTTTGAGATGCAGTAATTATTGTCAGATGTGTAATTTTGATATTCTTCCTAAAGGTAAATCACTGCCAAAGGAGTAGATCACCACAGCAGACGACGCCTCATGCAAAGCCTGACCTGTCAGCCATCCCTGGACACTCCTTTTCTTATATATATTTATTTATTATTTATTATATGTAAATACAGATTGTTTATGACAATCAAAAGCAGCGAAAGTACAGATACTTGTGTAAAAAAGTATTTCTCTTAGGTCTCTCTTGTTCGTTTTAAAAAAAAATAAAACAAAAAGTGTTATACCACATTCATTGTCATTATTCATTTAGCATGTAAGGAGGTAAGAAAAGTAATAGCTTGTTTATGCTGAAATGGTAAAGGAAAGGCATTTATCGTTTCAAAATATTTATTCCAACATGACAAAAATACTCTGCTTTCCTGTGACCTGCAGCTGACTCTGACTGTGGATGCGCGTTCATGTTTGTGGGGGCGTAGCTTTGGACGGAGTACTGACGGGAGGGGGTGGAGCTTAGAAGAGGTGCCGCTTTCAAATCTTGCTAGCTCGCCAACATTACCTACTATAGCTTTAAAGTATATTGTACAAAGTATAGCTAAGTAATATTTGTTTATTAATGTGCATTTGTTATTGAAGACAAAGTGTGCTATTTGTAGTATTTGGATTAAGCCAAAGGTATTACGGAGAATATCATTTTTACTCAAAAATAATAGACTTGTATATTGTAATGATTTTGTAATGTACTTGTAACACAGATAAAGTACACTTTATTATCACTTATCAAGTATGTAAATAGTCCCTACACAGGCATATACTTAAAGTATACTAAGTATACTTGAAGTTGTTCCAATTTAGCACACAAAAGTACACTAAATAGACTTAAAGTTATGCTTTACTACAATTTAAATACAACTAAAATATACTTAGTACAAAATTAGTTGTTTCAAAATAGCACACTTAAAGTTAACTAATCCTTAACACACTTGAAGTATACTTATAATTAGTGTGGCTGCAAGTATACTTAGTATATATTTTTAATAAATTTACGGTATATTTCTTGTATGTTTCGAAGACACTTGTAATTAATTTGTAATGTACTTGTAACACAAATAAAGTACACTTTAATACACTAATCAAGTATGTAACTAGTCCCTACACAGGCATATACTTAAAATATACTAAATATACTTAAAGTTGTTCCAATTTAGTACACAAAAGTACACTAAATACATTTAAAGTTATGCTTTACTACAACTTCATTACTACTAAAATATACTTAGTACAAAATTAGTTGTTTCAAAAAAGCACACTTTAAGTTAACTAATCATTAACACACTTGAAGTATACTAATAATTAGTCTGGCTTCAAGTATACTTAACATATTTTTTTTTCACCAGGGTTACAAACGTTATAAACGTGGCTATAATTCTGAATGCTTAAACATTTTGAACATAATTATTCATATGTATACAGTATAATAGCTACATCTCTGACGTTTATAACAAACCAAACCGTTTGAAAATCGGTAGAAAATTGAGCAAGTTATGGTTATTTAAAAGTACATGCACCATGTTATGAGTGAGTCGAGCATTCTGTCGTAAGATGGCCGCCGTGTGCGGATGTCGAGCTCCATTGGCCAGCAGCGCGGACGAGACATCTAGCCTTTATATGATATCTATGCTGAGTGCTGCTTTAAGTTTATCAATCGACCAATCAGTATCACGTGAGGGCGGGCCTACCTGCATGTTACTCATCAGCTTTCGACCAGTTCATGGCTAAGCAGAGGTATGTGTGATTGTTCATTTCTGTGTTAACTTAAGTTTAAGAAGTTAAAGATCAGTTGAAGCTATAGTTTATGAACTACTGTTTAGTCCACCCTGGTGAAAAAAAATTATACTTTATTATATTTGAAATATATTCCCTTTTTCAATAGTACATTGCAAATATATTTAAAAAAATATACTATCTTTAAATATATTAAAAGTATATTAGCATCATGCTTTTTATCTATTTTTATAATACAACTTTTAACACACTTTAAAATAATAGTACTTTAGTATATTTTCTAAAAATATATTTAAAAGCTAGCATACTTTTAACATATTTCTAACAAGTGCACTATAAGTACATTGGTAATAAATATATGCTTAATTACACTTTTAAGAAATATGCTAAAAACAAGCATACTTTTAACATATTTCTAACAAGTGCACTATAAGTACATTGGTAATAAATATATGCTTAATTACACTTTTAAGAAATATGCTTAAAAACAAGCATACTTTTAATATATTTCTAACTAGTGCACTATAAGTACATTGGTAATAAATATATGCTTAATTACATTTTTAAGAAATATGCTAAAATCAAGCATACTTTCAATATATTTCTAACAAGTGCACTATAAGTACATTGGTAATAAATATATGCTTAATTACACTTTTAAGAACTATGCTTAAAACAAGCATACTTTTAATATATTTCTAACTAGTGAACTATAAGTACATTGGTAATAAATATATGCTTAATTACATTTTTAAGAAATATGCTAAAAACAAGCATACTTTCAATATATTTCTAACAAGTGCACTATAAGTACATTGATAATAAATGTATGCTTAAATACACTTAAAAAAAATGCTAAAAACAAGCATACTTTTAATATATTTCTAACAAGTGCACTATAAGTACATTGGTAATAAATATATGCTTAATTACACTCTTAAGAAATATGCTAAAAACAAGCACACTTTTAACATATTTCTAAAAAGTACAGTACAAGTCCTTTTAAGTTTTTGTGTATTTAAAGAAAACATACTTATGTTGATCTACTTAAAATAGATTTGAGTATGCAGTGTACAAATGGCTACTTTTGTAATTGTATAAACTTAAATTAAAAATACTTAAATCACAATGTTAAAGATAGGCACAATGTACAATAAACACAAATCCATTACAAATTTTACATCAACAATCACACCATTGGAACACACAAGAAAATGTGTTTTCTACTGTACAGAAAGTGGCAGCTACTGGATTGTGATGTCACAAGTGGCCGTTTAACATGCAGCCAAGTAAACACTGGCTATATTGCATGGCCAAAAATGGAAGTTCACTCACTAGGGTAGGTAATCCTGTTCAGAAACACTTTTTTTATACTGGGTGAAATGGTCCTTCCATCCTGAGAGTAGTCAATACGTTATGTGTTCAGAAAAAGGAATGAAAAAAAAAATCAGACCTCTGTAGCAGCTGCTGGACAGTAAAAACTCTGACCAATCACTGCCATTCGGTGCGAATGTAAAGAACCAATCAGATGCCTTCATGTCTCGTGCCCGAGCCCCACTGCGTGCGCTGCCCTGCGTGCACTCATCACATGTCACCGTTCCGGAAACATTCAGCTCACTACACCGAGTAAGCAGGAGTTTGCGGCACAATGGAAGAGAAAATGCAGCAAAATCTACCAATGCCAGCCTTGCTGGTAACTGCTCGCCCTGATAAAAAGCCTAAAAAAAAGAAAATCGGAGGCAGAAAAGGCTGCAACGAAACAGGCACTGTATAAAGCCAGAGAACAAACTTGCGTCAACATTGCAGCATTTGAATGGTGGAGACAACTTGTCACATGCCTGTCCTGTCTTGTGTAGCACATGTGGTGTTTGTGTTCCTGTCTCTGTGTTGACCCCACCCTCCTTGTTATCTCTTGATTGGTTTCATTTGCCCCACCTGTTGTTCCCTCATTACCTGCCTGATTTGTCCCCTTTATAAGTTCCTTTGTGTTTGCAGTCTGTGTCGGATCGTTGTCCTGTACTCGTCTCCTGTTCTTCCGTTACCCATTTGGTATGTTCAGTTTGGAAGTTATTGAGTTTGGGTTTAGTTGTGTTTTTTCCCCCTCGTGGGTGTTTGTTTTACGTTGTCTTTTTCGTTATTAAATCATCCCTCTGCATTTGAGTCTCTTTCGTGTTTTCTTAAGTTTGCCGTGACAGAACGATCCGACCATGTTAAGGACTCAGCGGAGGGATTCTCAGTATCCACTTGTTTCCCTTGTCGTTTGCCCACAGGATGAACGCATCCATCGTGTTCAGGCGCTGATGGCACTCCGCCAGCAGGGAGCTGACATAAGGAAGTTTGCAGTCAGATTCCTTAGTACAGTGGAGGGGCTAGGGATGAATGAGGAGGCCTTTAAGGACCTTTTTTTTTGTGCCCTTGATAAGCCCATGGATTGGGTGCTCAGAAGGATTTATGATAACCGTACTTTTGTGGCTATGGTGGAGGGTCTCGCTCATTTGCAGGAGCGAGAGTCCGGTAATGTGGTCCCAGGGCCGGTGGTCCCAGTGCCGGTGGTCCCGAGTCCAGTGGTCCCGAGTCTGGTGGTCCCAGTTCCAGTGGTCCCGTGTACGGCGATTCCGAGTCCAGTGGTCTCTAAACAGAGGAGGAGAAGGAAGACTCTTTCCGTATCTGTGTCGGTGGGTTCTATGCAGGTGGTTCCAGTGCCGGTGGTCCCAGTGCCGGTGGTCCCGAGTACGGTGGTCCCAGTTCCGGTGGTTCCAGTGCCGGTGGTCCCTAGTTCGGTGGTCCCAGTTCCGGTGGTCCCGAGTACGGTGGTCTGGAGTACGGTGGTCCCAGTTCCGGTGGTCCCGAAGCCGGTGGTCCCAGTTCCGGTGGTCCCGAAGCCGGTGGTGCCTGTTCCAGTGCCTGAGCCGGTGGTGCCAGTTCCAGTGCCAGTGCCCGAGCCGGTGGTGCCAGTTCCAGTGCCCGAGCCAGTTCCAGTGCCCGAGCCGGTGGTGCCAGTTCCAGTGCCCGAGCCAGTTCCAGTGCCCGAGCCGGTGGTGCCAGTTCCAGTGCCCGAGCCGGTGGTGCCAGTTCCAGTGCCCGAGCCAGTTCCAGTGCCCGAGCCGGTGGTGCCAGTTCCAGTGCCCGAGCCAGTTCCAGTGCCCGAGCCGGTGGTCCCAGTTCCGGTGGTCCCGAAGCCGGTGGTGCCAGTTCCAGTGGCCGAGCCAGTTCCAGTGCCCGAGCCGGTGGTGCCAGTTCCAGTGCCCGAGCCAGTTCCAGTGCCCGAGCCGGTGGTGCCAGTTCCAGTGCCCGAGCCAGTTCCAGTGCCCGAGCCGGTGGTGCCAGTTCCTGTGCCTGAGGCCGAGGCGGTGGTGCCAGTTCCAGTGCCCGAGCCAGTTCCAGTGCCCGAGCCGGTGGTGCCAGTTCCAGTGCCCGAGCCGGTGGTGCCAGTTCCAGTGCCCGAGCCGGTGGTGCCAGTTCTAGTGCCCGAGCCAGTTCCAGTGCCCGAGCCGGTGGTGCCAGTTCCAGTGCCTGAGCCGGTGGTGCCAGTTCCAGTGCCCGAGCCAGTTCCAGTGCCCAAGCCGGTGGTGCCAGTTCCTGAGCTGGAGCCGAAGGCGTCTGTTCCTGAGCCCTCAGTGACTGCGACACTGGCCATTATGACCACAGCCATGTGGTGTGTGTGGGCTGCGCACACACTTGGACCGGTGGTGTCTGTTCCAGTGCCTGAGCCGGTGGTGCCAGTTCCAGTGCCCGGGCCAGTTCCAGTGCCCGAGCCGGTGGTGCCAGTTCCAGTGCCTGAACCTGAGCCGGTGGGGTCTGTTCCTGGGCCGGTGGAGCCTGAGTCTGTTCCTGAGCCGGTGGTGCCTGTGTCTGTTCCTGAGCCTGTGTCTGTTCCTGAGCCGGTGGTGTCTGTGGCTGTTCCTGAGCCGGTGGTGCCTGGGTCTGTTCCTGAGCCGGTGGTGCCTGGGTCTGTTCCTGAGCCGGTGGTGTCTGTGGCTGTTCCTGAGCCGGTGGTGCCTGTGTCTGTTCCTGAGCCGGTGGTGCCTGTGTCTGTTCCCGAGCCGGAGCCAGCGTCTGTTCCCGAGCCGGAGCCAGCGTCTGTTCCCGAGCCGGAGCCAGCGTCTGTTCCCGAGCCGGAGCCAGCGTCTGTTCCCGAGCCGGAGCCAGCGTCTGTTCCCGAGCCGGAGCCAGCGTCTGTTCCCGAGCCGGAGCCAGCGTCTGTTCCCGAGCCGGAGCCAGCGTCTGTTCCCGAGCCGGAGCCAGCGTCTGTTCCCGAGCCGGAGCCAGCGTCTGTTCCCGAGCCGGAGCCAGCGTCTGTTCCCGAGCCGGAGCCAGTGGGGTCTGTCTCGCCAGTCCCGCCCTGGTCTGTCCCTCCAGTCCCGCCCTGGTCTGTCCCTCCAGTCCCGCCCTGGTCTGTCCCTCCAGTCCCGCCCTGGTCTGTCCCTCCAGTCCCGCCCTGGTCTGTCCCTCCAGTCCCGCCCTGGTCTGTCCCTCCAGTCCCGCCCTGGTCTGTCCCGCCCTGGTCCGTTCCTCCCGTTCCTAGTGGAGCGTCTGGTAGCCGCTCCGTAGGGAGGGGGTAATGTCACATGCCTGTCCTGTCTTGTGTAGCACATGTGGTGTTTGTGTTCCTGTCTCTGTGTTGACCCCACCCTCCTTGTTATCTCTTGATTGGTTTCATTTGCCCCACCTGTTGTTCCCTCATTACCTGCCTGATTTGTCCCCTTTATAAGTTCCTTTGTGTTTGCAGTCTGTGTCGGATCGTTGTCCTGTACTCGTCTCCTGTTCTTCCGTTACCCATTTGGTATGTTCAGTTTGGAAGTTATTGAGTTTGGGTTTAGTTGTGTTTTTTCCCCCTCGTGGGTGTTTGTTTTACGTTGTCTTTTTCGTTATTAAATCATCCCTCTGCATTTGAGTCTCTTTCGTGTTTTCTTAAGTTTGCAGTGACACAACTGAGGGAGCAAAAGTGATGAAAAGCGATGCCGAGGTTGCGTTCTTTCTGCTGAACAGGTAATTATTTGTTTTGCTTCGGGGGGATTTGTTATTTCCATGATATATGTTACGTTAGGCCACGTAACTACTTTTGTAGCTAGTGCTAACTAGCAATGCTAACATTAGCTTCTCTGTCGGTGTAAGCCAGTTGCGTTACAGGTCTGCTTATCTGACTTTTAGGACATGCCATTTTGAACATATTGCACAGCCATAGTCGCAAGTGTCTGCATTATAATTGTGATAAAATGACGTTAATATTGCTTATAAACGGGACAACTGTGGTGATGTGGCATATGTGTTTTGTTAGCTACGAGAAGAAATGTTTGTTACTGTGTGAAATGGAAACAAAGTTTTGTTGTCATTCTTTGTGTGTCTTTGAGATGCAGTAATTATTGTCAGATGTGTAATTGTGATATTCTTCCTAAAGGTAAATCACTGCCAAAGGAGTAGATCACCACAGCAGACGACGCCTCATGCAAAGCCTGACCTGTCAGCCATCCCTGGACACTCCTTTTCTTATATATTATATATTTCTTATATTTATTTCTTATTTATTATATGTAAATACAGATTGTTTATGACAATCAAAAGCAGCGAAAGTACAGATACTTGTGTAAAAAAGTATTTCTCTTAGGTCTCTCTTGTTCGTTTTAAAAAAAAAATAAAAAAAAGTGTTATACCACATTCATTGTCATTATTCATTTAGCATGTAAGGAGGTAAGAAAAGTAATAGCTTGTTTATGCTGAAATGGTAAAGGAAAGGCATTTATCGTTTCAAAATATTTATTCCAACATGACAAAAATACTCTGCTTTCCTGTGACCTGCAGCTGACTCCGACTGTGGATGCGTGTTCATGTTTGTGGGGGCGTAGCTTTGGACGGAGTACTGACGGGAGGGGTTGGAGCTTAGAAGAGGTGCCGCTTTCAAATCTTGCTAGCTCTCCAACATTACCTACTATAGCTTTAAAGTATATTGTACAAAGTATAGCTAAGTAATATTTGTTTATTAATGTGCATTTGTTATTGAAGACAAAGTGTGCTATTTGTAGTATTTGGATTAAGCCAAAGGTATTACGGAGAATATCATTTTTACTCAAAAATAATAGACTTGTATATTGCTCGTAATGATTTTGTAATGTACTTGTAACACAGATAAAGTACACTTTATTATCACTTATCAAGTATGTAAATAGTCCCTACACAGGCATATACTTAAAGTATACTAAGTATACTTGAAGTTGTTCCAATTTAGCACACAAAAGTACACTAAATAGACTTAAAGTTATGCTTTACTACAATTTAAATACAACTAAAATATACTTAGTACAAAATTAGTTGTTTCAAAATAGCACACTTAAAGTTAACTAATCCTTAACACACTTGAAGTATACTTATAATTAGTGTGGCTGCAAGTATACTTAGTATATATTTTTAATAAATTTACGGTATATTTCTTGTATGTTTCGAAGACACTTGTAATTAATTTGTAATGTACTTGTAACACAAATAAAGTACACTTTAATACACTAATCAAGTATGTAACTAGTCCCTACACAGGCATATACTTAAAATATACTAAATATACTTAAAGTTGTTCCAATTTAGTACACAAAAGTACACTAAATACATTTAAAGTTATGCTTTACTACAACTTCATTACTACTAAAATATACTTAGTACAAAATTAGTTGTTTCAAAATAGCACACTTTAAGTTAACTAATCATTAACACACTTGAAGTATACTAATAATTAGTCTGGCTTCAAGTATACTTAACATATTTTTTTTTCACCAGGGTTACAAACGTTATAAACGTGGCTATAATTCTGAATGCTTAAACATTTTGAACATAATTATTCATATGTATACAGTATAATAGCTACATCTCTGACGTTTATAACAAACCAAACCGTTTGAAAATCGGTAGAAAATTGAGCAAGTTATGGTTATTTAAAAGTACATGCACCATGTTATGAGTGAGTCGAGCATTCTGTCGTAAGATGGCCGCCGTGTGCGGATGTCGAGCTCCATTGGCCAGCAGCGCGGACGAGACATCTAGCCTTTATATGATATCTATGCTGAGTGCTGCTTTAAGTTTATCAATCGACCAATCAGTATCACGTGAGGGCGGGCCTACCTGCATGTTACTCATCAGCTTTCGACCAGTTCATGGCTAAGCAGAGGTATGTGTGATTGTTCATTTCTGTGTTAACTTAAGTTTAAGAAGTTAAAGATCAGTTGAAGCTATAGTTTATGAACTACTGTTTAGTCCACCCTGGTGAAAAAAAATTATACTTTATTATATTTGAAATATATTCCCTTTTTCAATAGTACATTGCAAATATATTTAAAAAAATATACTATCTTTAAATATATTAAAAGTATATTAGCATCATGCTTTTTATCTATTTTTATAATACAACTTTTAACACACTTTAAAATAATAGTACTTTAGTATATTTTCTAAAAATATATTTAAAAGCTAGCATACTTTTAACATATTTCTAACAAGTGCACTATAAGTACATTGGTAATAAATATATGCTTAATTACACTTTTAAGAAATATGCTAAAAACAAGCATACTTTTAACATATTTCTAACAAGTGCACTATAAGTACATTGGTAATAAATATATGCTTAATTACACTTTTAAGAAATATGCTTAAAAACAAGCATACTTTTAATATATTTCTAACTAGTGCACTATAAGTACATTGGTAATAAATATATGCTTAATTACATTTTTAAGAAATATGCTAAAATCAAGCATACTTTCAATATATTTCTAACAAGTGCACTATAAGTACATTGGTAATAAATATATGCTTAATTACACTTTTAAGAACTATGCTTAAAACAAGCATACTTTTAATATATTTCTAACTAGTGAACTATAAGTACATTGGTAATAAATATATGCTTAATTACATTTTTAAGAAATATGCTAAAAACAAGCATACTTTCAATATATTTCTAACAAGTGCACTATAAGTACATTGATAATAAATGTATGCTTAAATACACTTAAAAAAAATGCTAAAAACAAGCATACTTTTAATATATTTCTAACAAGTGCACTATAAGTACATTGGTAATAAATATATGCTTAATTACACTCTTAAGAAATATGCTAAAAACAAGCACACTTTTAACATATTTCTAAAAAGTACAGTACAAGTCCTTTTAAGTTTTTGTGTATTTAAAGAAAACATACTTATGTTGATCTACTTAAAATAGATTTGAGTATGCAGTGTACAAATGGCTACTTTTGTAATTGTGATTTAAGTATTTTTAATTTAAGTTTATACAATGTTAAAGATAGGCACAATGTACAATAAACACAAATCCATTACAAATTTTACATCAACAATCACACCATTGGAACACACAAGAAAATGTGTTTTCTACTGTACAGAAAGTGGCAGCTACTGGATTGTGATGTCACAAGTGGCCGTTTAACATGCAGCCAAGTAAACACTGGCTATATTGCATGGCCAAAAATGGAAGTTCACTCACTAGGGTAGGTAATCCTGTTCAGAAACACTTTTTTTATACTGGGTGAAATGGTCCTTCCATCCTGAGAGTAGTCAATACGTTATGTGTTCAGAAAAAGGAATGAAAAAAAAAATCAGACCTCTGTAGCAGCTGCTGGACAGTAAAAACTCTGACCAATCACTGCCATTCGGTGCGAATGTAAAGAACCAATCAGATGCCTTCATGTCTCGTGCCCGAGCCCCACTGCGTGCGCTGCCCTGCGTGCACTCATCACATGTCACCGTTCCGGAAACATTCAGCTCACTACACCGAGTAAGCAGGAGTTTGCGGCACAATGGAAGAGAAAATGCAGCAAAATCTACCAATGCCAGCCTTGCTGGTAACTGCTCGCCCTGATAAAAAGCCTAAAAAAAAGAAAATCGGAGGCAGAAAAGGCTGCAACGAAACAGGCACTGTATAAAGCCAGAGAACAAACTTGCGTCAACATTGCAGCATTTGAATGGTGGAGACAACTTGTCACATGCCTGTCCTGTCTTGTGTAGCACATGTGGTGTTTGTGTTCCTGTCTCTGTGTTGACCCCACCCTCCTTGTTATCTCTTGATTGGTTTCATTTGCCCCACCTGTTGTTCCCTCATTACCTGCCTGATTTGTCCCCTTTATAAGTTCCTTTGTGTTTGCAGTCTGTGTCGGATCGTTGTCCTGTACTCGTCTCCTGTTCTTCCGTTACCCATTTGGTATGTTCAGTTTGGAAGTTATTGAGTTTGGGTTTAGTTGTGTTTTTTCCCCCTCGTGGGTGTTTGTTTTACGTTGTCTTTTTCGTTATTAAATCATCCCTCTGCATTTGAGTCTCTTTCGTGTTTTCTTAAGTTTGCCGTGACAGAACGATCCGACCATGTTAAGGACTCAGCGGAGGGATTCTCAGTATCCACTTGTTTCCCTTGTCGTTTGCCCACAGGATGAACGCATCCATCGTGTTCAGGCGCTGATGGCACTCCGCCAGCAGGGAGCTGACATAAGGAAGTTTGCAGTCAGATTCCTTAGTACAGTGGAGGGGCTAGGGATGAATGAGGAGGCCTTTAAGGACCTTTTTTTTTGTGCCCTTGATAAGCCCATGGATTGGGTGCTCAGAAGGATTTATGATAACCGTACTTTTGTGGCTATGGTGGAGGGTCTCGCTCATTTGCAGGAGCGAGAGTCCGGTAATGTGGTCCCAGGGCCGGTGGTCCCAGTGCCGGTGGTCCCGAGTCCAGTGGTCCCGAGTCTGGTGGTCCCAGTTCCAGTGGTCCCGTGTACGGCGATTCCGAGTCCAGTGGTCTCTAAACAGAGGAGGAGAAGGAAGACTCTTTCCGTATCTGTGTCGGTGGGTTCTATGCAGGTGGTTCCAGTGCCGGTGGTCCCAGTGCCGGTGGTCCCGAGTACGGTGGTCCCAGTTCCGGTGGTTCCAGTGCCGGTGGTCCCTAGTTCGGTGGTCCCAGTTCCGGTGGTCCCGAGTACGGTGGTCTGGAGTACGGTGGTCCCAGTTCCGGTGGTCCCGAAGCCGGTGGTCCCAGTTCCGGTGGTCCCGAAGCCGGTGGTGCCTGTTCCAGTGCCTGAGCCGGTGGTGCCAGTTCCAGTGCCAGTGCCCGAGCCGGTGGTGCCAGTTCCAGTGCCCGAGCCAGTTCCAGTGCCCGAGCCGGTGGTGCCAGTTCCAGTGCCCGAGCCAGTTCCAGTGCCCGAGCCGGTGGTGCCAGTTCCAGTGCCCGAGCCGGTGGTGCCAGTTCCAGTGCCCGAGCCAGTTCCAGTGCCCGAGCCGGTGGTGCCAGTTCCAGTGCCCGAGCCAGTTCCAGTGCCCGAGCCGGTGGTCCCAGTTCCGGTGGTCCCGAAGCCGGTGGTGCCAGTTCCAGTGGCCGAGCCAGTTCCAGTGCCCGAGCCGGTGGTGCCAGTTCCAGTGCCCGAGCCAGTTCCAGTGCCCGAGCCGGTGGTGCCAGTTCCAGTGCCCGAGCCAGTTCCAGTGCCCGAGCCGGTGGTGCCAGTTCCTGTGCCTGAGGCCGAGGCGGTGGTGCCAGTTCCAGTGCCCGAGCCAGTTCCAGTGCCCGAGCCGGTGGTGCCAGTTCCAGTGCCCGAGCCGGTGGTGCCAGTTCCAGTGCCCGAGCCGGTGGTGCCAGTTCTAGTGCCCGAGCCAGTTCCAGTGCCCGAGCCGGTGGTGCCAGTTCCAGTGCCTGAGCCGGTGGTGCCAGTTCCAGTGCCCGAGCCAGTTCCAGTGCCCAAGCCGGTGGTGCCAGTTCCTGAGCTGGAGCCGAAGGCGTCTGTTCCTGAGCCCTCAGTGACTGCGACACTGGCCATTATGACCACAGCCATGTGGTGTGTGTGGGCTGCGCACACACTTGGACCGGTGGTGTCTGTTCCAGTGCCTGAGCCGGTGGTGCCAGTTCCAGTGCCCGGGCCAGTTCCAGTGCCCGAGCCGGTGGTGCCAGTTCCAGTGCCTGAACCTGAGCCGGTGGGGTCTGTTCCTGGGCCGGTGGAGCCTGAGTCTGTTCCTGAGCCGGTGGTGCCTGTGTCTGTTCCTGAGCCTGTGTCTGTTCCTGAGCCGGTGGTGTCTGTGGCTGTTCCTGAGCCGGTGGTGCCTGGGTCTGTTCCTGAGCCGGTGGTGCCTGGGTCTGTTCCTGAGCCGGTGGTGTCTGTGGCTGTTCCTGAGCCGGTGGTGCCTGTGTCTGTTCCTGAGCCGGTGGTGCCTGTGTCTGTTCCCGAGCCGGAGCCAGCGTCTGTTCCCGAGCCGGAGCCAGCGTCTGTTCCCGAGCCGGAGCCAGCGTCTGTTCCCGAGCCGGAGCCAGCGTCTGTTCCCGAGCCGGAGCCAGCGTCTGTTCCCGAGCCGGAGCCAGCGTCTGTTCCCGAGCCGGAGCCAGCGTCTGTTCCCGAGCCGGAGCCAGCGTCTGTTCCCGAGCCGGAGCCAGCGTCTGTTCCCGAGCCGGAGCCAGCGTCTGTTCCCGAGCCGGAGCCAGCGTCTGTTCCCGAGCCGGAGCCAGCGTCTGTTCCCGAGCCGGAGCCAGTGGGGTCTGTCTCGCCAGTCCCGCCCTGGTCTGTCCCTCCAGTCCCGCCCTGGTCTGTCCCTCCAGTCCCGCCCTGGTCTGTCCCTCCAGTCCCGCCCTGGTCTGTCCCTCCAGTCCCGCCCTGGTCTGTCCCTCCAGTCCCGCCCTGGTCTGTCCCTCCAGTCCCGCCCTGGTCTGTCCCTCCAGTCCCGCCCTGGTCTGTCCCGCCCTGGTCCGTTCCTCCCGTTCCTAGTGGAGCGTCTGGTAGCCGCTCCGTAGGGAGGGGGTAATGTCACATGCCTGTCCTGTCTTGTGTAGCACATGTGGTGTTTGTGTTCCTGTCTCTGTGTTGACCCCACCCTCCTTGTTATCTCTTGATTGGTTTCATTTGCCCCACCTGTTGTTCCCTCATTACCTGCCTGATTTGTCCCCTTTATAAGTTCCTTTGTGTTTGCAGTCTGTGTCGGATCGTTGTCCTGTACTCGTCTCCTGTTCTTCCGTTACCCATTTGGTATGTTCAGTTTGGAAGTTATTGAGTTTGGGTTTAGTTGTGTTTTTTCCCCCTCGTGGGTGTTTGTTTTACGTTGTCTTTTTCGTTATTAAATCATCCCTCTGCATTTGAGTCTCTTTCGTGTTTTCTTAAGTTTGCAGTGACACAACTGAGGGAGCAAAAGTGATGAAAAGCGATGCCGAGGTTGCGTTCTTTCTGCTGAACAGGTAATTATTTGTTTTGCTTCGGGGGGATTTGTTATTTCCATGATATATGTTACGTTAGGCCACGTAGCTACTTTTGTAGCTAGTGCTAACTAGCAATGCTAACATTAGCTTCTCTGTCGGTGTAAGCCAGTTGCGTTACAGGTCTGCTTATCTGACTTTTAGGACATGCCATTTTGAACATATTGCACAGCCATAGTCGCAAGTGTCTGCATTATAATTGTGATAAAATGACGTTAATATTGCTTATAAACGGGACAACTGTGGTGATGTGGCATATGTGTTTTGTTAGCTACGAGAAGAAATGTTTGTTACTGTGTGAAATGGAAACAAAGTTTTGTTGTCATTCTTTGTGTGTCTTTGAGATGCAGTAATTATTGTCAGATGTGTAATTGTGATATTCTTCCTAAAGGTAAATCACTGCCAAAGGAGTAGATCACCACAGCAGACGACGCCTCATGCAAAGCCTGACCTGTCAGCCATCCCTGGACACTCCTTTTCTTATATATTATATATTTCTTATATTTATTTCTTATTTATTATATGTAAATACAGATTGTTTATGACAATCAAAAGCAGCGAAAGTACAGATACTTGTGTAAAAAAGTATTTCTCTTAGGTCTCTCTTGTTCGTTTTAAAAAAAAAATAAAAAAAAGTGTTATACCACATTCATTGTCATTATTCATTTAGCATGTAAGGAGGTAAGAAAAGTAATAGCTTGTTTATGCTGAAATGGTAAAGGAAAGGCATTTATCGTTTCAAAATATTTATTCCAACATGACAAAAATACTCTGCTTTCCTGTGACCTGCAGCTGACTCCGACTGTGGATGCGTGTTCATGTTTGTGGGGGCGTAGCTTTGGACGGAGTACTGACGGGAGGGGTTGGAGCTTAGAAGAGGTGCCGCTTTCAAATCTTGCTAGCTCTCCAACATTACCTACTATAGCTTTAAAGTATATTGTACAAAGTATAGCTAAGTAATATTTGTTTATTAATGTGCATTTGTTATTGAAGACAAAGTGTGCTATTTGTAGTATTTGGATTAAGCCAAAGGTATTACGGAGAATATCATTTTTACTCAAAAATAATAGACTTGTATATTGCTCGTAATGATTTTGTAATGTACTTGTAACACAGATAAAGTACACTTTATTATCACTTATCAAGTATGTAAATAGTCCCTACACAGGCATATACTTAAAGTATACTAAGTATACTTGAAGTTGTTCCAATTTAGCACACAAAAGTACACTAAATAGACTTAAAGTTATGCTTTACTACAATTTAAATACAACTAAAATATACTTAGTACAAAATTAGTTGTTTCAAAATAGCACACTTAAAGTTAACTAATCCTTAACACACTTGAAGTATACTTATAATTAGTGTGGCTGCAAGTATACTTAGTATATATTTTTAATAAATTTACGGTATATTTCTTGTATGTTTCGAAGACACTTGTAATTAATTTGTAATGTACTTCTAACACAAATAAAGTACACTTTAATACACTAATCAAGTATGTAACTGGTCCCTACACAGGAATATACTTAAAATATACTAAATATACTTAAAGTTGTTCCAATTTAGTACACAAAAGTACACTAAATACATTTAAAGTTATGCTTTACTACAACTTCATTACTACTAAAATATACTTAGTACAAAATTAGTTGTTTCAAAATAGCACACTTTAAGTTAACTAATCATTAACACACTTGAAGTATACTAATAATTAGTCTGGCTTCAAGTATACTTAACATATTTTTTTTTTCACCAGGGCACATGTGAACATAAACATTTATTGTTAGGATTAGGATTTTCATGTCCTGTGCTGTCCACAACACATTAATGTATGTAATGACGTGCATAAGAGACATGTTTTGTTTTAAGCTGCATGTAGTTTTATTGTTTCAGATTTCCGAGACAGATGATGTATGAAGATGCAGACAAGCAGTACTGTGATCTTACCATTCCTACTGTAATTCTTTCAAAACAGTCATGTTGCAAGCCAGCCATTTTGACAGTTGTTTCAACAAGAGGTTGAAAGTGATGCATTAGGCCTATTACTGTATTCATTTGTATCCTGCGAACTATATGTAAACGTTCTAGGAATAAAGTACTGCTATTCATGCATTATTAAATGTTCTTGTCAGAATTAAAAGATTCAAAGACAAAGTTACATTTGATGTACACATTTTATTAATTTGAAAGTTTCTGAATCCTTTGGGAATAAAATATACATAAAAGGACTTGATCATGATTAATGTTTGTGTTACATATGTAGCCAATGATAATAATCTCTCTCTGGGGCGTGCCTTATTTTACGTGGCCTATAAAGATAGCCTTAGGTGTGATAGGAAGGTGCGTCTCATAGTCACTGGTGACGTCATTCATTTCCGGTGTGTTGCGGGAGTATTTGTCTGGTAAGGAGCTGCAGTCGCGGCTGTATTCCCAGTTCAATACAAATGTTCAGGTTTTATGTACTTATTTGGCTCGCGTATCTCTCTAGTGTGGACTGAGGAAGTCTGCGGTACAACGCATGTGGTACCCGATTGATTTTACATCCTGGAGTTTAAATGCCCTGTGCATTGCAAACAGTTTAAACCGGTAGGTTGTGTTAATTTATTGTTTGTTGCACCTAGGTCTGGGTCGACTACTTTAAATTTGTATTTATCTTTCTAGTTTACAGACTGAGGGAGAAACATTGCAGTGGGTTTCTCGTTGGGGCTTTTGTGGCTGTCTTCGTATATGCTGGCTGTTATACCACTGATTATCGTTCAGTATTGTGCTGCATACGATCACGTTACAGACTGTCGTCTCGCGGTGCTGCGCTGGCTCGACTGCAGGAATGGATGCGTAATCTTCCGCGAACTGTATTCACATGCTGCTGTGGGGTATACTTGTGTTTATTTCTGTTTAAAGCTGGACACTTGCAACTGTCATGATTCTGCACTCGTGTCCTTGATTTTCTTTAGTCTTGAGGCAGAATCATGACAGACCCGTGTTTTATGTGCAAACACATGGCCTTTTGCTGGGCCATGTGCTTGTGTTGTCTCGTTCTCTTGCCCCGCCCCCTTGTTATCCTCGTTTTGTCTTTATTATTCAATCTGTGTCACCTGTTGTGTTACTCATTTGCTCCCTATTTAATCCCCTTGTGTTTGCTGTCCTGGGCTGGTTCATTGTCATTCATTGGATGATACTTACCGTGAGTTACCTGTTGAAAGTCTTGTCTAGTAAGAAGAGTTTGATCCTGTCTTTATTGTCTAGTTTATTGTCTGAGTCTAAGTCTAGTGTTGTCAGTCTAAATAGTCTATTCTGTCTTGTTTTGCCCCCTCGTGGGTTTTGTTTTCTGTTTTTTGTCCCAATAAACCTTTTGTGTAGTGCATACTGTCTGCGATTGGGTTCTACCTCCACCCTCATAACAGAATGAACCAGCCAATAAAGAACCCAGAAGATTGTATGTCCTCCCTTTCCAAACGTCAATTAAGGCTCCAGGAATTCTGGTGGACGCCGTCTGTCTCCTATACGAAGAGTGGCAGGGTTTTTTCTCCCCCTCTGTCTGAACAGGAGGAGCTGTTTCTTCACCCATACCGGGAGTTGGTGGAGTTTCACAGTCGGGAGGAGCTGCAGGCTTCTTCCACGGGATCTCCTTCTACCACACTTCCAGTGATCCCAGAGGGTTGTGTCCTAGCTGTGGTTACCCAGGGGAATCAAGCTGGCTCCACTTCCACCCCTGAGGCATCAGTTGTGCCCGAAAGTCTCCTCGGCAAGCGAGGGAGACGGACCTCATGGGAGTCGGCATCAGAGTCCTCTGCGACGGAATCAGCCGTGTCAGAGACTGTCCTCCATGCCCCTGTCACAGCTCCTGTTGAGCTTCCCCAACCAGTCGCTAGTCCAACCATAGCATCTGCTCCGCGGCCAAGGAGAAAGAAGAAGAGGAGGAAGGGAGCCTCCAATACTCTGTCTCTGTCTGTTCCAGAGC
Source organism: Scardinius erythrophthalmus (assembly GCF_964197995.2). NCBI lineage: Eukaryota > Metazoa > Chordata > Actinopteri > Cypriniformes > Leuciscidae > Scardinius > Scardinius erythrophthalmus. The sequence continues at coordinate 43,417,323 of NC_138226.1, forward strand.
CCGCTACTGCAAGCGCTGTTCCAGAGCCCGCTACTGCAAGCGCTGTTCCAGAGCCCGCTACTGCAAGCGCTGTTCCAGAGCCCGCTACTGCAAGCGCTGTTCCAGAGCCCGCTACTGCTAGCACTGTTCCAGAGCCCGCTACTGCTAGCGCTGTTCCCGAGCCTGCAGTCGTGAGTGCTGCAGAGAGAGCAGCGGCCGATTCAGCTGCTGAGGCTGTTTTGCGCTCAGTTTCAGCTAGTCAAGAGATGCCGATCGTCATTGCTGCAAGAACCCTGTCAGAGTACTTATCCCGTCTTGTTAAGATTCTAGAAGTTCCTGTCTTGTCCCCAGACCCTGTTCCCAGGCCAGCTGCAGAGGGCGCTGATCCCAGGCCAGCTGCAGAGAGCGCAGATCCCAGGCCAGCTGCAGAGATCGCTGATCCCAAGCCGACTGCAGAGAGCTCTGTTCCAGCGTCAGCTACTATCAACGCCACTACAGAATCGGAGATGGGGAGCGTCGATTCCTATTCTACTTCAGGGAGCGTTGATTCCTGGTCTGTTTCTGCTAGCCTGGCACCTTCTCCCACTCCACAGTTGCCTGCTGTACCCCCCATCATGATTCCTGTCCTGTCACCCGCTGTACCCCCTGTTTCTGTTCCTGTTGCGGTTTCCATCCCTGTCAAGCCGCCATGTGTTTCCCCGGTCACCCCTGTCCCCACTAAACCCCGGAAGTGATGGTATTTGAATAGAGTTTACTGAGTAATCTCAGTTGCATAATCTTAATTGCCTCCATGTATACCTTTGTCTGATCATCATAAAATCAGATATGCCTATTTTTCTAGGCAAAGTAAAATTAATGCTTCACAACATTGTCCTGTGACACTAAAAATCTTGAAATGACAATACAGCACAAAACATAAGGAAATGAATGTTGAATATATTGGCAACACTTTACAATAAGGTTCATTAGTTCCCTTTCGTTCGGGAACTCCTACGTCTCGTAGGAGGAGTTTCCAACGAATTGGGATCATGCTAGGGAAACCAATTGCCTTCAAGTGAATTAAAACGAGCCAATGAACATTGGCATGCAATATTTGCATTCCGCGGCCCACCTACGAGTGCGGGTATAAAGGCGGAAGCAAGCGCACACACAAACGTTTTCTGCTTCGGAGCCGACCGGTTGTTTCCTCTGAGTGTATGAGCGTTTTGGATTATGTTTCCGTGAGCTCAACGAGTCTGCTGTTGAGACCTCTTGGTGTTGGTGTTAAGGCGTGGCAGTGATCTTCGCGATCTCCCGGATCTCATCTGTCACTTCAAGCGATCTGCTTTTCCAAAAGAGCTGTTGTCACAGCTGGTATTCGGTTGAGTGCACACAGCGGGCTTGCAGTTTCCCCGCTGTGTTGCCACGTTGATCCCTGCATGCTTCAGCACACTAAAAGAGTTTTCTCTGAAAGAGCAACACGAGTGAAGATCACGTCCTTTTAACCCTCTGGGGTCTGAGCTGTTTTCTGGGCCCTGGAGGTGTTCTGACATTCTCTGACATTTGTGGTTATTTCTGTTACTTGTGACATTTTCCTGGCTAAAGTCTAATTACACTGTATTCAGCACAAACTCTGCTACAATAATATATCAGCAGCATGTATGTAAAAGTTTGTAGTTTTGAGATAATGACATTTATGCGTGGTTTGTGAAAATACAAAAATAAATTCTCACTGAAATAAGGTCATGAAACCCATACTGATTATTTCTTCACAAGACTTTTGAAAATTGTATGACGTAGCCAAGAATATTTGCTCTAAAACTATGTGAGAATCACCCTGACTGCTCATTCAGAGAAGACAATATATTGTTTTAAAAAATTTTCGACGTGTTTTGTGTGATAAAGCAATATGCGAAGGGGCGGATCATCTCATTAATATGAAAGCTTTCCACACCTGAGAAAGACAAAGAACCTCCCTAATGGCCCTATTAGGAGCTTATCAGGGCCCATCATTCTGACCACCCTTGCACAAAGAATGAGGAGATTTAAAAAAGAATGGCTTTTAAAATTGTTTGGATTTATTTACAACACAACATAATCCAAAGATACACAACAAAAAAGTACCATGTTCATGTACAGAGACATGTACTGTGAATGTTGAAGTCAGCAGGACTCAGTGGCATCTAGGCCCTGAAAAAAAAAAAAAAAAAAAAAAGTGAACATACTGATATCAAGAGAAAGGCCTGCACGATTTCGGGAATACATTTTAGATTTTTCTTGTTAAAATTGCTTTTTAAAATTCACAGAATACACAGACACACTCACACAAATTTTTCCAACAATATATTATATAATGAACACCAGGTTTGTTGTGCCTTGTAGGTATAGGCTATGCGCAGTGCTGCATAAAATAATAACAATATAGCAGCCTATATATATTTTCAAAAAGATTTCAGTAACAACTAAGCTAGAGAAAAATATATTGATTATCATGTTACTTCAAATGTTTCCATCCGTTATGATGATATGAAATGAGATAATAATAAAAACATGAAGCCGTTTGGTGCGTTTTGCTTTCATCCAAAATATGATGTGTACATTCAAACGCGATCGCGCAGGAAAATGATACATTCAAACGCGATCGCTATCAAAACTATGATACATTCAAACGCGATCGCGCTCAAATATAAAACATTATGGTTACCATATACATATCTACGTTTGAGCAGATATCCACAAACACAGTAACAGTAAACACGGGTCTAAATATTATAATATTGTTACGACAGAAACGAGGAAACAATTTGCAAGTAAACACTCCTTTATTTAGAATGAAATAATGTTGATAATGATGATAGTGAAAGTCCAAGATGATGCAGGCTGTGGCGCAGGGACTTCGATGGCCAGACACGGTGAAGACAGAAGTGCAGGGTGCTCTGAAGTGGCGACAAAATCCTGACATCAAACGAATCCACAAGACGGTGACCGGAACACAGGAACTCAGGACGGAGACGATGAACAGGAACGGGAACGGGATCAGACACAACACAAGCACTTCATACAACGATCTGACAGGGGAGATGAGAAAGTGGTGAGTTTATATATTGCGATGAGATGGGCTGCAGCTGATGATGAGTGATTGCAGCTGGATCGCTGATCAGTGATAACAAGCCGGACACACCCACTCACGCGCTCACACACATGTAAACAAACAAAGCACGAGACGAGAGAGAGACATTGGATCTATGAACCGTGACAGTACCCCCCTCCCTAGGAACACCTCCTGGTGTTCGCAGGCCCCCTTACCTGCCGATTGTAATCATCGATAAGGGAGTGATCCAGAATGTCTCTGGCAGGTACCCAACTTCTCTCCTCTGGACCGTAAACTTCCCAGTCCACCAAGTACTGAAATCCGCGTCCCCTCCGCCTTGAGTCCAGCACACGATTGACCGAATAAGTGGGTTCCCCATCTACGAGTCGCGGCGGGGGAGGAACTGGGACTGGCGGATTAATACGAGAATGAAATACGGGTTTAATTTTGGATACATGAAAGACGGGGTGAATCCTCCTGTACGCTGGAGGTAGGTTGAGGCGGACTGCCACCGGACTAATGATCTTGGTGACAGTAAACGGGCCAATGAATTTGGGAGCAAGTTTATTAGACACGGAACGGAGAGGAATGTTCTTGGTAGAAAGCCACACTTTTTGACCAGCGACGTATACGGGAGGCCTAGACCGGTGGCGATCGGCTTTGGCCTTGGTGCGCAACCCCACCTGGAGTAGAGTCTCACGGGCTCTAGTCCACGTGCGGTGACACCTCTGGACGAAGGCGTGAGCGGAGGGGACCGCGACTTCGGATTCCAGACTAGGAAAAATTGGTGGCTGGTACCCTACGCTACACTCAAACGGAGATAGGCCCGTAGATGACACTGGCAACGTGTTGTGGGCGTACTCCACCATAGAAAGTTGTTGACTCCACGAGGAAGGATTCTTGGAAACTAAACATCGTAACGTTCTTTCCAAATCCTGGTTGGCTCTCTCAGTTTGGCCATTGCTCTGGGGATGGAACCCAGAGGACAAACTGACAGTCGCCCCCAGAAGCTTACAAAATTCTCGCCAAAATTTGGACACAAACTGGGGTCCCCTGTCAGAAACCACGTCTATCGGGAGGCTATATAACCGAAAGACGTGGTCAACGACAATCACCGCTGTCTCCTTGGCTGAGGGTAATTTGGGCAAGGGAATGAAATGGGCCGCCTTCGAGAACCGGTCCACCACGGTCAAAACTACCGTGTGACCCTGAGAGGGTGGGAGGGCGGTAACAAAATCTAGAGCGATATGGGACCAGGGTCTCGAAGGGACCGGCAGCGGTTGGAGTAACCCATCTGGAGGTCGATTGGAAGTCTTACCAGTGGCAAAAACTGAGCAAGCCAAAACAAAATTGTGAATGTCACGAGCCATGAGAGGCCACCAGAATCGTTGCTTGACTAAAAATCTAGTGCGACTGACTCCTGGATGACAAGCCACATTGGAAGAATGCCCCCACTGAATGACGCTGGACCTCAGACCCTCAGGCACAAATAAACGATTCGGTGGACAACCGACCGGAGGCGTTACCCCTTCTAAGGCCTTCTTGACCTTCGATTCGACCTCCCATACGAGTGTGGAGATGAATAGAGTCTCCGGTAAAATGCACTCGGGAGTAGACGGGCGTTCGGAACGATCAAAAATGCGCGATAAAGAATCGGGTTTGATGTTTTTAGAACCCGGGCGGTACGAGAGAGTAAAATCAAAACGACCGAAAAAAAGTGCCCACCGAGCCTGCCTGGAGTTCAATCTTTTAGCAGTCCGAATGTATTCTAAGTTCTTGTGATCAGTCCAAACGATAAAAGGTACCCCCGACCCTTCTAACCAGTGCCGCCACTCTTCCAATGCTAACTTGACTGCCAACAACTCTCTGTTCCCAATGTCATAATTGCGTTCGGCAGGAGATAGACGATGAGACAAAAACGCGCAAGGATGCATCTTGTCGTCTGAAAGAGAGCGCTGGGATAACACTGCTCCTACCCCCACCTCTGACGCATCGACCTCCACCACGAACTGACGTGATGGATCAGGGGTTGTCAGAATAGGGGCTGAAACGAAGCAACCCTTCAGTTTGGCAAACGCAGCCTCGGCTGCGTCTGACCACCTGAACGTCGTTCTGGGGGAGGTCAAGGCGGTCAGAGGTGTGGCTAGTTGGCTGAAATTGCGAATAAAACGCCGGTAGAAATTGGCGAACCCCAGAAACCTCAGTAGGGCCTTACGAGACTCTGGACTTGGCCATTCCACCACAGCCTTGATCTTCTCAGGATCCATGCGCATTCCCTCAACCGACATGATGTACCCTAGGAATGGAACAGACTGTGCATGAAAATCGCATTTCTCCCCCTTGACAAAAAGCCCATTCTCTAGCAACCTCTGAAGCACTCGTCGGACGTGCTGCACGTGTTCCTGGAGAGAAGAAGAAAAAATCAGTATGTCGTCCAGGTAGACATATATGAACTGATCTATCATATCTCGCAGCACGTCATTGACGAGTGCCTGGAAGACCGCTGGGCTGTTGGAAAGGCCAAAAGGCATAACCAAATATTCAAAGTGCCCTCTGGGGGTGTTAAAAGCGGTCTTCCACTCATCCCCCTCCCTGATGCGGACCAAATGATAAGCATTACGTAAATCCAATTTTGTGAAGATGGACGCTCCCTGCAACCTCTCGAAGGCTGAAGACATCAACGGCAAAGGATAGGTATTCTTTACCGTGATGTTGTTCAACCCCCGGTAGTCAATACAAGGTCGCAGGGATCCGTCCTTCTTCCCCACAAAAAAGAACCCCGCCCCCGCTGGTGAAGAGGAAGGACGGATGAACCCCGTTGCTAGAGAATCAGAAATATATTTCTCCATAGCCTCCCTCTCAGGTGTCGAGAGTGAATATAACTTGCCTTTAGGCGGAGCCGTACCTGGTAATAAGTCTATAGCACAGTCATAGGGACGATGTGGAGGAAGAGAAGCAGCCCGAGACTTACTGAACACCTCCTTCAGGTCCAGGTACTCCGCGGGCACGTTAGACAGATCCATTGCCTCCTCCTGGAACACAGGGACAGAAACAGACGGACAAGCAGACACTAGACAAGACTCATGACATCGACTGCTCCACGCTGACACAGACTTGAGCTGCCAGTCCACTTTGGGGTTGTGACGGGTGAGCCAGGGGTGACCAAGTACTATGGGTGCAAGGGGAGTGTCCAGGATGTAGAATGAGATGGTCTCAGTGTGGTTGCCTGATGTGATGAGGGTGATGTCTTCAGTAGCAAAAGTGATGGTAGGAAGTTCTTGTCCGTTGAGTGCATGTACAGCGATCTGATGTGTGAGGGGTTTGAGGGGAATCTGAAACTGACGTGCAAATGAGTGGTCCATAAAATTACCCTCAGCCCCGGAGTCCAAGAGTGCTCGACAATCGTGAATGCGTGCTGACCATCTCAGTCTTACCGGAAGGAGGGTAGATGTTGATGAGGTTTTCTCGGCGGAGATCCCATCCGATAGTAGCCTCATACTTACTATCGGGCTTGGCCCTTTTACCGGGCAGTTGTAAGCGTAGTGCCCGGCTCCTCCACAGTACAGACAAAGGCCCTGGGACCTCCGCCTTTCCCTCTCCTCCCGGGAAAGCCGAGCTCGACCCACCTGCATGGGCTCGTGATCGTAGACGGGGCTGACCGCGTCCCCGCCTCCAAAACGTGGACCCTCGGCTCCTGCCAGAGGGCGACTGCTCGGTGCGCGACTTCCGACTCTTGATAGCCGTGCGTCGACTCGTAGCGCCAGAGCGATGAGGTCATTGAGTGACTGAGGTAAGTCCAAGGCGTAGATTTCCCTTTGGACGCGGTCAGCCAGCCCATGCAGGAACATGTCCCATTGCGCCTCCTCGTTCCACTGGCTCTCCGCCGCTAAGGTTCGAAACTCGATCGAAAACTCTGATACAGATCTTTCTCCTTGACGTAAATCGGCCAGCATCCTTGCGGCTTCTCTCCCGGCGACAGCACGGTCGAACACTCTCTTCATTTCGGCGGAGAGCTCCCGGAACGAGGAACAACACGGGTCTTGATTTTCCCACACCGCCGTCCCCCATAATGCCGCTTTCCCAGTCAGGAGAGTGAGGACAAAGGCGACCTTGGAACGTTCATTATTGAAGGTTTTGGGCTGGAGGGAGAAATGCATGGAACACCGGGTTAGAAAAGCCCTGCAAAAATTAGGTTCACCTGAGTAGGGTTCTGGAACTGGTAGGCGGGGCTCTGACTGGGATGGGCCTTCCGATGGTGTGGAGGGAACGGCTGGTGTGGGCGGCGCAGTGGGAGCTTGCATCTGTTGGATCTGCCGGGTGAGCTCGGACACCTGCGCCACTAAAGCCTGAACAGCGCGACCAGTATCGTTGATGTTTTTCTCTTGAAGATCCATACGCGCCATGCTGTTATTGATGTAATCCTCCATCGATGGTGCTGTACTACTCGCTGTTTCCATGTTGGGTCAGATCGTTCTGTTACGACAGAAACGAGGAAACAATTTGCAAGTAAACACTCCTTTTCCAAGATGATGCAGGCTGTGGCGCAGGGACTTCGATGGCCAGACACGGTGAAGACAGAAGTGCAGGGTGCTCTGAAGTGTCGACAAAATTCTGACATCAAACGAATCCACAAGACGGTGACCGGAACACAGGAACTCAGGACGGAGACGATGAACAGGAACGGGAACGGGATCAGACACAACACAAGCACTTCATACAACGATCTGACAGGGGAGATGAGAAAGTGGTGAGTTTATATATTGCGATGAGATGGGCTGCAGCTGATGATGAGTGATTGCAGCTGGATCGCTGATCAGTGATAACAAGCCGGACACACCCACTCACGCGCTCACACACATGTAAACAAACAAAGCACGAGACGAGAGAGAGACATTGGATCTATGAACCGTGACAAATATTCCCCATATATCTAGCAACAGTTCAACTGCAACGTGACATTTATGCAACAATAACAAACTAATATGTAAGAATTTCTTACCTTACACCTTTCTTGTCTTCAAATCGCATTCTTTTTCTTCTGAGGTACTGTAGCCTAAATCCAATGTAAGCTCAGGCACGTCTTTCAAACTCGACGAAAAGTGAAGTGAAGTGTTTTGTTGTTGAGGTAATGAGCGAGACGCGGTCCATGTGGAGATTTGTATGTTAATATCTTTTGCGCGAGTGGGCGTGGCCAAATTAACTGTAATGAGGAAGCGTTTGAGAAGCTGGACATCTTGTTGGTTTTATACAAATTACTTAAACAGAGAATATTTGTTTTCGTTTTGAATCCGATCATTTAAAAGTACACACTTAAATGTTTATAAAGGTATATGGCTCATAAATGTGTGACAAGTATTCACTGAGTTTTGTTTCAGTTTATAGACGTGCTCAAGAAAAAAAAGTTCACCGCGACGGAGAGGCAGAACGCACACCCTGTTTATTTTCTTTATTTTACAAAAGCACAATGTTTTGGTTTGATTGTAAGTGGACACATACAAAAGGAGAAATATCACAGATTCTTTTTTTATATTTCTTTTTTCTGTATGACTATAAATGACTGAGTAATTTAAGTTTATAGTGCTACAATGTGGAGAAAATCCAGCAAAACGCGGCCACGCGTTTGTCGACCTCAGAGGGTTAAGGAGGACGTTTCACCCGTGTGTTTCTGGGTGCGGTCAATATCTACCACTGCTTGATGGTCACGATCGCTGCCTCACATGTTTGGGCCTCACGCACACTGAGGCAACGTTAGTGAATGAGTCATGTTTTCATTGCGGGAACATGACCATCGCAACACTAAGATTGAGACTGAGATCCCTCAGACGAGGGGGAGTCCCTTTGGCGATTCCCCGATCTAGTTCTTCTTCTGGTTGAGTTCAGAAGAAGCCTACTTCGGCTAATCCCATTGGTGGTCTCAGGATTACCGTGAGGAATAACCCGCCGGGTGAAAGACCCCCACGGGCCCCTCAATCCTCCGTGTCGCTGCCATCGGAGTCTTCGACGGAAACGGCCGGGCCATCTCGTGTGGCTCCGGTTGTTTCCTTTGGAGCACCAACGGAGGACCAGATGTCAATCGCTGCATCGGAGGGAGAACGGTCATCTTCTGGGAATGACGACCCGGCTGCGTTGCCCCCTTCGGGTGTGGCAGCGTTGTCCGAGCCAGACCCGGAAATGGCCGCTATACTTGCCCGGGCGGCCGCGAGTGTTGGGCTCGTGTGGCGACATCTGTGGCTCACCCTGGCTGATATGAAAAAGTCGGACAAGAGTAGGCTACTGAACTCCCCCATATCCCAGGGTGGGCTCTTCGGCGATGCGGTGGAGGACTACGGCCAACAGTTCTCCGCCGCCCAGAAGCAGTCAGAGGTGATTAAACACATCATGCCATGAAGGCAGGGTGCTGCTGCCCAGTCTTCACCGGCTGCGCCTTCGGCTGCTCGTCGCCGAGGGCGCCCTCCTGCCGCCGCCTCCGCCCCTGCTCAGCCTAGGCAGCAGCCTCCACCTAGGCAGCAGGGTGCCGGCCGCAAGAGAGCTGCCCAGCCCGCTCAGAGTGCCTCTAAACCTCCAGGCAAGAGGAGAGGGAAGAGACCCTGAGACGGGCGACCCAGGGGACATGCCTGCTGCTCTTCGGGAGTGTGTGACTGCACCACTCCTTCCCCCGGAGGAGGGCTGGGTGGAGAATCTTTTGTTTCGTTTTGTTTCTGTTCCGCCGCTGGCCAGCAGACCAGCGGTACCCAAAACTTCACTGAAAGAGCAGTTTCTATTTCCCCTGGGTCACACACGGTCGAGACTGGTAGTGCAGCACGACACTCAATTGCCTCATCGCTCCCAGTCTCCCCCGTCCAAGAGGGCCAGAATGTCAGTGTGCACAGCCACGTTGCCTCGCCGCTCTCATTCCCCTCGCTCCAGCGCTCAGATGATAGTGACGCCGCCCGGGCCTCGTCACTCTCGTCTCCCACTGGGCAAGGAGGGTCAGAAACCTGGATTCGATCCCCCCGGGCACCGTTCCTTGTTTCCCCTCCTTCCTTTGCCTCGGGGCGACGAGCAGCTGAACGCCTCCGTGCCTTCCCTGCCGTCTGCCCCCGTGTGGAAACAGGTTGGTGTTGCACTACACACCCAGACTCCACTTCCAGCCGCTTCAGTGCCTCCGGAGTCGAGTCCATGTCTTCCACCTCGCTGCCCCATCCCGGGTACGCCGGTGTTCCGGGTCGGTTCACTGGTACGGTTCTTCAAAGCCTGGCTAGCACTTCCCAGACCGCCCCGGTGGCTCACTCATATATCATCCGGCTCAACTATGCAATTCAGTTTGCCCGCCGGCCTCCTAAGTTCAGGGGCGTCCGCCTCACTCATGTGCGGAGCTGCGATGCCCCTGTGCAGAGGAAGGAGATCGTTTTTTCTGCTGGCGAAGGACGTGATCGAGCCGGTCCCTCCAGCCGAGATGAGGTCAGGGTTTTACAGCCCTTACTTCATTGTACCCAAGAAAGGCGGTGGGTTACGACCAATCCTGGACCTGCGAGTTTTGAATTGGGCCCTGCACAAGCTCCCGTTCAAAATGTTAATGCAGAAACGCATCTTCGAATGCATCCCTCCCCGGGATTGGTTTGCAGCGATCGACCTGAAGGACGCGTACTTTCATGTTTCAATTCTCCCTCGTCACAGACCGTTTCTTTGGTTTGCGTTCGAGGGTCGAGCATATCAGTACAAAGTGCTACCCTTCGGGCTGGCCCTGTCGCCCCGTGTCTTCACGAAAGTCGCGGAGGCGGCCATTGTTCCCATGAGAGAATGTGGCGTTCGCATTCTCAACTATCTCGATGACTGGCTTATAATAGCTCACTCGCGAGATCTGTTGTGCGAACACAGGGACATGGTGCTTCAGCATCTCAGTCGGTTGGGGCTTCAGGTCAACTGGGACAAGAGCAAACTCTGCGCCACGCAGAGGATCTGTTATCTCGGTATGGAGCTGGATTCGGTCGGTCAGACTGCGCGCCTCACGGAGGAGCGCATCCAGTCAGTGCTCAACTGCCTCAAGTCCTTTCAAGGCAGGTCAGCGGTCCCACTGAAACAGTTTCAGAGGCTCCTGGGGCATATGGCAGCCACAGCCACGGTAACGCCGCTCGGCTTGCTGCATATGAGACCGCTTCAGCGCTGGCTTCACGACCGAGTCTCGAGATGGGCGTGGCAGAGCGGCACGTTCCGGGTGAACATCACCCCGCACTGTCGCCGAACCTTCAGTCCTTGGTCAGACCCTACGTTTCTACGGGCCGGACTGCCCTTAGTCCAGGTGTCCAGGCATGCTGTGGTTTTCACAGATGCTTCTGCCAACGGCTGGGGGGCCACGTACAACGGGCATGCAGTTTCGGGTCTGTGGACGGGGCCCCAACTGCATTGGCACATCAACTGCCTAGAGTTGCAAGCAGTACGCTTAGCCTTGTGCCGCCTCAGAGGCTTACTTCGTCACAGGCATGTACTGGTCCGTACGGACAGCACTGCGACCGTTGCGTACATCAACCGCCAAGGTGGTCTACACTCCCGTCGTATGTCGCGACTCGCCCGCCATCTCCTCCTTTGGAGTCAGAAGCATCTGTGGTCACTTCGAGCCATTCATGTCCCTGGTGTGCTCAACCGTGCAGCCGACGAGCTCTCACGGCAGCCGCCCCTTCCGGGAGAATGGCGGCTCCATCCCCAAGTGCTACAGCTGATATGGGAAATCTTCGGAGCCGCTCAGATAGATCTGTTTGCCTCTCCGGACACGACCCATTGCCAGTTGTTTTATTCCCTGACCAAAGGTACTCTCGGCATGGATGCACTGGCGCACAGCTGGCCCCAGGGCCTTCGCAAATATGCGTTTCCCCCAGTGAGCCTTCTCGCACAGACTTTGTGCAAGATCAGGGAGGACGAGGAGCAGGTCCTGCTTGTTGCGCCGTATTGGCCCAACCGGACTTGGTTTGTAGAACTCATGCTCCTCACGACAGCCCCTCCTTGGCCGATTCCTCTGAGGAAAGACCTTCTCTCTCAGAGACAGGGCACCCTATGGCACCTGCGTCCAGACCTCTGGAAACTCCATGTCTGGTCCCTGGACGGGACGCAGAGGTTCTAGGTGGCCTACCACAGGCTGTGGTAGACACCATCACTTCCGCTAAAGCCCCCTCTACGAGGCGCCTCTATGTGTTGAAGTGGAACCTGTTCGTCGGTTGGTGTTCTTCCTGCCGGGAAGACCCCTGAACTTGCCCGATCAGTGTCGTGCTTTCCTTCTTGCAAGATGGGTTGGAGCGAAGGCTGTCTCCCTCCACCCTCAAAGTGTATATTGCCGCAATACCCGCACATCACAATGCAGTAGAAGGTAAGTCTTTGGGAAAGCACGACCTGATCCTCAGGTTCCTCAGGGGTGCTAGGAGATTGAATCCTCCTCGTAATCAGCACCCCGTACCCTCTTGGGATCTGACTTTAGTGCTTAGAGAACTCCAGAATCCACCATTTGAGCCCTTGCATGCAATCGATTTAAATATTCTGTCAATGAAGACAGCTCTCCTGCTCGCTTTGGCATCCATCAAGAGGGTAGGGGACCTGCAGGCATTTTCGGTCGATGAATCGTGCCTAGAGTTCGCGCCGGATTTCTCTCACGTTGTTTTGAGACCCCGCCCCGGATATGTGCCCAAGGTTACCACTCCTTTTAGAGATCAGGTAGTAAACCTGCAAGCGCTGCCCCCGGAGGCAGACCCAGCCCTGGCTTTGCTCTGTCCTGTTCGCGCTCTGCGCTGCTACATTGACAGGAATCAAAGCTTTAGGACCTCAGACTAGCTCTTTGTCTGTTACGGAGGCCAGCAGAAGGGGAAGGCTGTCTCCAAGCAGAGGTTAAGCCCACTGGCTAGTGGATGCTATCGTCTGAGCTTATGATTCCCAGGACATGCCTTGTCCACCTAGATTGAGGGCACACTCTACTAGGAGTGTTGCCTCTTCCTGGGCTTTGGCTCAAGGCGCCTCGCTGACAGATATTTGTAGAGCTGCGGGCTGGGCGACACCTTACACGTTCGCTAGGTTTTATAGCCTTCGTGTAGAACCTGTTTCCTCCCGTGTACTCGCTTCGGCAAGTAGTGCGAAGAATTAGGTTAGTGTTGGCTTGCTACGCCATTCTCGCCCCAGGGGCCAGATACGTGCGTTTCCTGCTCCGTTGGTTACCCAACAAATGGCTAACCTTCGCGGAGGACTGGACACCGTTTGGCTCCTCAGTGAAAAGCGTTTGTGTATGCGCTTGCTTCCGCCTTTATACCCGCACTCGTAGGCAGGCCGCGGAATGCAAATGTTGCATGGCAATGTTCATTGGCTCGTTTTAATTCACTCGAAGGCAATTGGTCTCCCTAGCGTGATCCCAATTCTCTGATGAGACGTCTCCGTTCCCTACTCAGGGAACGAGGGTTACCATACGTAACTGAGACGTTAACATTATTTAATGTATTAACTAACCATGAATACATTTGCTGATGTGTTTGTTAATTTGTTGAAATTAAAGTAACCGAATGTAAGATTGTGGCCAAAACTGGTACTGCAATCACTTTCTATTTACTGTAGAGCGGTGTATCCCCTCCCCCTCCCCCTGACTCGAGGTTGCCAGATAGGCTGCAGGATCCAGCAGGAACGTAGGCTGCTACATGGAGCTTCCAATGTCAAGTGACGAGTCCTACACAGTAATTTTGTTTATGCTTCATGAGAGATGTTTTGCGAAGTAATTATGTATCGCAAAAATTTCCTAATGGCGATTAGCCAAATATAATCGTAAATATGTACGCTCGTATGTGACAGTGCATTGTTAGAACAGTAGCTGTTAGTCTAACTTGTAACGGTAGGTATCTGTCATTAACGTAATTACAAGCACAAGCCTAAGTCACTATGTGTAACAGATATCAAAGATACAGCTATTCATTTAGCTGAAGCTGTAAGTGAAAGTGACCAGCTGTATTTTTTAACTTACCCTGCAGTACCCTAACATTAGGCTACTGTCTCAATTACATTTCACATTGCCATAATGGGCGTGCTAATGTTGTTTTCCTCAGCGTGCATAATGACAGAGAAATGGGCTCTGATAATGCATTGCTAATGTTAGCAATGGCCACTCGCCGTTTTTATTTCCAAAACAATTCCTTATACCTTTTCAATTCGATGACCCACCTCCTCCATATGCGCTAACGTAACGTTACTTTGCATGAACATGCATAACTTTATTCGACTGTCATGAATATTTGAAAAGTCCATTTACATTAAGTAACGTTACAAGTTAGCCAAACATAGATGAATCTTACCTGTCCAGGAGAAAATTAGCAACGTTGGCGTCTGTCTTCACATTCTTATCCATTTTCAGCCGTCTCCATTTTTCAAAGGCATCTCCTATACAAATCCTTGTTTTATTTTGGACTTTGTCACGATATATTTCTGATTCATAACGAGGTCTTTTAGGTTTTTTAACATTAGACATGTTTTATCCGACACGTTTGTAGCTGCAGCTGTGGTAACTAGAGCAGAGCTGGCAACCTGGATCCCAAAACACTACTGACTTCGTGATTGGTAGATCACGGTGGAGGGCGGCGCATCAGGCCAAAAAAAAACATGACAACATCAACATCAGTTGAGGGCTGCAACTTCACTTTTAAATGACAATATCCTGGCCGGACTATTATTGTCAGTGATATAAGTATTTGAAATGAATGTGATTTCTTAATGTCTAGTGACATATCAGGCACATTTTATGATAAATTGAAATACATTTCTTACATACGGTTCCTTTAACATTAACAAAAAATAATAAATAATATATACATGCAGTTCATTATTAGTTCATGTTAACTAATGAAACATTATTGTAAAGTGTTACCAAGACATTAATACAAAAAAAAAAAAAGTATAAAAGAGAATAAAGAAACAACATGAATTAAGATGTTTGTGACTGCTATCCAGATGTCATGCCAGGTGAGTAATCCTGAAAACTGCAGGGAAACACCAAGTGTTTAATAATTAAACAACATTCACAAATGGCAAATTAACACTGTGTGCTCATTAAAATAGGTCTATACTATTTAAAGAACAATCTCGATGAGGCCAGTCCTAAGAGAGCTAGGGTGGGTATTGGCCACAGATGATTGTTTTGCACTCATTAGCATGATTGTTGTAGCTGTGAGAGCTGTCTGTACCTGCAGCAAAATACAACAAATCAAGCGTCATTCTTCTTCATTTTTTATACGATATAGGACATCTGATTACCACAGCACTTGCTTACATCAGTAAATAGTTCATAAACTATAGCTTCAACTGATCTCTTACTTCTTAAACTTCAGTTAACACAGAAATGAACGATCACACATACCTCTGCTTAGCCATGAACTGGTCGAAAGCTGATGACGTAACATGCAGGTAGGCCCACTCTCACGTGATACTGATTGGTCGATTGATAAGCTTAAATCTGATTGGCCAAAGAGTATGAATCATCTGTGTAGGAGGATTGTGCTGCCAGGAAAGTCTCAAAAATGCAAACACACAACCAAAGCGATTCACACACGTGAATGACGATTTGCACATTCAGGATTTGATTCAAGGATAAACTCATACATTTTAAACATCCAAAGGTTATTGTGCACAGTTGTATATCTGCGAATTGTGTTTTGCATTTGTGAAGTATATTTTACGAATATATAATTTTATTTTGCGCATGTGAATTGGTTTTTGTGAATATATTTTTTTTCACGCACGTGAAATTTTTTTAGTGTACGTGAATTAGGTTTCATGCATGTGAAATTGTCTACACATGTATGAATCATGTTTTTTGCGTGAATTATTAATGAGATTGATTTTGCTCCATACTAACGATATATTGTATTATAGTGGAAACTCATTAAACATGAGTTCTATAAATGAAACCCAATGTACTATTGAAATTGATTTCTGGACATCGTAATGTTTCACTGATCTGTATAATGACTCTACATGTAACACATATATATTGTAAATATAACTGATATTGCATTGTATTAGCAACCCCCCCCCCCCCTCACACATACTTGTCCCACCCACTTTTTAAAACAAAGTTATGCCACTGGGGTTGACTGAAAGAGAATGAGGTAAAGAGTTAACCAGATTATATGGACATGACGCTCCTTTTAAAGCTGCAGTCCGTAGCTTTTTGGGGTTAAAAATTATACAAAATAATTTTTTGAGCAAGTACATAACCTGCCAGTGTTCAACACTATCTGCTTGCCGTAGCTCGATTCAACACGGTAAGCTTGTAATAATGTTTTTAACTCCAGTGGTACTGTGTCACATGCCTGTCCTGTCTCGTGTAGCACATGTGGTGTTTGTGTTCCTGTCACTGTTTTGACCCCACCCTCCTTGTTATCTCATTATTGGTTTCATTTGTCCCACCTGTTCCTTCATTATCCTGCCTGATTGGTTCCCTTTTATAAGCTCCTTTGTGTTTGCAGTCTTTGTCGGATCGTTGTCTGGTTTACGTCTCCCGCTTCATGTGTAACTCTGGTATGTGTTGTTTCTAAAGTTATTGTTTTGTTGAGTTCTTGTTTTCCCCATTGTGGGTTTTGGTTTTGATTTTTGTTTCAGTTTATTAATAAATTCTTTTTCTGCAATTGAGTCCTTTCCCTTAGTTTTCTTTAGTTTTCATGACAGAACGATCCGACCATGTCTAGGATTCAGCAGAAAGAGTCACGTCACCCACCAGGCCCTCCTGTCTCGTGCCCCCACTACCAACGCATTGTACGTTTCCAGTCATTAAGTGCCCTCCGCCAACAAGGAACTGACCTGAGGAAGTTCGCTAGGGAATTCCTTAGAGCGGCGGAGGGTTTAAGACTTAATGATGGGCCTCTTAAGGACCTTTTTTTTTACGCTCTTAATGAGCCCATGGACTGGGTTCTCAGGAGGGCGTATGATGGGTGTACCTTCGAGGCTATGGTGGAGGGTCTCGCTCGCTTTCAGGAGCGGGAGGCCAGGAAGGTGGTCCCAGTACCGGTGGTCCCGAGTCCGGTGGTCCCAGTTCCGGTGGTCTCGAGTGGGGTGGTCCCGAGTCCGGTGGTCCCAGTTCCGGTGGTCTCGAAACACAGGAGGAGGAGAAAGGCTCCCTCTGTAACTGTTCCGGTGGTCCCAGTTCCGGTGGTCCTGAGTCTGGTGGTCCCGAGTCCGGTGATGCCGAATCCGGTGGCTCCTAACACGGAGACCATCCCGGAGGTGCCTGCCGCCGAGCCTGTTCACGTCACGCCTGCCAAGCCTGTGTCTTCGGACAAGATGGCCGCCGCCGAGAGTGTTCACATCACGTCTGCCGAGCCTGTGTCTTCGGACAAGATGGCCGCCGCCGAGCCTTTTCACGTCATGCCTGCCGAGCCTGTGTCCCCTGACAAGATGGCCGCCGTCGAGCATGTGTCTGTTCCTGAGCCTGAGCCAGAGCCAGTGTCTGTTCCTGAGCCGGTGTCTGTTCCTGTTCCGGAGCCGGTGTCTGTTCCTGAGCCGGTGTCTGTTCCTGAGCCGGAGCCGGTGTCTGTTCCTGAGCCGGAGCCGGTGTCTGTTCCTGAGCCGGAGCCGGTGTCTGTTCCTGAGCCGGAGCCGGTGTCTGTTCCTGAGCCGGAGCCGGTGTCTGTTCCTGAGCCGGAGCCGGTGTCTGTTCCTGAGCCGGAGCCGGTGTCTGTTCCTGAGCCGGAGCCGGTGTCTGTTCCTGAGCCGGAGCCGGTGTCTGTTCCTGAGCCGGAGCCGGTGTCTGTCCCTGAGCCGGAGCCGGTGTCTGTTCCGGAGCCCGAGCCGGTGGTGCCAGTTCCAGTTCCTGAGCCGGTGGTGTTTGTTCCTGGGCCGGTGGTGCCAGTTCCAGTGCCCGAGCCGGTGGTGTCTGTTCCAGTTCCAGTGCCCGAGCCGGTGGTGCCAGTTCCAGTTCCAGTGCCCGAGCCGGTGGTGCCAGTTCCAGTTCCTGAGCCGGTGGTGTTTGTTCCTGGTCCGGTGGTGCCAGCTCCAGTGCCCGAGCCGGTGGTGCCAGTTCCAGTGCCCGAGCCGGTGGTGCCAGTTCCGGTGGTGCCAGTTCCAGTGCCCGAGCCGGTGGTGCCAGTTCCAGTGCCCGAGCCGGTGGTGCCAGTTCCAGTGCCCGAGCCGGTGGTGCCAGTTCCAGTTCCAGTGCCCGAGCCGGTGGTGTCTGTTCCAGTTCCAGTGCCCGAGCCGGTGGTGCCAGTTCCAGTGCCCGAGCCGGTGGTTCCAGTTCCTGAGCCGGTGGTGTTTGTTCCTGGTCCGGTGGTGCCAGTTCCAGTGCCCGAGCCGGTGGTGCCAGTTCCAGTGCCCGAGCCGGTGGTGCCAGTTCCGGTGGTGCCAGTTCCAGTGCCCGAGCCGGTGGTGCCAGTTCCAGTGCCCGAGCCGGTGGTGCCAGTTCCAGTGCCCGAGCCGGTGGTGTCTGTTCCAGTTCCCGAGCCGGTGGTGTCTGTTCCAGTTCCAGTGCCTGAGCCGTTGGTGCCAGTTCCAGTGCCAGTTCTGGTGGTGCCAGTTCCAGTGCTTGAGCCGGTGGTGCCAGTTCCACCGCCCGAGGGGTCGTCTCCGCCGTGGCCGCCCGAGGGGTCGTCTCCGCCGTGGCCGCCCGAGGGAAGGTCTCCGCCGTGGCCGCCCGAGGGAAGGTCTCCGCCGTGGCCGCCCGAGGGGTCGTCTCCGCCGTGGCCGCCCGAGGGAAGGTCTCCGCCGTGGCCGCCCGAGGGAAGGTCTCCGCCCTGGCCGCCCGAGGGAAGGTCTCCGCCCTGGCCGCCCGAGGGAAGGTCTCCGCCCTGGCCGCCCGAGGGAAGGTCTGCTCCGCCCTGGCCGCCCGATGGACTCTCAGCTCCGCTCTGGCCTCCTGAACTGTCCATTTTATTTTATTTTTTTCCTGCCCCACCCTGGTCTGTCCTTCCTGTTCCCCCTGTTTCACCCTGGTCTGTCCCTCCCGTCCCGCCCTGGTCTGTCCCTCCCGTCCCGCCCTGGTCTGTCCCTCCCGTCCCTAGTGGAGCGTCTGGTAGCCGCTCCTTAAGGAGGGGGTAATGTCACATGCCTGTCCTGTCTCGTGTAGCACATGTGGTGTTTGTGTTCCTGTCACTGTTTTGACCCCACCCTCCTTGTTATCTCATTATTGGTTTCATTTGTCCCACCTGTTCCTTCATTATCCTGCCTGATTGGTTCCCTTTTATAAGCTCCTTTGTGTTTGCAGTCTTTGTCGGATCGTTGTCTGGTTTACGTCTCCCGCTTCATGTGTAACTCTGGTATGTGTTGTTTCTAAAGTTATTGTTTTGTTGAGTTCTTGTTTTCCCCATTGTGGGTTTTGGTTTTGATTTTTGTTTCAGTTTATTAATAAATTCTTTTTCTGCAATTGAGTCCTTTCCCTTAGTTTTCTTTAGTTTTCATGACATACTGGTGGATTTCCGCGGAAAGTAGAGCATGTCTTTGCGTCATTATGTCACATCTGTACACATAAAGAAGGAGTCCCGGCTAGTAGGCTATGAGTGTGAGGATGTTGGAGGTGGAGATTTATAGCCTTTTCTCACAGCACTTGATATTATTAAACTTATAAATTTGATGGCGGATCCAGAAAGGTTCAAACGACAATCACCAGTGACAACTGGAGATTTACCCGTTGTTAAACGCAAAAGACTTTGGACTTCGGAGTGACTACAGAAAAAAAGAGACTGCAACCGGCCCATGCGAAAACAAGGTTGAATATCGGAAGAGCATTAAATGTAGTCACGCAATGCTGATGTTGTTAACATTAACAGTTTGAGAGCAAAGTACAGCTTTAAAACCCAAATGCAAATGAACACAGACACAATGTGCAAATAAAAATCTAAACAGTGACGGATATAAGTGTCTCTGTGTACAGAGGACACACGCTGCCACAGAGGGTAAGAGACGGAGAGAGCGTCTGATACACACTGAAAGGGTCACCCAAGGTCATCAATCACCCTAAAACACGTGCATCAGCAGCTGAGTGGTGTGGTCATCAAACAAACAAATTAACAAAACACTGAGTACAGTAAACAAGGTCATTCTGTCAGCGCAGGTTAAGTGTGAGCAGCGAGGGCTGTTTAGAGCTGATCTGAGGTCAGGGGCGGCACTGAGGTTCTGTTCAAAGCTTTCCGTCTAAACAGATGGCCTGATCTCCAACCAGTTTACCCACGACAGGAACACACACTCTCACAGAGCGAGAAGTGACTGTCATTCTTATTGGAAGGACAAAGGCATATGCACATACTCAAACTTTGAATACACAACTATTTGCACACACACACACACACACACACACACACACACACACACACACGTTGGTGCACTGTGCATCTATCATTATAGGAATATTCCATAGGTGTAATGTTTTTATATTGTACAAACTGTATATTCGCTCCCTTAACCCTAACTATCACAGAAGCATTAGCATCTGCATTTTTAATAAAACATTGTTTAGTATGGTTTTTAAATCCATTTTAATTACAAGGACTCGTAATAGTACTCGAAATCTCCTCATAAACCATGTTTATGTTGTAATACCAGTGTAATACCCATGTCATTATACAAATAATTCCTTTATACCTCATAAATCATATCAACAACCACTCTCATTCACACACACACACACACACACACACACACACACACACACACACACACACACACACACACACACACACACACACACACAATTCAATTCACATTTAATGTAATTATTTATAGCGCTTTTCACAATACATATTTCAAAGCAATGTGTCTACGTTGTGTCTACATTACAATTTAGAATTATCTGTTATCAGAGGTGACTGTGTCCAAGTTATGTATTTCTGAAATGTACATATACAAATCATACAGTTAACTAACAATGCATTAATTTAAACAATGTATTAATTTAAGGAATAAACAATGAGCTCATTGTAGTAATGAATACATGGTTTTAATAAATGATTAAGATGTCTAGAAAATATAGCATGGAGTCCTATCGAGTCATCTCTTCACAGGTGTTGGCATCATCTGAAGTATACATACTGTAAGAGGCTGGACCAAACTGGAGCTGATGGACTCTCTACACTGTCAGAAAGAAAGTACAAAATTGAGTGGCCGTCAGTGGGTTAGCCCCAGTGGGTGATTCCCTGAAGGGTACCTTATTGTACCTTATAACTTTGTACCATTTAAGGGGCAATTTTGTACATCACGTAACAATTGTGCAAACTGCAATTAAAGCACAAAATTGTACCTTATTAAAAGGATCCATAGGGTATTGCCCAATGACAAAGCAGTTTTGATCCTATATGGTGGACAAAAACAAAATATCTTAAAGAAACTGGCTTAGATATGCAGATTTTACAGATATTACATTTATTTATATTTTGAAATTAGATAGAATTTATATTTATTTATTTATAGCATTATTTTACAAAGATAATTACTTGAAATGCATTACGTCATCTCACATCAGCAGGTGTGAGCAGCAGCAAATTAATTGTTCATGGCACATAAAAACTCATCAGACATTACTCAACAAATATAATCAGAAGTAGAAAGCAGTCATTTAAAACTGTAACACCTTCAGAAAAAAAAAGGTAACAGGAGTACAAGAAATAGTCTGTAGAATACTAATAAATGAAAATTAAAGAACAGTTATACATTGTTTTCAGTTTTCCACTGCATGGTACGGCTCGGTACAGCTCACTTTTGGGGGGGTTTGCACTGTGTACAGTACCTATTACTTTTCTTTTAGTACCACCTCAGTTGAGGTTCCAAGTCAGCTGTACCGATACTAAATAGTGACATGTAAACACTGCAGATCACAGATTAGTCGCTATATTTAAATAGTCAGCAACAGCCACCCCAGTATCATTTCTTCGCATGACTTTTTTAAACTATACTTGCTTTAAATGACAATCGCACGCAACTTGAAAATAGAAATGGCTGTATTGTATGGAGCTAGAAGAGTCTCAATAAAGATAAATGCACAAACTGCATTCACATATGCACACACAGGATACACAAATGCACACACATGATTCATAAATACACACACAGGATACACAAATGCGCACAAAATTCACAAATGCACACACAGAATTTAAAAAGCACAGAAGATTCACAAATGCATACAAAATTCAGAAATGCACACAAAATTCATAAATACACACACAATTCAGAAATGAAAACAAAATTTACAAATGCACACAAGATTCACAAATGCTCAGGACAAGATTCAGAAATGTATTTCTGATGCACACACAAATATATCTTGATTTACAAACTGCTTGCGGTCTGTGAACTTCACTGCATTTGTGTGTGAATTTTGAGACTCCCCTGACTTGGCTCAACACACAAATGCCTTTTTTTAAACAGGGAATGACCTGTGACCAATCAGATACGTCCCTTGTTTTAGCCAATCACAAGAACGCACCCCACGTGGGAGATTGTTTACTTGTAAACCAATCACATGAAGTGTGGGCGCGAGCGCTAGAGCGAGGTGGGTAGAGTGCTGCCAGTTGGTTTAGACCGGCTTCTTAGGCGGTGGGCCAAGTCCGTCTATCTCGTTTAGTTTTTGATTTGACAGTTACTCAGCAGCTGTGTGGCTCATTTTTGTCTGTATGAATAATTCACAAAAAGATTAATGATTGTTTCCAACGCCAATTGTTGCACATTAAAGTATAAAAATAGATTTCATTTCGCTAGCTGATCACAAACGTTGGCCGGAGTGAGATCCAATCAACGCTTGTGTTGTTACCTTGTTGAATAGATTTGGCCAATCACGTTATTCGTTGAACCGACGTCGCGTCAGTTTTGAGTCTAGTACAGTCTACAACCCAACGTGAAGAGACCGGTGTGTCTCGGCAAGACAACGTCAAGGTAAGATTTGTTTTACAATGATTATACACCCCTATATCTTAATGCTTTTCATATAAGTTGTATTTAAGACTGCAAGCTATAGTTCGCCGTGAGTGTTGTCGTCAGTGATGCGCGGGTCAATGTATAAACAAACCGCACCCGACCGACGTTTTCAACTAACCCGCCCGCAACTCGGACCGCAAAAAACGAAAAAGAAAATATTGTACCCGACCCGCTTCCTGACCCGCATTTTTTTTTTAAGTAGCTATAATGCTCATCGTAGCTATTAATATAACTTAATATTCTAATTTTGTCAAGAATTATAAAAAATCGTCAATATAAGCTCATAATTTGAACTAAAATAGTCTAAATGTTTAGTTTTAAAAACAATTTTAAAAAGCTGGCATTGTCTATTTTGATGTTTCTGCGCAAGTTCAGCAGACAGGTTCGGGTTTGTTCCGATCAGAGCTCGTGAGCGGAGAGCGCATTTCTGAATATTCCGCTCCGCTCATGGTCGCTCGCCCAACCCAGATGGCCTGCTGGTTCGAAAATATGTGGAATAAGGGCTACCTCCGTCTAATTTTTTTTCTTGTCGACTAGTTGTTCATTTAAGCCATTCGTGGACAAATCGCCCCTTTATATTAAATTAATTACTTAAAGGCTAGCCTACAGGAATACGCGTAATGACCGCACGCTTAAAGCTTGCCACAAAGAACCGGTTGAAGTAATGATTATGAATGTGTCTAAATTAGCAAGGAGACATTTAATTGTTTAGTAATAAACTGGTGTTTTCTGTGTCGCTGCAAAGATGAAGTTGACAATGCGGAGATTGCGGACTCGCCATGAACGCCAGAGAGAAATGCACATTTCATATGGATTAGCCTACATAATCAGAGAGTATAGCCTATTTATTTTGGTTTGAATATTTTCGTTTAAAAGTAGACATTTCAAGCTTTCTGTAATATATAGCCTATATTTATCAAATCTGTGAGGCACAAGCTGAGTTTCGGCGCCCTCCAGTTCACATGCAGTGATCGCGTACCGGCGCCTTATTTTGCCTGCTATATATTTGCTTCTTATTTAATAAATACGGGCAATTGATTGATAAAACATTGATCAAAATTAAGATACAATTTATACAAAACGAAAATCTTTTAAAAAGAGTTTTCTATAAAACAAAACTTAATGAAGTCGTCAAAATCATGTTTTACCAAAAACAGCGCCGTTGCTAGGAGGGCGCCAGCACCTCTGCCTCTCAGCGCCTCTGCCTCGCAAGTGGATGATAGCCCTGAAGACGCCTAGCAATGATGTACCTTTAGTGGTAGTATACCTTTAGTTAAGTTATCGCAGCGCGCTAAGAGACAATGTTGTCGGAAAATGCAGCCCAGGTATATTCATAATGGAGATTCCAAAGCTCTCTTCTTTGGTCAGAACCATGGAGAGCGATCGCGGATTTACTTTTACAATGCAACACAATATTTAAAGAGCATCAAGCTATTACAATCTATATTATGTATACGCACAGATAATATAACAGCAGGCTATATTAGTAAATATTTTTTTATTCAGTGATTGGATAACGTTTTTTTATTTTATTTTTATTTAACGTTTTTAATTTAAGGCCCACCCACAATTGGTCTGGCTTATCCAAAACTGGAATCCTGGCGCCGTGCCTGGTTGGTCGTGCCAGTTTTGTGGTTATCAAATGTGTAAATAGCATCGCAAGAAGTAGCCTACACATGACAAAGCCAGCACTTTGGTCATCATCTTTCATTATTTCGGCAAATGTCTCCCACACTTTGCTCTTTCTATTTGTGTATTTGCGGAGCTTCCACTCCCCAGTCTTCACCTTTTCTCTTGCCGCCTCCATCTCTACCTGCAGACTGAGCTCGTGCGTCATCTTCGCGCCAGTTATTCAGCCAATAAAGTGTAAATTAAATTTAAAACGTATTCATAGAAAATTGTGTCTAGAACTATATCAATTACAAAGGTTTAATTGGCATCTTTATTTCAAACGATCCGACCGACCGCGACCCGAATATCATTAAAAATATTTTTGGATGACTCGTAACCGCAGGCACCCGCTCATTTCGGATCAACCCGCGCATCACTGGTTGTTGTTGATGAGAACAGTAACGTTAGCCACGAAAGAATGTTGGTAAGTGGAGCAGTAAAGCTAGGTCTAACGGTATGCTGCTTAGGCTAATCCAAAATAATAATTCGGTACATACACAATAAACTAAGCAAAGAGTTTTCAAATACGGGATTATTACGGGAAAAATTTTAAACGGGAAGACAGCAGGAAATAAGTCTGACTAAGGGAGAATCACGGGGTAAACGGGAGGGTATGTCGAGGTTGGTTACAGCAAGCTACCTAGGCTACAAGTAAGCTAGACTAATTATCAGCTAAAAAGAGTGCAAACCAAAATAAAGAATGATTTCAAATCAACTTTATAGTGGTAGTCATGGAGTTATTTAAGCCAATTATGGTTGATTGTCACAGTTTATACAATGACACAATTCTGCGCATGGTACATCTGTCAGTGGTTGGGCTTCACCTACACAACAGAACAGGTATAAGATGGAATATGGTGGAAAAATATTTTAGTTAAAGATGGCTGTTTTTGATCTATTTAACAAAATTATTTGTGGTCAGAACGTCTCAGGTTACGACTGTAACCCTAGTTCCCTGAGAAGGGAACGAGACGATGCGTCAATGACGCTTTGGGAACGCTCCTGCGTGATTGCGTCTGAAGCACCTATGTCAACTAGTCCAATGGCGAGAGTGGGCGTCACGGGCGGGTGACGTGACGACCAGGAAAGGATAAAGGACATCCGGTTTAGAACCGCGCTAGCTTCGAAAAGGGCCGAAGCAAGTCGATCACAGGGATGTAGTAAGTATGGCAAAGTGACGCATCGTCTCGTTCCCTTCTCAGGGAACTAGGGTTACAGTCGTAACCTGAGACGTTCCCTTTCGAGGGAACTCGCGATGCGTCAATGACGCTTTGGGAACGAGAATGCCCAACACGCCATACGAACCAGAACCTGTCTGTGTGAATACTGCACAACTAAGACAAGAGAACTGGAGAACCTGGGGAAGCACCCAGGTCGAAGTTGCAAAACCTTACGAATGTGAGCGGAGAGGACCAGCCTGCCGCATACCACACCCTACAGGGATATCTACATATATATATAATAAGGCTTCTAAGCCGCCATACTCCTGTCCTGGTCTAAAATCACCACGGAGGAAACAACCAAAGGTCCCCCCCTTTCTCCCCCTCCTCAGGGAAATACCACCAAAAGGGACATGTAGGCACTAAGGCTGCCACGTACACCTTCAGTGTGGAAGGGGATAACCCTGCGGAAAAACAAGCAAGCAGTAACTCCAGCACTGTACCAATCGGGCAGTAACTGGGCCCGAGACCCGCAATATGAAGTGAAAACCCATCACTAAATACATAAAGTTTCCTCGTGGAGAGAGCTCTGGAGTGAAGTATGGTCTCCACAACCTCAGTTGAGAGACCAAGTCAATGAGTTTGGCCCCCTCAGAGGCCAAACCCACAGGTTCCATATATCTGGGCTGGGGTGAAGGGTCACCCCTCCCACTTAAAACCAAAGGTCCCTCCTGACTGGAATCTCCAAGGGAGAGCCATCGAGTAGAGACACCGGGTCTGAGAACCAATCAGACCGGCCAGTACGGTTCTACAAATAGTAGACTTATTCCGTCCCGGCGGACCTTCTCCAGAACTCCTTGGAGCAGAATAATCGGGGAGAGATGTACAGACGTAGCCTCGGCCATGTCCATACCACAACGTCCAGCCCCAAGGGTGCTGGGTGTGTGAGGGAGAACCAAAGTGGACCATGCGTCGTATCCTGAGACGTGAACAGATCCACTTGTGCCTGGCCATAAACCCCCCAAAATGTGCTCCACCACCTCGGTGTGGAGCCTCCATTCCCCGGGCCTCAGCCCCTGCCTCAACAGGATGTCTGCTCCTACATATTTATGTAAGAGACCACTGACGTGTTGTCTGTAAGGACAAGCACATGATGGTCCCTCAGGTCTGGGAGGAATGTCTCAACGCATTGAAGACTGCCATCATCTCCAGGTAATTTATGTGCCAAAAAGATGATGACTCCTCCACAGGCCCTGAGATGAGTGGCCTCCCAATATCGCTCCCCAGCCGGTGAGGGAAGCATCTGTCGAGATAGCAACTCGATGGCAAAGAGCTCCCAACACCGGAACCTGGGAAAGGAACCAGTATTTCCTCCATATAACCAAGGCGCGGAGACACTGCCACGTGATCTTGATCGTACGAAGTGGGTTTCCCCTCGGGGAGAACCCTCTGGTTCTGAGCCACCACTGCGAGAGTCTCATATACAGTAGGCCAAAGGGTAACACATTGGACGCTGCTGCCATGAGGCCCAACAGTTTCTTAAACTGTTTCACAATACGTGACTGCTCACGTGAGACAGGAACCAATAATTCCTCCATATAACCAAGGCGCGGAGAAACCGCCGCGTGATCTTGATCGTACGAAGTGGGTTTGCCCTCGGGGAGAACCCCCTGGTTCTGAGCCACCACTGCGAGAGTCTCATATACAGTAGGCCAAAGGATATCACATTGGACGCTGCTGCTTGAGGCTCAACAGTTTCTCGAACTGTTTCACAATGCGTGACTGCTCATGTGAGATAGGAACCAGTATTCCTCCATATAACCAAGGCGCGGAGACACTGCCGCGTGATCTTGATCATACAAAGTGGGTTTCCCCTCGGGGAGAACCCTCTGGTTCTGAGCCACCACTGCGAGAGTCTCATGGACAGTAGGCCAAAGGGTATCACATTGGACGCTGCTGCCATGAGGCCCAACAGTTTCTCGAACTGTTTCACAGTGCGTGGCTGGCCTAGCTTCAACTCTTTTGTGGTTGCGAGGATAACAGCTACACGAACGGGCAAAGTATGGCTCGCATCGTGACTGAATCCCATACCACACCAAGGAAAGTGGTTCTCTGTAGTGGAGAAAGCACACTCTTCTTGGCATTGAGTCTCACCCCAATTTCTTCATCTGAGCGAGGACGACATCTCGATGCCGAACTGCTAACTGCTCCGATTCCGCCAGAATCAGTCAGTCATCGATGTAGTTCAGAATGCGTAGCCCTGCAGCCTGGCGGGGCCAGAGCTGCATCTACGCACTTCGTGAACGTGCAGGGTGATAGAGTTAGACCGAATGGAAGCACCCGATAATGGTATTCTTTGCCCCCAAAAGAAAACCTCAGGAATTTCCTTTGTTGAGGGAAGATGGAAGTAAGCGCCTTTTAAATCTATTGTGACTATCCAGTCCTCAGATCTGAAAAAAGTCACAATCTGTTTGAGTGTGAGCATAATGAACTTGAGTTTCATGACTGCACGATACAACAGACGAAGATCTAAAAATGGGAACGCAGCACCCCATCCTTTTATGGAACAATAAAGTAGCAGCTGTAAAACCCCGATTCTCTGTCGGGAGAGTACACCTGCTCTATAGCTCCCTTCGCTAATAGAGACTCTACTTCTTGCTCCATTACCAGAGCCTGCTCGGGATGTACTAACGCGAGTAGCAACCCGTTGTAACGAGGTGGAGGAAAACTAAACTGTATTCTGTAACCTCTCTCTATTATCTGCAGGACCCATGGAGATATATTCGGCAGATTCTTCCACTCTTTCAGAAAATCTACTAAGGGTAACAGTCTCTCGAGACTGGCCTCTGGTGTTATTGTAACAGCCACTTCGGTGACCTGAAGCATTCTGGCAGGAAACAACCGAACTGACTCTTTTTGAACCCCCTCAGAGGGTGCGAGTTTGACACAGTGTCGTGGTGACACTGAGCCATGTGCTCGCTGGAAACCGCTGCGCCCCGAAACCAAGGGTGCGGGGTTGGCAGAACGGCCTCCTGAGGGCACCGAGGTGGGGCGGGCACCGTATAATGAGGTGTACACCGCTCCACCCTCAGAGGTCTGACACCAGTGGCATCAGGACCTTGGCTGAAAACCTTTTTCACAGAAAAACAGTCCTCAGATCCATCTTCTGCTTTAAAGGCTTCTGTTGAGAATGCCATTCTGGTCCCCAATCTTTCTGAGGGGGAGCACAGGAAATGACACTCTGTCTGTACAATGAGTTTGTTAATGGCTAGAGCTGCTCCGCCCAGCAGCCCCAATTGCAAAGTTATAAACTCTAAACTCATTGTCCACAGAAGATTGAGATGTAGAATCTTCAATTCCCTTAACTCGATGCTCAGCACATCCATCTCCTCGGAGGTGGACAACTGTAGCACCAAACTATACCATTTAATTCCTCAAAATTAAATATAGAAAAAGATCAACCAGACAAGTTAACACGGTCTGGATGAATTACTGAACATATACATGAATCTAACTAATGAAAGTCAGATAAGCACATTTTAAATGCAGCCCACTTATTTAATTCCTCAGAATTAAACAGCAAAAAAAAAAAAAATCAACCAGACAATTTAATATAGTCTAGATGAAAGGCTGAATATATATTTATATATAGGCTTATATATATAAAATAGTTTCAACATGCAACAAAAGAATCATAAATCCATAGCTTGCAATACACAATTTTATTTATTTATTTTTTAATAAATGCATTGCATTTGCATAACCACTGGACTCTTATTGCAGTCTTTTTTTAAATAAACAGTAGCATGGGGAAACTCTTGATAGTGAACACACGTCGGAAATGTTCATGAATGAACGTAGCCAGTCCACTATTATTGTTATAGCAGACCCCGTAATCTACGCGCTGCCTCAGCACCCGCGAGATCCGAGCCAAAAAATCTTTATTGACTTTCTTCCCTCGAGAAAAAAGCCATCGGGAGCAGAGCTAAACTCTCGATAGTGCAAAAATTACACGTCGGGAATTTATGAATGAACACTGTCAGCCTCCTTATTTTACTAGAGCTGACCGTGCACGCTCCACTCCCAAACAAACAACACATGAATCGCGTGTGTCCCCACTCGTAATGAAGCGAGGGCGGGGAGGAACACACAATCCAAAGCTGTTTGCTCCCCATACTCCTGTCTAGATATATATATATATATATATATATATATATATATAATATGCTTGTGGTTGTGGACATGTATCGATGCTCAGCACTCTACCTCCTCAGAGATAGACTGCTGAAACACCGGGCTCTCTGACCAGGACGGAAGAAGCCGCGGCGCGTGCTTCCGATCGCAGAGAGAGAGCGCTGGATCCCCCGGATAAAGCCAGAGAAAAGGCGGAGCCCGTCTCTAACCTCTCCGCGAGATCTATTTGCGAACCCACAATACCAACTTCCGTGCTGCCTCGGCAACACGGTGTCGGCATTGCGAGGAACGCGAGCCTGAACACCCTCCTCAAAGAGTGACAAGCGGGAACGGAGCGAGTACGATAGTAACTCGCAATGCTCGTAGTCAGCACCCTCGAGCGCTGACAGAACATGCTCCGTTTCAAACAAACAACACATACACCGTGTGTATCCCCACCCGTAAAGACAGAGGGCAAGGAGGAACACACGATCTAAGGTTGTTTTGTTCGCCATAATATTTATGCTTGTGACAGACAACAATAAATAAGACAGACAGTATAACACAGAGCGCTTGCTGAGGCACAGAAGCTAGCGCGGTTCTAAACCGGATGTCCTTTATCCTTTCCTGGTCGTCACGTCACCCGCCCGTGACGCCCACTCTCGCCATTGGACTAGTTGACATAGGTGCTTCAGACGCAATCACGCAGGAGCGTTCCCAAAGCGTCATTGACGCATCGCGAGTTCCCTCGAAAGGGAACTGCAGTAGTCTTAATACAAATGTCAAGATGAAAAATGTGATTGAATATTATCTAGTAATGTGCGCTTTCTGTGTTTATTTATCTGAATATAATTCAGTTGTTTATCTAACACGGACAGGACAACATCATATCTCTCCACACCCAAATGACTACAGAGGTGATCGTTGACAATCATCACATCAACAGCACCATGATGGAGCAGGTCAAGATCACGGAGTTGCTTAGTATCCACATCACAGATGACCCATCTCGATCTATCGACACCACCAACAGAACCTGGCCAAGAAAGTCCAAAAACCTCTGCACTTCCTCCCACAGTTGAGGAAGGCTCATCTCCCAAAAATCCATCCTCTTAACTTTCTATAGGGGAATCATAGAGAGCCTCTTCCTTCCACCCCCACCCTCCAGTAACCTAAGGGCAGCTGATTGACTCTTGCACAAATACACTGGTAGTTTACACTATGATGCTGCTACATTGTTTTATTTTTAAATTTGCTATGAACATTTGACCCCACTTACACTGCCTTTGCTACTTGTCATGTCATGCACTTACACAATAATACTATATTAATTAGGGATAAGGCACGATTTTCAAATATTCGATTAGCTGATTTTATTATAGAATAGGATGTGCGGGATGATTGTCTTTAAAAAATCCCCATGTTTTAGTTGTGGTTATAAGTTGCAATCCTAAATTCACATAAAATTTTTATACATTTAATAAATATATTCTTAATATTTGTTGTTTTTGTTTGTGTTTAAGCGTGTGTATATATATATCAATATTAATTTTGAGACTTGAAATGTAAACTCTCAAGGGTTGGATTTCTAAATATATGTTGGTTATGTGTCTATTCAGAATGACTTCTGAGCAACAACCTTTTTTTTTTTTGGGTATGTCATATGCATCACTTGCATATCATTATTCATTCACGTGAAAACATGTTTAACAGTACCAGACATTAGGAAAATATGACATACGGAAGTGCATTGTGCCGTTACAGTCAAGTCAAGTTTATTTATATAGCGCTTTTCACAATAGAGATTGTATCAAAGCAGCTTCACAGTATTAAATTAAAATAATACATCAATGTTTGTTTCTAGTGGAAAACGTCCACGTTTGGTAATGCTGATCAATAGTATTGTTGATTGATTAATTAAATTAAATATCCCCAACTGAGCAAGCCATAGGCAACAGTCCATTGCATTAATAAAAATAATTTGTGTGTAGGCTACATTGAACAGACTTTGCCCAACTTGTCTGGGAAAGGAGTTACAGGGCTTTTTACATTTGAGGCTAAACAGATAAAACACCTCATTTTTACTTCAGTATTACTGAACTACATTACTAAAATTACATTTTTTAAGATTAAAGCAAAATTAAAATTTAAAGAACGCAGCTTCTTGGTCACTGACAAAGATTACTTTGCCTCAGCTGTAGAAACTGTGTTCATTATTTATTGGCTGGCAAGGAAACGGGAGGTTTTCTAACGTTATGATTAGTACTCCTGCTTACTTGCCGGTTTAAAAAAGTAAGAGTTTGTAAGGACATTTTGCGTCAAATGTGCAAACAACAAAGTTGGAAACAATGTCTGCAGTACTTATACGATTTTATTACATGGCCTCAGCAAAAAAAAAAAAAAAACGTACACAGCTGAGAGGTAAGTATTAAATTCGTAATTTCGAGGTCCGGCCCACCGCCTCAACCATAGACTGTAAAAAATGGTCTCAACCAACTGGCAGAACTCCACCCACCTCGCTCGCTCGCGCCCACACTTCATGTGATTGGCTTACAAGTAAACAATCCCCCACGTGGGGTGCGTTCTTGTGATTGGCTAAAACAAGGGAGGTATCTGATTGGTCACAGGTCATTCCCTGTTTAAAAAAAGGCATTTGTGTGTCGAGCCAAGTCAGGGGAGTCTCAAAATTCACACACAAATGCAGTGAAGTTCACAGACCGCAAGCAGTTTGTAAATCAAGATATATTTGTGTGTGCATCAGAAATACATTTCTGAATCTTGTCCTGAGCATTTGTGAATCTTGTGTGCATTTGTAAATTTTGTTTTCATTTCTGAATTGTGTGTGTATTTATGAATTGTGTGTGCATTTCTGAATTTTGTATGCATTTGTGAATCTTCTGTGCTTTTTAAATTCTGTGTGTGCATTTGTGAATTTTGTGCGCATTTGTGTATCCTGTGTGTGTATTTATGAATCATGTGTGTGCATTTGTGTATCCTGTGTGTGCATATGTGAATGCAGTTTGTGCATTTATCTTTATTGAGACTCTTCTAGCTCCATAGTATTGTGGTCAGTAGATGAGATGGCGGCACAACTTTCATGATCAATCTATAATCCCACCCACTTTGAAGCGGTATTAAACTGCAGTGGAAAAGCAAACCGAGCCAAAGTAAAGCAAGCTGAGCCGAGCCGTGCTGAGCCGAGTCGTATACTGTAAAAACTAAAGGAGCCTCAAATATCCTGTCGGACACTCAAGGAACTTAAAAATGTAATTTAAGTGCCTCAAAGCTCTTTCTCCTATAGTAGGGTTACTGGAGGAGCATTGACAATATTTGAGGTTCTTGCTGGAACTTATGGGATCCTTTAAGCACTTTGTATTTAGTTCAGAGGTTCTGGAGTCACCTTTTCATTACCATGAGACCTCGAAGTGCTTTGGGGGAAAATAGAGGAACTTGAATGTGATAAAAGGGTTATTGGAAGATCTTTTAACATTTAAGTGGTTCCTGGAGGATCTCTTATGTTAAAGCCAGCTTCTGGAGGAACCCAATGGTTCAGTGAGGCCAGAATGATATTATTATTATCCTATTATTACTTAAGTTTGATTGAGTATATATACCCAGGTGAAAAATGCGTAGGCTACTATTAAAAATGTACTTGAGTGTGTTTTTAGTAGGCCTTCAATACAAATATAACCTACTTTAATGCATTTGAATACATTTAACAGTAGCCTACGACTTTTTCACCTGGGTAGCTTACATTTATTTAGTATAGGCCTATTTTATTGATTAATTTAAACCTTAAACAACAACACTAAATAATAATAATATTAATTTAAAAAAATCATTAATTATTATTGAATAAATAATAGTAATAAAATAATATTTTTTACTTCTTCATAAATTATTATTTGAAGAAGAAGAACCAGGAGGAGAGAAGTTTTATTCAGTCACGAAACTGCTGCTATTCCTCTGCTGTCGTCGCTTCAGTGATGCTCGCGCTGCTCGCGCGCAACAAAGCTCAGCTGATCGATTGAAAGTAACGGCTCTCTTAAAGGGGAAATGAAGCAGTCAATCAAGTTTACATGATTTACAAGATGGATTTCCACTTTAATCAACAATTATATAAGAAACATGACAAATGTAAACATATAAAAGAAAAAAAAGAAAAACCGTTATATCTTTTGCTGCCAGGGCGCTGCCATTGTGTGCAGTATTCTAAAGTGTGACGTCACAGGGTTGGTTGGCTTTAATAAACCTGGCTGAATGTATTAATATCACAACGTCAAACTGTCTACACCACGGAGTTTTGACCGCGAACAACTAACGTTAGGTACTGTCATTATTAGCTAACAGCAGAGGTGGGACAAAGTCATTGTTATGCAAGTCACAAGTAAGTCTCAAGTCTTTGCCCTCGAGTCCCGAGTCAAGTCGAGTCAAAGATGAGGCAAGTCCCGAGTCGAGTCAAACGTCAAAGCCAACAAGTCTCAAGTCGAGTCCAAAGTCCTACCATTTTAGTTTCGAGTCATTTCAAGTCCTCTACCACAGAAATAAAATTTATACAAATCATGTATGTTTGTAAGATTTGTATTTATTTAAACCTCGTTTTATACAATGACATTAATTAAATACAGTAAAAAACAGAAAATATAATTTTCACAAAAAATGCTTGTATTTCAACAGCATATTGCACTACAACAATGCACAGCATGCAGCTTCAGTCCTGTATTGTATTGACCTTATTGCAAAACAGTTTAACTTTCAAATAGACATGGGTCGTTTTAGCCTAAACCTTTTTAAACGTCATCAATAAAGTCCTCACTCCTCAAAATTATAATTAAACCTTTCTTTGTGCAACTTCAAATTGCAACTCGTTTTTTGTCGACTACCTCGTAATCTTTATAGCCAAATGAAACTACCTTCGGTATCATTTTGCCTACTGGCGTGTTGTTGCTTGTTGCGCTTCATTGGTTGTCTTGCAATGGCCTGCTTACGCCGTTTCACACATACTCCGTGTGCAGTGTGTATGCGGTGCGTGTTGCAGTGCGTAAGCGGTGCGTGTTGCAGTGCGTATGCGGTGGAAGACCAGCACGTGCAATAGTGCTTTCACATATGCTGCGTTTGCAGTGCGTGATCCGCAGCTGTACCACAAATACATAGCCTACTCACTATTTGTACAGTATTTCAAATCCAGAAGTTAAGCAACTTTTATTTAAAAAAAGTTTTTTTGTCAGCATTGCGATTCTCTTTGTACACACGTATACACTCTTTAATAGACGCATTCACGTTTAAATACAATTTAAACAACGTATTATTTAATGCATTACTCTTATATAATTATATATTAAGTTGCTCAAGCAAGTGGTAAAATATTTAACCATGTACTTATATTAAAATCGCATAGCCTACATTTTAAATTAAAACTTAAAATTGACAAAAACAGCAGACTCATACTCTTTCTTTTGCATAATTTAAATCTTTATACAATAAATCTCGCATGTCACAAAGAACTTGTTTTTCCACCTCCACGAATGAGACAAGTGTGTTGCCTTGTTGAAATAGGCCTATGTATTTTCCCTTGATTTACCCCGGTCTTAACGTCTCAGCATTGCGATTCTCTTTGTACACATATACACTCTTTAATAGACGTATGCACGTTTAAACACAATTTAAACAACGTAGGCCTATATTCAATGCATTACTTCTACTTATATTAAGTTCCTAAAGCAAGTGGTCAAATATTTAACCATGTAGGCTACTTATATAAAAAACAGCCGACTCTCATGCCTTTTCTTTTATATTTAAATTAATACAATAAATCTCGCATGTCACAAGGAACATGTTTTTCCACCTCCACGAATGAGAGTGTCGTTCATTATGTCGCCTTGTTGAGGTAAATTGTAGATCATTTTACTGCACCTTAACTCTGTTCAAATGGAAAATGTTTTCTGCTTGTTGTGACATAAGGAATACTGTTTCCGGGTCGAAGCCTCTACTTCTACTTCCTTTATCTTGTTTCTAGATATTGAGAATACTCAACAACCATTAATGGGAACTGTTGATTCAAGTCACACATTTAAGCTTTTCAAAAGTCATAGTGTACATTACAGTCTCCAGTCTCTCAGCATCCTAGACTTTAACATTTTATGATTCAAAATAGCTGAATAACTAAACCATCTGAGATTTCGGAATAGAGATAAAGGTTAGGATCATAATTTTCAGGAATATTACAGAACAATGAGTGCATATTAGCACTGTTTGTTGTTTGTTTTTGGCATCTGAGAGAGCTTTTGGACTTGGAAACAGTTGCGTCAGACTTAAGCAAACTGAAACACATTTTAAAATTAAGTGAAGATGGACATTTTTAATTAGTGTCACATGCCTGTCCTGTCTTGTGCTGCACATGGGTGTTTTTGTTGTTTGCCATGTGTTCTTGTTTATTGTCTAGCCCCTCCCATCTTGTTATCTGATTATTTGGTTAATTTGTCCCACCTGTTGTGTTCGTTACCCTCCTTTGTTTGTTCCCCTATTTAGCCTCCTTGTGTTTGTAGTCTTGTGCTGGCTCGTTGTCCGTGTTACCTGTATTTGATGTTCCTGTGCTGTTGGTATCTGAGTTCTGAGTTTTTGTATTTTGTCTATGTTTGTTTATTAAATCTTCTCTGCACTTGAATCCTCGTCTCTCGTTCAGTGTCCCGTGACAGAACGAGCCAGCCAAGTATGTGGATTCAGAAGAGCGAGATTTTTCCTCCGGGGGAGAACAAGGGAAACTCCATTTCCCTGTTTGAATATTTTGCCAGGTGTGCTCAGAGAACTTTGGAGGAGGAGAGCACCATGTCTGACGGTGATCAGATCGGAGGAGGTGGTTCGGTGGTTTCGGAGCCGGTGGTCAGGAGACGGAGGAGGAGGAGAAAGGCGCCACTTCAACGTCACGTCACATCTGCCCAGCCAGAGACTGTTCACGTCACGTCTGCCCAGCCAGAGACGGTTCACGTCACGTCTGCCCAGCCAGAGACGGTTCACGTCACGTCTGCCCAGCCAGAGACTGTTCACGTCACGTCTGCCCAGCCAGAGACTGTTCACGTCACGTCTGCCCAGCCAGAGACTGTTCACGTCACGTCGGCCCAGCCAGAGACTGTTCACGTCACGTCGGCCCAGCCAGAGACTGTTCACGTCACGTCGGCCCAGCCAGAGACTGTTCCTGAGCCTATGTCTTCGGACAAGATGGTCGTCGCTGCCGCCGAGCCTGTTCAAGTCACGCCTGCCGAGCCTGTGTCCCCTGACAAGATGGCCGCCGTCGAGCCTGTGTCTTCGGACAAGATGGCCGCCGCCGAGCCTGTTCACATCACGCCTGCCGAGCCTGTGTCCCCTGACAAGATGGCCGCCGTCGAGCCTGTGTCTGAGCCGGTGGTGTCTGTTCCTGAGCCTGAGCCCTCTGTGACCGCGACACTGGCCATTATGGCCACAGCCATGTTGTGTGTGTGGGCTACGCACACACTTGAGCCGGTGGTGTCTGTTCCTGAGCCGGAGCCAGTGTCTGTTCCTGAGCCGGAGCCAGTGTCTGTTCCTGAGCCGGAGCCAGTGTCTGTTCCTGAGCCGGAGCCAGTGTCTGTTCCTGAGCCGGAGCCAGTGTCTGTTCCTGAGCCGGAGCCAGTGTCTGTTCCTGAGCCGGAGCCAGTGTCTGTTCCTGAGCCGGAGCCAGTGTCTGTTCCTGAGCCGGAGCCAGTGTCTGTTCCTGAGCCGGAGCCAGTGTCTGTTCCTGAGCCGGAGCCAGTGTCTGTTCCTGAGCCGGAGCCAGTGTCTGTTCCTGAGCCGGAGCCAGTGTCTGTTCCTGAGCCGGAGCCAGTGTCTGTTCCTGAGCCGGAGCCAGTGTCTGTTCCTGAGCCGGAGCCAGTGTCTGTTCCTGAGCCTGTGTCTGTTCCTGAGCCTGTGTCTGTTCCTGAGCCTGTGTCTGTTCCTGAGCCTGTGTCTGTTCCTGAGCCTGTGTCTGTGTCTGTTCCTGAACCTGAGCCGGTGGTGCCAGTTCCAGTGCCCGAGCCTGTGGTGCCAGTTCCAGTGCCCGAGCCGGTGGTGCCAGTTCCCGTGCCCGAGCCGGTGGGGTCTGTTCCTGAGCCGGTGGTGCCAGTTCCAGTGCCCGAGCCGGTGGTGCCAGTTCCAGTGCCCGAGCCGGTGGTGCCAGTTCCAGTGCCCGAGCCGGTGGTGCCAGTTCCAGTGCCCGAGCCGGTGGTGTCTGTTCCAGTGCCCGAGCCGGTGGTGTCTGTTCCAGTGCCCGAGCCGGTGGTGTCTGTTCCAGTGCCCGAGCCGGTGGGGTCTGTTCCTGAGCCGCCCGAGGGGTCGTCTCCGCCCTGGCCGCCCGAGGGGTCGTCTCCGCCCTGGCCGCCCGAGGGGCCGTCTCCGCCCTGGCCGCCCGAGGGGCCGTCTCCGCCCTGGCCGCCCGAGGGGCCGTCTCCGCCCTGGCCGCCCGAGGGGTCGTCTCCGCCCTGGCCGCCCGAGGGGTCGTCTCCGCCCTGGCCGCCCGAGGGGTCGTCTCCGCCCTGGCCGCCCGAGGGGTCGTCTCCGCCCTGGCCGCCCGAGAGAGAGTCTCCGCCCTGGCCGCCAGATGGACGGTCTGCACCGCCCTGGACTCTCGAACTTTGTGTCCCGCCCTGGTCTGTCCCTCCCGTCCCGCCCTGGTCTGTCCCTCCCGTCCCGCCCGTCCCGCCCGTCCCGCCCGTCCCGCCCGTCCCGCCCGTCCCGCCCTGGTCTGTCCCTCCCGTCCCGCCCTGGTCTGTCCCTCCCGTCCCGCCCTGGTCTGTCCCTCCCGTTCCGTTCGGGTCTTGTGGAGCGTCTGGTAGCCGCTCCGTAGGGAGGGGGTAATGTCACATGCCTGTCCTGTCTTGTGCTGCACATGGGTGTTTTTGTTGTTTGCCATGTGTTCTTGTTTATTGTCTAGCCCCTCCCATCTTGTTATCTGATTATTTGGTTAATTTGTCCCACCTGTTGTGTTCGTTACCCTCCTTTGTTTGTTCCCCTATTTAGCCTCCTTGTGTTTGTAGTCTTGTGCTGGCTCGTTGTCCGTGTTACCTGTATTTGATGTTCCTGTGCTGTTGGTATCTGAGTTCTGAGTTTTTGTATTTTGTCTATGTTTGTTTATTAAATCTTCTCTGCACTTGAATCCTCGTCTCTCGTTCAGTGTCCCGTGACAATTAGTCAATTTTAATTTTTTACATTGATTTATTACATGGACCATGTGTTTTCTATGCATTTTGTTGAGATGTCTTTTCTTGTGTAGCCTATTGTATACACATGGTTGATTATTCATGTTACTTATGTATTATACAATTTTTTTGTGTGTATTCATTGATATTAATCTATTACTAGCTTTTTTCCCCAAGTGCATTGAAGTGTATGTATTAAAATGGATCTAAAATATGTAATAAACAATTCGTATTTTGTATTTGGTTCAGTTTGTTTATTATAATAGAAGTTTATGGTAACCGTAGTAACAACATGAAATTAATTTAATACAAGTAAAATAAAAATTTAAATTTGGTTCCTGGAGGCACCCACAGTGGTTCCACACAGTGCTTCATATAATAATAATAATTAATAATAATTCGTTACATTTATATAGCGCTTTATCTGAGACCTCAAAGCGCTTTACATAGAAGGGGGGAATCTCCTCAACCACCACCGATGTGCAGCATCCACCTGGATGATGCGACGGCAGCCATATTGCGCCAGAACGCCCACCACACACCAGCTTACTGGTGGAGAGGAGACAGTGATGAAGCCAATCAGTATATGGGGATGGTTAGGAGGCCATGATGGATAGAGGCCAAGGGGCAAATTTGGCCAGGATGCCGGGGTTACACCCCTACTCTTTTTCGAACGGCATCCTGGGATTTTTAATGACCACAGAGAGTCAGGACCTCGGTTTAACGTCTCATCCGAAGGACGGAAGAGTTCCTCAGGAAACCTGTGTGGTTCCTCAGAGAACCACCCCTTTTTAAAGGGTGCCTAGAGGATCTACAGACGGTTCCGCCGGTGTGGCAAAGTGAAGAACCCCAAAAGGTTCCTCCAGGCACCTTTAATTTTTACAGTGATACCACGCAGTGGGAAAGGGGCAATACATAAACCACCAGGGGGCCTGAGGTCACGCTCTCTGTGCAGACTGGCGGCATCAGATCCTCCAGTGCTCCCAGGGGAAACTGAGATGAGTGTCCCTGAGAGCAGTCTACATCTCTGGGCGCCTGAATTTGGGAGCAGATGTCCTGGCGAGGCAGGAATGTATACTGTACCCCGAGTGATTTGGAGAAAGTTTGGCCTGGCGACATTGACGGGGTCTGTCTTCTCCTTGTAGCCCCGTTCTCTTTCTCTTTCCCCATTCACACTTAAGGTGTATGTGGCGGCCATAGCTGCACTCCATGCACCGTTAGGTGGTGGATCCTTGGGAAGCATGTATACTGTCCACCGAGTCAGTGCAGCTGATTTGGAGAAAGTTTGGCCAGGTGGACATGGAGACTTTGCGTCTCTAGAGACTTCTCATTGTCCCCTCTGGTTCTCCGTCACACATCCAGCTCTGTTGGGGCTGGACGCCATGGCCGAGGCTTCAGCTGTACACATTTCTCCCGATCACTCTGA
Source organism: Scardinius erythrophthalmus (assembly GCF_964197995.2). Classification (NCBI taxonomy): domain Eukaryota; kingdom Metazoa; phylum Chordata; class Actinopteri; order Cypriniformes; family Leuciscidae; genus Scardinius; species Scardinius erythrophthalmus. The sequence goes on from NC_138226.1 coordinate 43,457,880, forward strand.
TCCGTCTTCTTCTTGTAGCCCCGTTCTCTTTCTCTTTCCCCATTCACACTTAAGGTGTCTACGGCAGCCATAGCTTGTGGCTATGTTGCCACCACCTTGTGACTGTTGTACCCTGAGGATCAGAGTTCCATCATGGGATCTACCCATGGTTCTAGAAGCCCTTGCACTCTACATCTTACAAATGCATCTTTCTAAATAAGGCATTCTTGCTGGTGATCACATCACTCAAAAGAGTAGGAGACTTTCAAGCTACTGTCCTGTTAGGGCCGCTGAGGTTTATGTCCAGACGACCTATCAGTGGAGAAAAACTGATCAGTTGCTGGTATGCTTCGGGCCCCCTGAGAAGGTCTGCCCGGCTACCAAACTAACTGCAAGATTTTGGAAGCTATTTCTATGACTTATGAGGCCATGTGGAATGTGCTCTGATTAGAAGCACTGTGTATGGCATCTTCTAAAGCCGTACTGTCGGAAACTCCTCTCCGCGTAGTGCCTAAAAACGCCCCTTAGCTGTTCTTAATTCACTGTAAATCACGGCTTTGCAGGGCTTATTGCTTTATTCTATAATGAGGACAGAACTGTTTGTGTATATAATCTATATAATTGTTTGTATGTCCAATTGTAAGTACTACTGACTCACCATAGCTTTAACATTCCAACAACTAAAAAAAAAAAAATCTAATTTAGGATATTCCCAAATATACCCTAAGGGACATTTTGTCAAATTTATCTGACTTCTGGGGCTAAACCTGACCCCAGATGATAGCTAAAAGTCACTATTATATTATAGTAGTAGTAGTAGTAGTAGTAGTAATATTAGTAGTAAAAATGTGATCACTATATATAATTCGTTTAAAGGGATACTTCACCTCTGGGAAGATGAATGTGTATTTAAAATAGGTCATTTAAGTAGAAGAAATGTGGAGAAATTTTTTAATTTGGAGCTTTCTAGACTGAGAAAAGCCAGAAAATGTATTTTTGGCTTATGTGGATGAAAGACAACAACTCCCAGAATGCACTTGCTTCGCTGCCTTAGGAGGCCACGCCTACCGGTTAGAGAGCACAGTTGAAAACAACAAGGCTAGCCTAAGTAAGTGATGAGTTTGCCAGGGATTAGAGACCCAAAGTGTCCTGGATTCGGGTTTTGCGTTCTACAGTCGCCATTCATCATGTTTACTGTGGCGAGCAGGACGAGGCTGACGGCCGCGGGAGAACGGCGCGAGGCCGGTGGCTTCATTACTGAGACGCGCCGGGTCTCGCATCTCTCACGGAGGAGCGGGAATTTTCTTAGCAATGTTAAAACGCACATCAACCGATCACTTGCTTAGCGTTCATGTAAACACTACAGTCAGATTCACCGATCGGAATTAATTCAGTTAGATTGAAACGAGAGGTGTGCATGTAAACAATGAATGGCGACCGCAGAACGCAAAAGCCGAATCCCGGACATTTTTAACAGTCTCACCCGCCGGACAAGTCCGGGAAAAGGAAGATGGTAACCCCTACTTACTCAGCTTTCTCCTATTATTCAGCTTTCTCCACAGAACAAGAGCATGCTAGCTTAGCTTCCAAAGAAAGAGGGCTGACTGTGTGTACATTCTGTGAGTGAGATCCCACCCTCTATGGGCAGGCTGAAAACATTCGGAACAACGCCATCTACTGGCTGTAGTCTTTAGCCTCTGGACAGAAAATCCTCCGATGACGCAAAATGACGATTTTTGCGTCATCGGAGGATTTTTTCCAGACAAAAAATACATAAATCTCTCCTCTCAGGGGGATATGAGGGGGGAAAGCATGGTAATTCGAAAATACTACAGGCTTTCTGCTAATACAAAGCTTAATGCTAAATCCTGAAGTAACCCTTTAATTTAACCTGTTAACCGTTGCAGTGCGCCCGCGCACTGAAGCGTTTTTTTTTTTTTTTTAGTTCAAATTTCAATCAGATGTAATGTTATACCTTGACAAACTATACATCATTAAAAAGATATAAGACTCAAGTTTCAGTATTTGACCACTATTGTATTCTGAGAAACTTATAGCGACAGTTATTTCTTTAATTTCTGTCAGGAGTTATGAAATGAAAAAATGAGTTGATACCTTTAATATGAATTATGCGCGTCAGCCGCTTTCATTTATAAAAAAACTCCCGTGCTGTCGTCATGACAGCGATACACAAAACAACGTCCCTCAGGGCTTTTAGCTCAAAAATGTGCAGATTTGGAGAAATATTGATAGATTCTCATAGGTTTACATCAGATTTCTATTGACAGGAATAATATTTATTGAATTTATACCCAAATGTGTCGATGTAATCTTTATGAGCATTTGGCACTCTCATTTACTGTGTTTTCAATTCATACCAATAGCCTGAGGGCGCTATATACACAAGAATAAGGCCATGTGTCCACCAAAGCGTTTTTTCACGCGGCTGGCGTGTTTTTTCAATTGTTTTCAATGGGAGCGCCGCGTTTTTAAAACGCCATGAGCGTAACGAGGCGCTGAGCGTCTTTTTCACGCTGAAGCGCTGAGCGTTCGCCGTTTTTTACTGGTCGCCGAGAGTTGAAGAATGTTCAACTTTTGGTAAAACGCAGCGCTCATCACTGTCACTTTTTACCCAACTGTCCAATCACAGTGGAGGAGAGGCGGGACTAATACCACACCGACCAACCGCGTCCGCCACATGATTCTCCTTGTACAACGTCAACAGATGACAACAAGCATAATAACGGAACAAAATCAAGAGCCAGATAAAATACATTACATTGTATTGACATTTTAATATAGAATCAACACAAACAAAATATGTGTGAAATGAGATACTAGTAAGACTTTCGTGGATATTCCGTATCATAACAAGCAAAGTGTCTCAGTCTCAACCGTCTCAACTGAAAAAACGCTGCGCTGCCAAAACGCTCTCAAGCGCCCACAGCTGAGCGTTTTTAGCAGAGCGCCTAGCGTTTTCAGCTGGCTAATAACGCTTTGGTGGACACACGGCCTAACCCATATATGGAACATGAAGAAGAGCCATAATCATGTGACATTCCAGGACGTCACTGATATACACAAAGCTACAGAGATCGCGCTGTATAACATGCAGATAAAGATGTTTTGAAGACAATAAACATGATTGCAATGATATTTGAGTTACCTGTGTTTTTCAAGCCATGCCAGGTATTTTCATAATAATAGATTATATTTATAATGTAATGCTAATCTATATAGACCATCATTGTGCAGAATATGATCAAATAGTATATTTTCTGTCTGATTTTTTTATCTGATGTCAAATTAGATCACAGAAGATTATTTAAAACACTTCACTTGCGTTTTAAAGTAAGTTTGGAGCACAAACATGGTTTTAATCTCATAAATTGTCATGTATTGATGGTGTGCTAAGCTAACATGCTAGCTAGCTCTAGGTGCTTCTATCTTGAAAAAATGTTAACTAAATACAGAGTTTTAGACTTATCATCTTCATATTTTAAATATGATATGGTCAGACATGTGGCTTTAGCTGCATTGCATTTCTAGATTGCTACAGTGTCAACTTCAATTTTATTTTCATGAAGATGTTTCATAAAAATACATTTCTAATAACTTTACAAAACTTTAAAGCTATTTATAAAAAAAAATTCATTATGACAATAATTCTACATTTACAATAAACTGCCAGGTGTCAGCTTTCAAATAAGATCATACTTGTGCTTTTAGTACAAAGGGTTCATGAACTGTATCTGTTTCAGTTTGGGTATGTCATTTCTGGGGATTTTTCAAAAGTGGGGTTGCAGCTTAACAGGAACAGCTGTTTTCTATGTGAATATATTGTAAACTGTAATTTATTCCTGTGATCAAAGCTGAATTTTCTGCATCATTACTCCAGTCTTCAGCAAAAGCAGTTCATGCCTAACCTGCTACTGTAGCCAACACAGCACAACACAACACAACTTCCTTTTCTTGACAAACTCATTGGAACAATTTCCGCTGCATCTCTTTTGTCAGATGACGTATATTTCGATGAGCCAGCATATGTTTTTTTTTTTTTTTTTTTGGTTTTGTTTTTTAAACTGTCACCAAGGCTGTGCGAGGTCAGTGTGTGGTGGAGTGACTGATGGAGACAGAAGTGGACACCATTGAAGGGCAGGCCTCTGTATTCAGCCAGGCAAACTCTCTTTACGACAACAACATGAAGCTCTTTGAGGCCGAGCGCTACGACTTCCAGCAAAGCGGTGAGTCTCGGGCAGACTGACACTGTTCACATTCAAATATGCTTCAAAATGTTTGTGTGTTTCTGGAATGTTTCATTCTGATCAATCATGACATTCAGTGGTCTGATATTTCATAATATTGATTGACTGTTGTTGGTCATGGAAAGCTATGTATTGTAACTTAAAATAGTGCTAATCCCTCATATCATATCACTTATAATGGACTTATGAAATCAGTTTTCTGTAGTTTAATCAAGAGTTCTGCATTGTTTGTTACAGAGCTGACACCAAGGAAACCAGCGAAGAAATGTCACTGTATTCCTGTTCTCATAGTGTTTCTCCTGCTGCTGATTGCACTGAATTCTGTGCTGGCCTATAAAGGTAAGATGGAACTGAAATAAATTCACATTTAAAAAGTATAACTTTATAAATGTCCTTGCATTATATACTAAATGTCAAACCAAGTGGCATTGATTTTAAACCAAGCAAGTTTAAGGGTTTAAATAATTACATTATATAAAAAAACTTAAAATGAAGAAGCATTGTGACGTTTTGTGGTTGTCAGATGTCAATGGATCATGGTGATATTTAAAGTGATTTCTACACCTGTGGTTCCCTTTCGTTGTCACTCCGAGTTACGTCGGATGACGACGAATGGGGTTTCGCTTAGAAATCCTATCATCTTCGAGTATATAAAACGAGCCAATGGCAATGAAATGCCATGGGTCTGCGGAATTTGCATAGCGTAACTCTGCCCCACCCTGGGGGTATATAAGGAAGTCGCTGGCAACATGCAGATATGTTTTCGCTTCGGAGCCAAGTTCAGTACTTCACTCCACAAGCCTTCTGAGTGTCATCTCAAATCTCTTCGAGACGAGCGGCTCTTCAGTGTGTTGGTGTGACGGCGTTTTCCAGCGAGATCGCATTCCTGCTGCTGATTTGTGAAGTAATCTGCCGACAGTGAGTGTGTTTCTCCCTGGGCGCTTCAGCACTCTGCCGAGCTTTTCCACTCTCTAAAAGAGCTGCACGCGGCACGTCTTTTTCAAGACGGTCCGCCCGTGTATTTTCTATTTCCTGGATGTGTGTGCGTGTTTCATCTGCCTAACGGCGTGTTTTGCGTGTTGGGCTTAATCACGCTCGGCAGCGCTCGTTGATGAGTCATGTTTTCATTGCGGGAACATGACCACCGCGATGTTTATAGATCGAGACTCAATGATCTCCATGTGAGTAGAGTCCCCTCTGCCACACCCCAATTTATCTCTTCCTCGAGAAGGGATACTTTGGCTGGTGGCCAGGGTGATCTGAGGGTTCGGTGTGGCACAACAACCGACGAGTCAATTCCTCGGGCCACACCCCCCTCCACATCGCGAGCCGTGGAGCTTCCGTATGTGCCTGGTTTCTTTCGGGGACCCAGTGGTTCATTCGGGGCTCTGGCGGATGGTGTCATGCACTCACAGCATCACAAGGCGGGCTTGATTCCTCTGGAAATGAAGTTTCGACTGCGTTCCCTACCACGGGAGTGCCATCGTTGCCGGGACCGATCCAGAGCTGTCAGCCATGCTTTCCCGGGCAGCTGAAAGCATCGGCTGGAGTGGCCCCGCCCTCCCCCCGAGCGCTGTAAGCTTCTCCTGGACGTGCATCAGGACACCTGCGCTCCGCGAGAGTCCACGTGACTTTCGCGGCCCGCGGGTGTCCTCCGCCTTCGCTGCTTTCGATCGCACGACGATCATGGGCTGTATGTTCCCTGTCACTATTGTGGCACGGTCATGCAGTGCTGTGTGTCGCCTGCGCCTTCGATGCAGTGCTGTCCCGGGAGTTCTGTCCGAACCGGCCGCAGTGGAACGCTAGTCCTTCCCTGGCCAACCCTGGCAGAACGCGGAAACTCTAACCACGCCCCTATGCTGGGACGCTATGCCTCCCATGCCGGCCTGATTGTTCCGCCACGCACACTGCTGACCTCGCTCAGGCGACATCAGTACCTGCGTGATCCTGGGTCAGGTGATGTCCACTAGTGTGGTCCAGACATGGGCTTAGCCAGGTTGATGTGGGGGTGTCTGAGAATTCATATTCTAAGCTCCCCCATGTCCCGGGCTGGGCTCTTTGGCGGTGTGGCTTCGACCACCTGAAGTAGACTCGGGTCCTGCACCGATGGTCATCCATCCGTGCGGTCTCCTTTGTCTGCTTCCCGCCAAGGCCCCCTCCGTGCGGCTGCTCCCCTCGGGTCTTCACCGGCCCTGAGCAGGAGCAAGTCGCAGGAGGGCGGCACTGCCCGTCTCCGCCCCTTGGACTGCCACGCCAGCCTAAGCAGCACTCTTGAGACGGGCAGCCTGGTCAGTGGTGTGATTGAGGATTGCGCCCAACAGTCTTCGATCACTCTATAAGCAGGCTGAGGACCTTCTGCACCGACAGTCATCTGTCCGTGCGGTCTCCTTAGCCTGCTTCCCGCCGACAGGACGCGGCTAATGACCGTGCCCCCGCACCGGGCCGCTATGCCACCCACGCCTGGGCCGGTCATTCCACCTTGCTGCACCACCGAGGGTACGTCTGTGGTCTGTATGACCCCGCTGGTACAGTTCCTGGAAGCCTGGTTAGAGCTTCCCAGGCTGTCCCGCTGGGTCGCGAGGACCATCAGGCTCGGCTTTGCTATTCAGTTTGCGCGGTCTCCTCCCCGCTTCAGGGGAGTCCGCTTCACTATGGTCGGTGGCAATGCCCCGGTTATAAGAGCGGAGGTCGCTACCTTACTGGCGAAGGGTGCGATCGAGACTGTCCCTCCAGCCGAAATGAGGTCCGGCTTTTACAGCCCTTACTTCATTGTACCGAAGAAATCCGGTGGGTTACGGCCAATCCTCGACTTGCGCGTCTTGAACCGCTCCCTTCACAGGATGCCGTTCAAGATGCTCACGGCCAAGCGCATTTTCGAGTGCATACGGCCGCAGGATTGGTTTGCAGCGATCGACCTGAAGGACTCCTACTTTCATGTCTCCATTCTTCCTCGACACAGACCGTTTCTACGGTTTGCTTTCGAGGGGCAGGCATACCAGTACGCGGTTCTCCCTTTCGGGCTAGCCCTGTCTCCTCGCGTCTTTACGAGGGTCATCGAGGCAGCCCTTGTTCCCCTTCGAACAACTATCTCGACGACTGGCTGATCCTAGCTCACTCTCGAGACCAGGTTTGCGAACACAGGGACCTTGTGCTCCGGCACCTAGCTCGTCTGGGCCTTCGGGTCAACTGGGAGAAGAGCAAACTCTTCTCCGTGCAGAGGATCTCTTTTCTCGGTATGGAGATCGACTCGGTCGCCATGTGCACGCAGCTTACGAGCGAGCACGCGCAATCACTGCTGACTTGCCTTCATCAGTTCGAGGGCAAGAGTGTGGTCCCACTGAAACTATTTCAGAGGCTCCTGGGGCATATGGCATCCGCAGCGGCTGTCACGCCACTCGAGTTGCTTCATATGAGACCACTTCAGCTTTGGCTTCGCGATCGAGTCCCGAGGTGGGCATGGCACCACGGCACGCTCCGAGTTCCAGTAACTCCGACCTGCCGTCAGTCCTTCACCCCGTGGTCGAACCTCAGTTTTCTTCGGGCCGGAGTGCCCTTGGAACGAGTGTCCAGGCATGTTGTTGTGTCAACAGATGCCTCCACCACGGGCTGGGGCACCATGTGCAATGGACATGCGGCCGCAGGCTCCTGGACAGGACCCCAGCACCTTTAGCATGTCAATTGCCTCGAGTTGTTGGCTGTACGTCTTGCCCTGTACCGTTTCCAGGCTTTGCTCAGGAGTCAACACGTACTGGTCCGATCGGACAATACCGCGACTGTAGTGTACATCAACCGTCAAGGTGGTCTGCGCTCCCGCCGTATGTCACAACTCGCCCGCCACCTCCTCATATGGAGTCAGAAGCATCTGAGGTCGCTTCGTGCCATTTATATCCCGGGAGACCTGAACCAGGCGGCCGACGAGCTGTCTCGGATTCGGCCTCTCGCTGGAGATTGGCGACTCCATCCCTAGACGGTTCAGCTGATTTGGGATCAGTTCGGGGACGCACAGGTAGACCTGTTTGCCTCCCACGACTCGTCCCACTGCGACCTGTATTATTTCCTGACCGAGGGCACGCTCGGCACGGATGCACTGGCTCACAGCTGGTCGCGGGGCCTCCGCAAGCATGCGTTTCCCCCAGTGATCCTTCTTGCGCAGACCTTGCGCAAGATCAGGGAGGACGAGGAGCAGGTAATTTTGGTTGCCCCATATTGGCCCAACCGCACCTGGTTTTCAGAACTAGTACTCCTCGCGACAGCACCTCCCTGGCCAATTCCTCTGAGGAAGGACCTGCTTCTCAGGGACGGGGCACCTTATGGCACCCTCGTCCCGATCTTGGAACCTCCACGTGTGGCTCCTGGACGGGATGAGGCAGGTTTGAGTACCCTACCACCAGCGGTGGTGGCTACCATCATTTCCGCTAGAGCATTGTCCACGAGACATGCCTATGCGTCGAAGTCGAACCTCTTCGTCAACTGGTGTTCTTCTGAAATCTAGAACCCACGATATGCCCCATCAGTGTCGTGCTTCCTTCCTGCAAGAAGGGTTGGAGCGAAGGCTGTCTCCCTCCAGCCTAAAAATGTATGTTGCCGCCATTGCCGCACATCACGACGCAGTTGATGGTAAGTCCTTAGGAAAGCACGACCTGATCGTCAGGTTCCTGAGGGGAGCCAGGAGACTGAATCCTCCTCGGCCTCCCCTCGTACCCTCTTGGGACCTCTCAGTGGTTTTAACTGCCCTGCAGAGTGCTCCCTTTGAGCCTCTGCAATCAGTGGAGCTTAAGTTCAGAACGCAGTGTTTCAGGACCTCAGACCAGCTCTTTGTCTGTCATGGTGGGAAGCTGAAGGGAAAGGCTCTCTCCAAGCAAAGGCTGTCTCACTGGATAGTGGACGCCATTGCTTTGGCATACCAGCAGCAAGGTCGACCGTGCCCCCTTGGTGTGACGGCCCACTCCACCCGGAGTGTGGCATCCGCTTGGGCTCTAGCGCATGGCACCTCGCTAACAGACATCTGCAGAGCTGCAGGCTGGGTGACACCTAACACATTCGCGAGATTCTATAAATCTCCGAGTAGAGCCAGTTTCTTCTCATGTACTCGCTTCAACTAGCCGGTGAGAGATTCTGCTCAGGTGGCTTCGCTTGTTCGCCATTCCTCTCCACGGACGGGATACGTGCGATATTTTCCTCAGGTGAGCCTGATAAGCCCTGAGTCTCCTCCAGCACTGACGACGTCAACGCCAGAGTTATGCCACCGGCAGCTTTTGCGCTTGGCTAGGTGCCTCCATGTGCATGGTTCCCCCTCTGGGTGACCCCCACATGTGTATTCCACTGTAAGCCTCTTTTGAGCATGTGTCTTTCCCTTGGCAAGCCACCTTGCCACCCCTGGGGTTGAAATATTCCACCTGCAGCTGGACACCCCAGTGTTATTCCGTATGCAGCCCTTCGGGGTCATATGTGTATTCCAAGTCCCCCCCTTCGGGTTGGGCATGATTGCATATTTCCACTGGATATGCTTCCCAGTGTACCTTGGTATTCCTGTGTTAAGTAGGACTCCTTCGTCCGTGCTAGTCTCACGACAGGGAGCTCAGACTTACGCAGGGCACTGGAAGACAGTCGAGAGGTGGCGTGATTACACTGGGAACCCCATTCGTCGTCATCCGACGTAACTCGGAGTGACAACGAAAGGGAACGTCTCGGTTACGGATGTAACCCTCGTTCCCTGAGTAGGGAACGGAGACGTTACGTCTCCCTGCCACTTCTGCTGTACCGCTGGAACGCCTGAGTTCAGTCTCGGCTCCTCAGCGAAGACATATCTGCATGTTGCCAGCGACTTCCTTATATACCCCCAGGGTGGGGCGGAGTTACGCTATGCAAATTCCGCAGACCCATGGCATTTCATTGCCATTGGCTCGTTTTATATACTCGAAGATGATAGGATTTCTAAGCGAAACCCCATTCGTCGTCATCCGATGTAACTTCTCCGTTCCCTTTCGTCAGCAGGGAACTCCGACGCCTCGTCGGGGGAGTTCCCCTGACGAATTGGGATCACGCCAGGGATCCAACTGCCTTCGAGAGAGTTAACAACGAGCCAATGAAAGAGAAACTGAATTGGCATGCAATATTTGCATTCCGCGACCCGCCTACCAGGGCGGGTATAAAAGGCGGAAGTAAACATTGCGCAATGCTTATCGCCTCGGAGCCGAACAGGATTCAACCCTGTGTTGCTGCTGTTTCCTTCGCCTGAGAGAAAGAAAAAGAAAGAGTTTTTCATCGAGTCCTCTTCAGGGAAGAGTCCTCTCTGTCTGCCGGTGTTACAGCCTGTCAGCGATCGCCGCTTCCTACTGCCAGCCGTGCTTCTTTTGTTAAATCAAAAGCCGTTTTCACGGCTGGTATTGAGTGCCCACACGGGCTTGCAGTTTCCCCGTGTGTGGCCGCGGTGGGTCCCTGTGTGCTTCGGCATGTGAAAGAGAGGTTCTCTCTCTTTCCTGAAAGAGCTTTTTCGGGCGACCTGCGCCTTTGTCTACGTGACAAAGATGTCATCTCGCCCGTGTGTTTCTGGATGTGGTAGACTTCTGTCTCAGGGTGATGGTCACAAATACTGTGTCTCGTGTTTGGGTTTAGCACACGCAGAGACAGCTTTTGTGAACGAGTCATGTTCTCATTGTGGGAACATGACTCTGGCGGCGCTCCGCTCAAGACTCAGAATCCTTCAGCAGAAAATCGCTGAGGGTGTCCCTTCAGTCTACACCCGATCTAGTTCGTCTGCTGGTTCACCCCAGCAGGCGACTACATCAGCTGTGGCTGTTGGTGAGCATATGAGGGTTACAGTGCGGAATATCTCGTCAGGTGAAAGATCCTCACGAGGTTCCCACTCCTCAGTAGCGCCGTTGCCATCAGTGCCCCCGTTGGAGCCGCTGGAGCCGCCCCGTGCGGTTCCGGTAGTCTCCTTCGGGGCGCCACCTGACGATGCGATGTCTATCGCTGCATCGGAGGGAGAGCGGTCATCCTCAGGTGACAACTCGGCGGGTCTACCCTCTTCGGGTGTGGTGGCTGCGGCCGAGCCGGATCCTGAGTTGGCCGCTATGCTTGCCCGGGCGGCCGCGAATGTCCGGCTTGTGTCGAACCCTCCACCGTGTCCCGAACCTTCGCGGCTTGATGATTGGTGTATCGGGGCGGCCCGCGCTGGTTCTCAGCGTCCCGCTCCGGTCCCATTCTTCCCGGAGGTGCATGAGGAGTTGACGAAGTCTTGGATGGCACCCCCGACTGCCAGACATAAGCCTTCTCACTCCTCCTCCCTCACCACCCTGGATGGTGGGGCGGCTAAGGGATACGAAGGGATCCCCCCAGTGGAGCGGTCAGTAGCGATGCAGTTGTGTCCGAAGACCGCTTCCACTTGGCGGGGTGCCCCTTCGCTCCCCTCCCGCGCCTGTAGGTTCTCCTCCGGTCTGACCGAGAAGGCTTACACGGCGTGTGGAGAAGCCGCTTCCGCCCTGCATGCCATGGCGTTACTTCAGGTCCACCAAGCCAAAGCGCTTCATGACATGCAGCAGGGTGGTCCCGACCCAGGGGTGCTGCAGGAGCTGCGTGTGGCGACGGACTTCGCCCTCCGGGCGACGAAAGTCACCGCACGTTCCCTGGGTCGGGCGATGTCCACCTTGGTGGTCCAGGAGCGCCACCTTTGGCTTACCTACGCGGATATGCGGGATTCAGAAAGAGCTAGATTTCTGAATGCTCCCATATCCCGAGGGGGCCTTTTCGGCGACGCGGTGGGGGACTTCGCCCAAGAGTTCTCCACCACCCAGAAGCAGTCTGAGGCGCTTCGGCATGTCCTGCCCAGGAAGCGGACTGCTGCTGGTCCGCCTTCTGCGGCCGAGGAACCTCAGACTGCTCGTCGCCGAGGGCGCCCTCCTGCAGCCCCCTCTGCTCCTCCTCCTGGGCAGCAGTCTGGTCGCAACAGGGCTCCCCCGCCCGCTCAGCCGTCTTCGACCCCCAAGAAGAACACCAGAGGGAAGAAGCGGTCCTGAGACGGGCGACCCGGAGGACCGAACAGCTGCTCTTCAGGAGAGGGCCTCTGCTCCTCTCCTTCCCCCGGGGGAGGGCCGGGTGGAGAATCCTCTGTTTGTTTTTTATGTTCCGCCGCCGACCAACCGGTCGGTGGTACCCAAACCTTCATTAAAAGAGCAGTTTCCTCCTCCTCTGGGTCATTCACGGTTGGGTCTGCTGAACAAGCAGTCTCTCCCGTTAGAGAGTGGGACGGCAGTGTGCGCCACCCTCGGGTCTCGCCACTCTCAGTCCCCTCTCCCCAGCTCTCAGATAGCAGTGGCGCCACTTCGGTCACGTCACTCCTGTCTGCCGCTGGGCGGGAAGGCACGGAGACCAGCAGCCGCCCTTGGGCCTCGCTCCTCGTCTCCTCCCCTTCCCTCGCCAGGCGACAGCCCGCAGCAGAACACTCTCGGGTCTTCTCTGCCGTCTGTCCTCCGGTGGAAGCAGGTAGGTGTTGTCCAAGTACACACCCAGACCCCGCTCTCGGCCGCTACAATGCCACCGGAGCCGTGTCCCTGCCTTCCGCCTCGCTGCCCCCCCGCGGGTACGCCGGCGGTCCGGGTGGCCTCGTTGCGGCAGTTTCTCGGAGCCTGGCTAGCGCTCCCGAGACCCTCGCACTGGCTCATTCGCACCATCCGGCTCGGCTATGCAATTCAGTTTGCACGCCGGCCTCCCAAGTTCAGGGGCATCCACTTCACCCGTGTGCGTCCAGTGGATGCTCCGGTCTTGCGGAAGGAGATCGACGCCCTGCTGGCGAAGGACGCGATCGAGCCGGTCCCTCCAGCCGATATGAGGTCAGGGTTTTACAGCCCTTACTTCATTGTACCCAAGAAAGGCGGTGGGTTACGGCCAATCCTGGACCTGCGAGTATTGAATCGGGCCCTGCACAAGCTCCCGTTCAAGATGCTCACGCAGAAACGCATTTTCGAGTGCATCCGTCCCCAGGATTGGTTTGCAGCGATCGACCTGAAGGACGCGTACTTTCATGTCTCGATTCTTCCTTGACACAGACCGTTCCTTCGGTTTGCTTTCGAGGGTCGAGCATATCAGTACAAGGTCCTACCCTTCGGGCTGGCCCTGTCGCCCCGTGTCTTCACGAAAGTCACGGAGACGGCCATTGTTCCCATGAGAGAACAAGGCGTTCGCATTCTCAACTACCTCGACGACTGGCTCATTCTGGCACACTCGGGAGATGTGTTGTGCGATCACAGGGACATGGTGCTTTGGCACCTCAGTCAGTTGGGGCTTCAGGTCAACTGGGACAAGAGCAAACTCTCCCCTGTGCAGAGGATCTCTTATCTCGGTATGGAGCTGGACTCAGTCGCCCAGACTGCGCGCCTCACGGAGGAACGCGTCCAGTCAGTGCTCAACTGTCTCAAGTTTTTTCGAGGCAAGTCAGCGGTTCCACTGAAACAATTTCAGAGGCTCCTGGGGCATATGGCAGCCGCAGCCGCAGTAACTCCGCTCGGTCTGTTGCATATGAGACCGCTCCAGCACTGGCTTCGCGATCGAGTCCCGAGGTGGGCGTGGCAGAGCGGCAAGTTCCTGGTCTAAGTCACCCCGAGCTGTCGCCAAACCTTCTCCCAACCCGAGCGGAGTTACTGCGGCTGCGGCTGCCATATGCCCCAGGAGCCTCTGAAATTGTTTCAGTGGAACCGCTGACTTGCCTCGAAAAAACTTGAGACAGTTGAGCACTGACTGGACGCGTTCCTCCGTGAGGCGCGCAGTCTGGGCGACCGAGTCCAGCTCCATACCGAGATAAGAGATCCTCTGCACAGGGGAGAGTTTGCTCTTGTCCCAGTTGACCTGAAGCCCCAACTGACTGAGGTGCCGAAGCACCATGTCCCTGTGATCGCACAACACATCTCGCGAGTGTGCCAGAATGAGCCAGTCGTCGAGGTAGTTGAGAATGCGAACGCCTTGTTCTCTCATGGGAACAATGGCCGTCTCCGTGACTGGGGGCCAGCCCGAAGGGTAGGACCTTGTACTGATTTGCTCGATCCTGGGTTTCTACGGGCCGGAGTGCCCCTAGTCCAGGTTTCCAGGCATGCTGTGGTTTTCACAGATGCTTCTGCCAAGGGCTGGGGGGCCACGTACAGAGGGCATGCAGTCTCGGGTCTGTGGACGGGGCCCCAGCTGCATTGGCACATCAACTGCCTAGAGTTGCAAGCAGTATGCCTAGCTTTGTGTCGCCTCAAGGGGTTTCTCAGACACAAACACGTACTGGTCCGTACGGACAGCACTGCGACCGTTGCGTACATCAACAGACAAGGTGGTCCACGCTCCCGTCGTATGTCGCGACTCGCCTCCCACCTCCTCCTATGGAGTCAGAAGCATCTGAGGTCACTTCGTGCCGTTCATGTCCCCGGGGAGCTCAATCGTGTGGCCTACGAGCTTTCACGTCGGTCCCCCCTTCCGGGAGAATGGCGACTCCATCCCCAGGTGGTCCAGCTGATCTGGCGAATCTTCGGAGCCGCACAGGTAGACCTGTTTGCCTCTCCGGACACGACCCATTGCCAGTGGTATTACTCCCTGACCGAAGGGACTCTCGGCACGGATGCCCTGGCACACAGCTGGCCCCGGGACCTACGCAAATATGCGTTTCCCCCAGTGAGCCTTCTTGCACAAACTCTGTGCAAGGTCAGGGAGGACGAGGAGCAAGTCCTTTTGGTGGCCCCGTATTGGCCAACCCGGACTTGGTTCCCAGAACTCATGCTCCTCGCGACAGCCCCTCCTTGGCCGATTCCTCTGAGGAACGACCTTCTTTCTCAGAGACGGGGCACCCTATGGCACCCGCCTCCAGACCTCTGGAAACTCCATGTCTGGTCCCTGGACGGGACGCGGAGGTTCTAGATGGTCTACCACAGGCAGTGGTAGATACCATCTCTTCAGCTAGAGCCCCCTCTACGAGGCGCCTCTATGCTCTGAAGTGGAACCTGTTCGTCGGCTGGTGTTCTTCCCACGGGGAGAACCCACGAACTTGCCCGATCGGTGTCGTGCTCTCCTTCCTACAACAGGGGTTGGAGCGAAGGCTGTCTCCCTCCACCCTCAAAGTGTATGTTGCCGCAATAGCCGCGCATCACGATGTAATTGAAGGTAAGTCCGTGGGGAAGCACGACCTGGTCATCAGATTCCTCAAGGGTGCTAGGAGGCTAAATCCACCTCGCGACTTGCACCCTGTACCCTCTTGGGACTTAACTTTAGTGCTCAAAGCGCTCCAAAGTCCTCCTTTTGAGCCTTTGCTGACAGTGGAGCTTAATATCCTGTCCATTAAGACAGCACTCCTGTTAGCATTGGCTTCTTTCAAGAGGGTGGGGGATCTGCAGGCTTTTTCGGTCGACGAATCGCGCCTAGAGTTCGGGCCCGGCCTTTCTCACGTTGTGTTGAGACCCCGGCTCGGATATGTGCCCAAGGTTCCTACCACTCCCTTCGCGGACCAGGAAGTGAACCTGCAAGCGCTGCCCCAGGAGGAGGCAGACCCAGCCCTAGCTTTTCTCTGTCCCGTCCGGGCCCTCCGGGTTTATATAGACAGAACGCAAAGCTTTAGGACCTCAGATCAGCTCTTTGTTTGTTATGGAGGCCAGCAGAAGGGGAAGGCTGTCTCCAAGCAGAGGTTAGCCCACTGGCTAGTGGATGCTATCAACAGGGCTTATGAGTCCCAGGGTGAGCCCTGCCCACCCAGGTTGCGGGCTCACTCCACTAGGAGTTTTGCCGCTTCTTGGGCTCTGGCACAAGGCGCCTCGCTAACAGACATTTGTAGAGATGCGGGCTGGGCGACACCGAACACGTTCGCTAGGTTTTATAGCCTACGTGTGGAACCTTTTTCCTCCCGAGTACTTGCTACGGCCAGTAATTAGAGGGAATAGGTGTGTCGGCTTGCGACGCCATTCCGTGAGCGGATACGTGCGTCTTTTTGCTCCGTTGGTTACCCAACAAACGGCTAACCTCGTGAGTTCCTCCATCACCCCCTCCGGTGCCAGGCGATGCGGACCGCCGGCACCAGGTCTGCTACCTTCAGTAAGGAGTTGCTAGTAGACTGGGTGTTTTTTCCAGTGGTCCCTGTGGTGACCCATGATTGCCACGTGCAGTTCAGCCGTGTCTTCCCCTTGACAGACTCATTCTGTCGTCCCTGTTGAGTACGCTCCTCACTCCTCCGGACTGGGACTACCTTCAAGGACTGCCATATGTTTCACTACCCTACGTGGTTAGTACATGTGTGTATTTGAGGGCCTTCCTCTAGGCTGCCTCAACTTCCGCAGCGTCCCCCCCCCCCCATTATTATTCTCCTTGGGGACGGGCACGCTTTCCCAGTGTTATCCAATATCCACTGATTGGGTCTTGCGGAACAGCAGTGTGATTTCCTAGCTAGCTCCCGCAAAATTTCTGGAAACTGCTGCAGGGTAGCTTAGCTGGGCGCTGGAAGGGGCCAGCACCATGGCGTTTTGGTAGGGATCCCAATTCGTCAGGGGAACTCCCCCGACGAGGCGTTGGAGTTCCCTGCTGACGAAAGGGAACGTCTCGGTTACGTATGGTAACCCTCGTTCCCTGAGTCCAGGGAACGGAGACGCCTCGTCCCGTCGCCATGCTGCTGTACCTTCGCGGAGGGCTGGACACTGTTCGGCTCCTCAGCGAAAAGCATTGCGCAATGTTTACTTCCGCCTTTTATACCCGCGCTGGTAGGCGGGTCGCGGAATGCAAATATTGCATGCTAATTCAGTTTCTCTTTCATTGGCTCGTTGTTAACTCTCTCGAAGGCGGTTGGATCCCTGGCGTGATCCCAATTCGCCAGGGGAACTCCCCCGACGAGGCGTCTCTGTTCCCTGGACTCAGGGAACAAGGGTTACCATACGTAACCGAGACGTTACATCCGTAACCGAGACGTTTCTCTGATATGACTCTGACTTAAAAATTCCACTAATAATCACCAAAACACCAGCTGATTAAAACTTATTGAGCAAAAGTTATGAAAAAAAGGAAATGTATTGAAGAGAAAAGCTATATTCCTATACAGATGTCACCGATATTTTGTTGTAATGCAATGAAATTTGTATATTTTTAGTTGTAGCCTTAAGGTGCAGTCACATTCACCATTGCTCTGCAAAATTTCATGGGCAAAACTCATTCTAACAGGAATCCCTGCGATCGGGTGCAAAAAAAAATCCCCTATGCAGATTTAACTGATTTTCAAGATGGTCACTTGAATTCACCACACTGACCAATAGAAAGCTGCTTGGTTTGAAAGTGAATTCTGTGTGAGCTGAGCTTTATACATTGCTCTACTATTAACAATAACTGACCATTTTTATCTAATGTGATTGCACCTTACAGTAAGTGTCCAACACTTTTTGTGAACATGAATATTTCACGGCATCATGTAAGCTATCACCTTGTTTCTGTTGTTCCATGATTTAATCTGCTTTGTATGATGTGTATTGTATGCAGTCTTCACTCTGGAGGCTTGTACTCACTGTACATCAGCTGAAGCCAGATCAGAGGAACTCCAGTCTGATGAGGTTTATACACACACTTCACACCGTCCTTCATGTTGTGCCATACAAACACATACTCGTATTAGGCCTGTTTTGAGTGTGTCAGAGCTGAAGGGGTGTGTGTGTGTGAACAGGAGTGTCTGTCCGATCTGTGTGGGAACAATGGGACTCTAGAAAAACTGAGGACTCAACTAAACCAACTCAACGTTAGTTCACAAAGAGGTACACAACTTTGTCTTTGGTACACACAAGAGAAATCCTATTGGTTGACCAGGTACTATTTTGAGAATCTGCCATGATTTCAATCGTTAAAGGGGTCATGAAATGCATTTTCAGATCTATACTTTATATTTACTGTCTTTAACAACTACAGTATGTACTAACATTTAAATTAATAATTTGATACAATGCACTTATTGTGTACATACCGATATATGCTTTTACACTGTACTGTACTTATGTTTAAAACATACCCGCATGTAATTACAGCTGTTATTAATTTCTGTACATCTATAATTACTCTGTTGACCTTCTCTTACCCCTTAACCTACCCTTTTTTAATGTTCCAATAAAGCAACTTAGTTAAGTCTGAGCTTTATTAACATTAAGCTTTGACTGTAAGTTACATGCATACACACAATGTGAATACTCTTAGGAAAACTGCAGACTCGCGTCTCCTTTGGATGTCTGCAACTTAACTCCTAGCAAACACTCGGTTGCCACCTAATGGACTAAAGACACATTACCTATAACAACGATATAAACTGTTTTATATCACACCCTTAACCCTACCCATACTAACAAACCTGTCCTAACCTCACCTGTATCACCTCAATAGCAGCACAAGTATTTTAGAAAAGCGTTACATCAAGAATGGGGAGATTTCAAATCTTGCCGCTTCATAAGAGTGGAAAACAAAAACACATATTTGAGTAATATTTAAGGTGTGAAAGTTTCAGTATGTTTTTATTCTTTATGTGGAAATATCAAGAAAATTTTGATTTTCCATTTCATGACCACTTTAAAGCATTTTGTCTGGAGACACCATAGGTGTGTCTCACAGAATTAAGGTTATCATTTTCCTTTAAATTTCATAGTCATGGTTTGTCCACCTGGTCCACCTGGTCCACCTGGAACACCTGGAACACCTGGATTACAAGGTAACTGTGTACTGTGACAATGCCTTGAAAACAGTGTCACTCTTGTCACCCTCTCACTCTAATTTAACATTAGTAGATTGCAATATTTAGGCAATAGTTAATAAGGGAGATAATCGTGACTTATTTGCCCAAAGCTTGGCTACAACTATCAGCGTGAGGCATCAGCTTGAACAATTCAAAGCGTTTAAAATTCAGTAAAATAACTTATTAAAAGTTATTTGAACAATCCATTTAAAATCTAGCTGTTTTTTGAGGGATGTTAACAGACTATGCTAATGTAACTGTTCCTACTCGCACCACTCCGAACGGGATTCGTCAACTAGGGCACTTAAAGCCAAAGCCCCTTGAAGTTTCACCTGCACAGCTCTTTCTAGCTGGCCTCCAGTACACACACCGCCCTGAACATCACTCCAATCCGGGTCACGGCACCAATGCAACCGGTCCTACTCGCACCTCTCCGAACAGGATTCGAACCATCGTCAACTAGGGCGCTTAAAACTACTGCCTCTTGTGCATCTCTTGAGCATCTCTTGAGATTCACCTGCACAGCTCTTACTAGCTGGCCTCCAGTACACACACCGCCCTGAACGTCAATCCACTCCGGGTCACGGCACCAATGCAACCGGTCCTACTCGCACCGCTCCTAACAGGATTCAAGCCATTATCAACCAGCATGGGAAGGCAGAGGAGTGAGGCTCTACCTGCACAGCTCTTCCTAGCTAGAATCCAGAAAGATACCAAACATCTGTGAGGCACCCAAAATCTCTGAGATCCTCTCCCCAGTTAAAAGGGGTGAAAATTGGCTAATTTGCATCTCTGATTTTGAACCCAGCAGCAGATCTCAGTGACCAGAAAAGAGCCAATCGCTTTCCACATCTTTCATAATCTGTGTGGTTTTAGTGCTCCCTGCTGGTCAAAACAGACTTAAACACTGAACTAAAGCTGTCATTTGACCTTTGGTGTCTTCCATCCTTTTTTCCAACAGATGCTTGTGAATAGTATTTTGTCATTGTTATGTCATGCTTTGAGTAGTCAGTTTTTATACTCCAGCTGTGCTCTGTATTAGGTTCTCCTGGAATACCAGGGAACCCAGGACAGAAAGGAGGCCTTGGCTCACCAGGTTAGTGTATTTCTGTATATCTGTATGAATTTCTATGCATATGTGTATGGGTGTGAGTACTCTTGAGAAGCATGTGTGAGTATTGTGCTCTTCATTTTTCGTCAGTTTTAACGAGCTGCATAGGCTCGAATAATTGTACGTTAGTAATACTAAAGCATTCATTTCTTTGGTGTACACAAAGAAAATGCTGCAAAACAATGAAATTAATTGAAAATGGTTGTATTTATTTCAGGGAGGGTAGGTGAGCCTGGAGCTCCAGGTGAAAAAGGACAGAGAGGAGACCCAGGTCTTGCAGGCGTAAAGGGAATGGTTGGTGCTCCGGGTGCACCTGGTAATCGCCTCCTTACTTTCACACATCTCTCATCCCAGGATAGCAGATCCACATCTCTCCCTGACTGTATTTATTTCTGTCTCCAGGTGTTTCAGGCTTAAAGGGGGATCCAGGAGAGAGAGGAATACAAGGTGCCTGATTATTATGATGAAAGGCAACCTTAATAATTCATACTGTAATAAAACAGAAAATATATGTTGTGGAAATGCCTTGCACATTTTTCCATTCTGTAAGAGTTTTATACTGCTCTAATGACTACTGCTCTGTGCACACAAGGTTTACCTGGGAATGACGGTCGTCCAGGTGTCGATGGAAAGAATGGTTTGGCAGGAACACCAGGGGCCCGTGGAAATCCAGGTACTTCTTGAAAGATAAATCTGACCTGAATGATTTGATAGTTTGTTTATAGCTGCTAATTACTACTACTGATAGAAAATAAGATTTTTTTACAGTGTAGTGCAGTTGTGCAAAAGGACAACCACACCACAAAACTACTTTAACCTGTTTAGTCTGAACAGTAGTAATAGGGATGCTTTCCTTATTAAACACCACTAAAACTAAATCTCAGTCAAAGCCACACTTGACTATCTGCATTTTGTCAATTTTTGATACCTTGTACTTGAAATCTCTCTTCCTCAGGGCCTAAAGGAGATCGAGGTCCCAGTGGTGAGCGAGGAGGGCAGGGACCTTCAGGTGTAAGCGGTAAGAAAGCTTTTGGAAAGAAACAATACAACACTACTTAAATGTATTTAGCAGTGACATTGTCAGGCTTTTTTATTTACAACAAAATAATCTAATTGCATGGTCCAAATGTAATATAACACTGCAATATTCAATTCAATTCAATTCATTTCAATTCAAATTGATCTGTATAGCGCTTTTCACAATACACATTGTTTCAAAGCAGCTTTACAGAAAGTGCATTTCAGAAATGTACATAGAAAAATAAAGTTAGTTAATCATGTATTAATTTAGGGCATAACATCGCTGGCGTCAAGTCGTCTCTTCACAGGCGTCGAGTCGTCTCTTCACAGGCGTCGAGTTGTCTCTTCACAGGCGTCGAGTCGTCTCTTCACAGGCGTCGAGTTGTCTCTTCACAGGTGTTGGGGCATCTGAAGTCTCCATGAGAGGCTGGATACAAACTGGAGTGAGATAACAACAGAAGAGCAGATGGGAAATAATTAGCATAGCTGCTGTTCATAATATTAATGCATTTGATCCGATTTAACTGTAGTATAAAAGGTAATCGTTATGTGAATGCTTGGCTAAAGAGATGCATCTTTAATCTAGTTTTAAACTGGGACAGCGAGTCTGAGCCTCGAACAATATCAGGAAGGCCATTCCAGAGTTTAGGAGCTAAATGTAAAAACGCCCTCCCTCCTTTAGTGGACTTAGATATCCTAGGAATGACCAGAAGCCTTGAATTTAGTGATCTTAAAGAGCGCGATGGATTGTAGGACGATAGAAGATCCGTTAAATACACTGGAGCTAAACCATTTAGGGCTTTATAGGTCAGTAGTAATAATTTGTAATTGATACAGAACTTAATAGGTGACCAGTGTAGAGACGATAGAATTGGTGTTATATGATCATATTTTCTTGACCTAGTAAGAACTCTAGCAGCTGCATTTTGGACTAACTGTAGCTTGTTTATTGAGGATGCAGGACAACCAGCTAATAAAGCATTACAGTAATCTAGACTCGAGGTCATGAATGCATGAACTAACTTTTCTGCATCAGAAACAGCATGTTACGTAGCTTAGCAATGTTTCTAAGGTAAAAAAGGCTGTTCTTGTAACATATGAAATATGATTTTCGAAACACAAGTTGCGGTCTAGTATAACACCCAGGTCTTTTACTGTAGTGGATAAAGTAACAGGACATCCTTCTAAATTAAAGTTGTATTGTAAGAGGTTTTGTGGGCAGTTTTTTGGACCAATAAGTAATTCCTCCGTTTTATCTGAATTTAATAGCAGAAAATTACACGTCATCCAGTATTTTATATCTTTAACACACTCTGTCAATTTAGATAATTTAGCATTTTCATCTGGTCATGATTAAATATATAATTGAGTGTCATCAGCATAACAGTGGAAACTAATTCCATGTTTTCTTATAATATTACCAAGTAGCAGCATATATATTGAGAATAGCAGAGGGCCTAACACAGATCCTTGCGGCACTCCATAGTTTACTGACGTTATCTTCGATTTTTTCCCATTTAAACAGACAAAATGGTAGCGGTCTGATAAGTACGATCTAAACCAGTTTAATGCCTGTCCCTGAACACCAGTGTAATTTTGTAGTCGATCAAGGAGTATTTTATGATCTATAGTGTCGAACGCAGCGCTAAGATCGAGTAAAACTAGTATTGAGATACAGCCTTGGTCAGAAGCTAGAAGTAAATCATTTGTAATTTTAACGAGCGCAGTGTCTGTGCTATGACGCGGTCTGAATCCTGAGTGAAATTTTTCATAGATATCATTTTCTTGCAAGAAAGAGCACAATTGAGTGGACACAACTTTTTCTAGTAATTTAGACATAAATGGAAGATTTGAAATCGGTCTGTAATTTGCTAGGTTATTATGATCTAATTGTGGTTTCTTAATGAGAGGTTTTATAACTGCCAACTTGAATATTCTTGGAACATGACCTAAAGATAAAGACGAGTTAATCATATTGAGAATAGGTGTTATGATTCTGCCCTTGTGTCTTTAATACTTTTCTTGTCTTAGAGTAGGATCATAACAGACTCTTGTTAAGTGTGTAACCTGTTGAAAGTTTTGGGAAGAGTTTGATCCTGTCTTAGCTGTTAGTTTATTGTTCAGTTTTCTGTCTGAGTCTTAGTCTAGTCTTGTTAGTCTAATATAGTCGATCCTGTCTTGTTTTGGGTTTTGTTTTCCCTGTTTTTCTGTAATAAACTTAGTTCACTTGCATACTGTCTGCATTTGGGTTCATCTCCTTGCACCATCATAACAGAATGAACCGGCCATCAAGGAGCCCAGCAGACAGAATGTCTTCCCCGTTTCCATGTCAGTCGGAGCACCACCGAACAAGCAACCCAGCAGACTTGCCTGTTTTCCCTACTCTGCAGCCATCAGACCCCGAACGATGGTGGCAGTCAGTTATCGCCGACGCCCGGGAGGGCAAGCTTCCTTTCCCTCCTCAGGGTAAGCTGACCCTGAGGAAGTACGCCCAGGTCGTAGAAGAGAGGTCCCTCCCCCTCTCTCCGAACGAGAAGGACTGGTCAGCCGCCCGTTCCACAGTATGGTGGAGAGTCTGTCTCTGAGGGAGCTGCAGAGTACTACAAGGTCTTCTTCTCCCGCTTCACTTCCTGTGATCCCTGAGGGTCGTCTGCTAGCCGTCGCTACACATGGGGACCAACCCAGTCCCGCTGCGACTCCTGAGACACCTTCCACGTCCATCAATCTTCATGGTAAGCGTGGAAGACACCCGTCGTGGGAGTCAGCATTGGAGTCTTCCTGCCCGGAGTCCTCCTCGCCTGCGCTGAGCTCCCCAGTTCCTGTAACGGTTCCTGCTTCACCTCCCTCTCCTGTCACCAGTCTGGCTACCGTCTCCCCTCCGCGACCCAGGAGGAGGAGGGGAGCTTCTGGTTCTCCGTCTCTACCTCCTCTTGAGTCCGCGATGGCTCTCCAACCCGCCGCTGAAGTCAAGAGCGCTGTTCCTGGCTCCGCTGCTTTAAGCGCGGTTCCGGTCTTAGCAACAGGAGACATAGTTCTACAGCCTGCTGCAGAATGCGCTGTTTCCCAGTCGGCGTTGGGGAGATCCATTCCAGAGACTTGTACTGTGAATGTCGTCTCTGAGTCTTCAGTCATGTCTGCTGAAGAGAAAGCAGCGGCCGATTCCGCTGCAAAGGCTGTGATAGAGTCCGTATCAGCTCGCCAGGAGATGCCAGTCATCGCTGCCAGAACCCTGTCCGAATATTTATCCAGTCTTGCCAGAATTCTTGATGTCCCAGTCAGTCCTGTCTTGTCCCCAGTCCCTGATCCTAATGCTCCAGAGAGCACCGATCTCAAGTCTACTGCAGAGAGTCATGATCGCAGTCCAACCGCAGTGAGCTCTGGCCCCAAGCCAGCTGCCGTAAGTGCTGATCCCAGGCCAGCTGCCAGAGGCTCAGATCCCCAGTCTGCTGCCTTCGACGCCTCAACTGAATTTGAAGTGAGAAGCGTCGATTCCGGATCGTCTTCTGAGATCTATGTCCCTGTTCCAGCTCCACTATCGTCTGTTTCACCCCCTGTCTTGCGTCTTGGGCCTTCGCCTGCCTTGTCCCCCGTCCGGAGTCCTGTTTCGTCTTCCTCTGTTTCCTCTGTGCCTGAGTTTGTTGCTGCTGCCACTAATGCAGTATTCCAGTCTGTTTTCCCGGTCTCCCTTGTCACCACTAGTCCCCAGACTGTTTCCCCGTTCGTCCCTGTCTCCACAAAACCCCGGACTTCTTCTAGGTCTTCTCCTCGTCTGTCTCCCTCCAAGCCTGCCCAGACTCCTCGTCCCCAGTCCTCATCCCATGGACCAAGGATCCCTTGCACGTCGACCCACCCTGAACCTTCTCTCACGAACTGTGGTACACCACCTACAAACTCTGTTTCCTCCACCCCCTCTGCCTTGTATGTTGTTTTTGATGTTTCATCCTAACCCCGTTATAGTTTATTCATGTATACCATTGTTAATGTTCACCATGTTTTGTTGGTTTTTGTCTTGTGCTTAGTTTCCCTATTAGGAGCGTCTGGTAGCCGCTCCTTAAGGCGGGGGTTCTGTTATGATTCTGCCCTTGTGTCTTTAATACTTTTCTTGTCTTAGGGTAGGATCATAACAGACTCTCGTTAAAGGGGTGGTTCGGGATTTTTGACATCGGACCTCATTTTTAAGTCAGCCTGGTTGTTATTCATCAGTGGAGACATTTTTTTTTTTAAATTATCCAGTCCTTATATTTGGATAGTTAGCCGATGCTAGGCTAGCGCGAGTCAAGGGTAGATGTTAGCCAGCCATTAAAAAACGTTTTACCCACTCCACAGTACACCAAACGCAAATCAATTATAACACTAGACTATCAATGCAAATGTCCGTTGAGAGAATAATGTTAGAAATCAAACTTACCTTTCATCACATTCCATTAGTTATAATTTGTTCCCTGTAATCATAAGCCTTGTCTACAGCAGCAGCGGAGTGATATTGATTACCTAGGCAACCGAGTGAGCCGGTACACACATGTACTGCACACACTGTAGTGCGCTTTTCTGTGTTTACTTTTTGCCGCATTACTAACTGGAGCAAAGTAAAATTCCGCAGCTGCTGAAAAACTAGTTCCTTTGGGATCATTGAGATGAAAGGTAAGTTTGATTTCTAACATTATTCTCTCAACGTACATTTGCATCGATAGTCTAGTGTTATAATTGATTTGCGTTTGGTGCACTGTGGAGTGGGTAAAACGTTTTTTAATGGCTGGCTAACATCTACCCTTGACTCGCGCTAGCCTAGCATCGGCTAACTATCCAAATATAAGGACTGGATAATTTTTTTTTTTTAAATGTCTCCACTGATGAATAACAACCAGGCTGACTTCAGGCCGATGTCAAAAATCCCGAACCACCCCTTTAAGTGTGCAAGCGTGTGGCTTTTCGGGCCATGTGCTTGTGTTGTCTCGTTCCTCGCCCCGCCCCCTTGTTATCCTCGTTTAGTCTTCATTGCTTTACCCTTGTCACCTGTTTCCCTCATTAGTTTCTCCCTATTTAATCCCCTTGTGTTTGCTGTCCTGTGCCGGTTCATTGTCATACATTATGTGAAACCAACTGTGAGTAACCTGTTGAAAGTCTTGTGAAGAGTTTGATCCTGTCTTAGCTGTTAGTTTATTGTTCAGTTTTCTGTCTGAGTCTTAGGGTCCTATCTTGCACCCAGCGCAATTGACTTTGTACACCGCAGGCTTTTCCGCTTTTCCCTCAACAGAAGCACGTCGCTAAACTAGGGAATGAACTTGCGCTCCCTGGGCGGTTCAGCGCAAAAAAGGAGGCGTGTTTTGTTCCCTCATGCTATTTTGCAGGTTTAGAAAACAATTGCGCCACTAACCAGGAAAAAATAGTTTAAAGTCAGTGGCGCGTTGCGCATGTTATTCATATGCTATTTTAAGGGCGCATGCACGTGCATACACTTTGATTCTCTCATCTACACAGAAGCAGCAGTTTTCATTTTTGCAAATCATACATTATTACGATAGATAGATAGATAGATAGATAGATAGATAGATAGATAGATAGACAATTTATTATAAAAGCATACATCTAGCTTACACATTTACCCAAATTATCATACGCCTGTTTAACCGAAGTTAATTTGGGTGGGTTTCTCCATCCCCAACGTCCCTGACGAGAGCGTTGCTCTCCTTGGCTGTGAACCGCTCCTGGCGCGCGCCTGGCAAATCCGCCGTTACAATAGGAATCCGCTTTAGAAAAAGCGCGTCTGCTCTTAAAGGGAATGTGAGATGACGCTCTGATTGGTTTATTTCACGTTACGCCCAAACCACACCTATGAATAATGAAGCTACTTCAGACCAACCCATTTTAGATTTGCGCCTGGCGCAAGAGTCATTTATCCCGCCGGGAAAATAGCAACAGCGCCAAGACCCGCCCACAACTTTACTTGCGCTTTGACACTTGCGTTTCAGATCGTTAAAATAGGTCCCTCAGTCTTGTTAGTCTAATATAGTCGATCCTGTCTTGTTTTGCCCCCTCGTGGGTTTTGTTTTCCCTGTTTTTCTGTAATAAACGTAGTTCACTTGCATACTGTCTGCATTTGGGTTCATCTCCTTGCACCATCATAACAATAGGCTCTTCCACTACAGGTAACACTTCTTTCAGTAGTTTAGTGGGTATTGAATCTAATAAACATGTTGTTCGTTTAGATGCAATGATAAGTTTATTTAGCTCTTCCTGTCCTATAGTTGTAAAGCGCTGTAGTTGTTCTTGAGGGGCGGTAATTGAGGCTGAATCATTAGACACCATTAAAGATTGTACATTTACAATTGTATTTCTGATGCTTTCTATTTTCTCAGTGAAGAAATTCATAAAATCATTACTACTACACTGTAACGGGATATTTTGCTCAGGTGATGTCTGTTTATTTGTTAGTCTAGCCACGGTGTTAAATAAAAACCTTGGATTATTTTGGTTATTTTCTATTAGTTTGCGGAGATGCTCAGCCCTGGCTGCTTTTAGGGCCTTTTTATAACGTGACATACTGTCTTTCCACGTGAGTCTAAAGACCTCTAAATTAGTTTGTTTCCATTTACGCTCTAAATTACGAGTTTCTCTCTTGATAACATGCGTAGCACTGTTGCACCCTGGTGCTTTAGTTTTCTCTCTAACCTTTTTTAATCTAATTGGTGCAACAATTTCTAATGTACTAGAGAAAATGGTGCTCATAGTGCTTCAATATAACAATGAAGTTTACAGTGGATTTATAAATTAATTAAAAACATAAAAAAGCAAACCACACCTGATTCAATTATTTGTTCTTCGTTCTCAAGAAGTAGAGTTTAAAAACCTTGCTGTATTTTTGTGTAGTTAATTAAGAGAAGGTACACTGCCATCTTGCTCCGACAAAAGTGACTTATCAAAAACTTACCAACTCGTAAATTTCCTTGGAGGACTTCAACTTACCAGTTGCCAGACTTATGACAAATGACATAAAATCTGGTGTACTTTGATTTATCTGAAATAGCTGATACCACAATTTTGGAGAAAGCTCATTGCACAGCAGTTTCATCCCAGAATCTATTATACGGCAAACACAAAAGTACTCAAAAGGAAAAAGGAAAACATATGTGTTGACTTTCAAAGATAATATGTTTTTCCAAAAACTACAGATTCTTTCACACACAGTATTTACCTTCAAGTCACTAAACTCTACCACAAATTGGCAACTTCATTAAATACAGAGATTGTAGTTTTTCCTCACAAGTGCTCATTGTATCATCCTGGTACCTGTATCAAATGTGACTGTTTTCAGGCAGAATGGTGCACACATGAAGTTTCATAATTCCTCATTCATTTGGGCCCAAACCTGTGGTTGATTGGTCCTTTAGGGCCTCTTGGTCCACAGGGACCTCCTGGAGAAAAAGGCTCGCCTGTGTGGTTTTAGTGCTCCCTGCTGGTCAAAACAGACATAAACACTGAACTGAACTAAAGCTGTCATTTGACCTTTGGTGTCTTCCATCCTTTTTTCCAACAGATGCGTGTGAATAGTATTTTGTCATTGTTATGTCATGCTTTGAGTAGTCAGTTTTTATACTCCAGCTGTGCTCTGTATTAGGTTCTCCTGGAATACCAGGGAACCCAGGACAGAAAGGAGGCCTTGGCTCACCAGGTTAGTGTATTTTTGTATATCTGTATGAATTTGTATGCATATGTGTATGGTTGTGAGTGCTCTTGAGAAGCATGTGTGAGTATTGTGCTCTTCATTTTTCGTCAGTTTTAACGAGCTGCATAGGCTTAGGAAATAATTGTACGTTAGTAATGCTAAAGCATTCACTTCTTTGGTGTACACAAAGAAAATGCTGCAAAACAATGAAATTAATTGAAAATGATTGTATTTATTTCAGGGAGGGTAGGTGAGCCTGGAGCTCCCGGTGAAAAAGGACAGAGAGGAGACCCAGGTCTCGCAGGCGTAAAGGGAATGGTTGGCGCTCCGGGTGCACCTGGTAATCGCCTCCTTACTTTCACACATCTCTCATCCCAGTATAGCAGATCCACATCTCTCCCTGACTGTATTTATTTCTGTCTCCAGGTGTTTCAGGCTTAAAGGGGGATCCAGGAGCGAGAGGAATACAAGGTGCCTGATTATTATGATGAAAGGCCACCTTAATAATTCATACTGTAATAAAACAGAAAATATGTGTTGTGGAAATGCCTTGCACATTTTTCCATTCTGTAAGAGTTTTATACTGCTCTAATGACTACTGCTCTGTGCACACAAGGTTTACCTGGGAATGACGGTCATCCAGGTGCCGATGGAAAGAATGGTTTGGCAGGAACACCAGGGGCCCGTGGAAATCCAGGTACTTCTTGAAAGATAAATCTGACCCGAATGATTTGATAGTTTGTTTATAGCTGCTAATTACTACTACTGATAGAAAATACGATTTTTTACAGTGTAGTGCAGTTGTGCAAAAGGACAACCACCCACAAAACCACTTTAATCTGTTTAGTCTGAACAGTAGTAATAGTGATGCTTTCCTTAATAAACACCACTAAAACTAAATCTCAGTCAAAGCCACACTTTTATCACTTTTTGATACCTTGTACTTGAAATCTCTCTTCCTCAGGGCCTAAAGGAGACCGAGGTCCCAGTGGTGAGCGAGGAGGGCAGGGACCTCCAGGTGTAAGAGGTAAGAAAGCTTTTGGAAAGAAACAATACAACACTACTTAAAGGTATTTAGCAGTGACATTGTCAGGCTTTTTTATTTACAACAAAATAATCTAATTGCATGGTCCAAATGTAATATAACACTGCATTATAACAATATAACAATGAAGTTTACAGTGGATTTATAAATTATTTAAAAACATAAAAAAGCAAAACACACCTGACTCAATTATTTGTTCTTCATTCTCTAGAAGTAGATTTTAAAAACCTTGCTGTATTTTTGTGTAGTTAATTAAGAGAAGGTACATAAAATCTGGTGTACTTTGATTTATCTGAAATAGCTGATACCACAATATTGGAGAAAGCTTATTGCACAGCAGTTTCATCCCAGAATCTATTATACGGCAAACACAAAAGTACTCAAAAGTAAAAAGGAAAACATATGTGTTGACTTTCAAAGATAATATGTTTTTCCAAAAACTACAGATTCTTTCACAGACAGTATTTACCTTCAAGTCACTGAACTCTACCACAACTTGGCAACTTCATTTAATACAGAGATTAGAGTTTTTCCTCACAAGTGCTCATTGTATCATCCTGGTACCTGTATCAAATGTGACTGTTTTCAGGCAGAATGGTGCACCCATGAAGTTTCATAATTCCTCATTCATTTGGGCCCTAACCTGTGGTTGATTGGTCTTTTAGGGCCTTCTGGTCCACAGGGACCTCCTGGCCTGCGAGGACCACCTGGAGAAAAAGGCTCACCTGGCCCAAAGGGAGACACTGGCCTTGGCCTTCAAGGTATTGTAGGAGTGCTAAGAACATATGCACATAAAAGTGATATGCTGTTGCCAATAATTTTGGGTAAATAATTGTTTTCAGGACACCCAGGACAACAGGGGGTAAAGGGAGCTCAAGGCTTGCCAGGTAAATAAAGACAAACATGAAAACAGATGATAAACATCGGGTTTATATCATGCAGTCGTCATCTGAGTTCGATGTTGTATGTAGGTGTCCCAGGATCTCAGGGTCTGAATGGAGTAAAGGGCAGTAAAGGGGATTCAGGTGGGTTTATTAAAAAGTTTATTAATGACAAAGAAGGCAACATCCATCTGTGTCTGTTTCTTGACTTTCTTCCTTTCACTTTTACCCTATTCTCCCCCAGGGCAAAAGGGAGATCAAGGTATGTTGTGGCATATTTTGTGTGTACAGCATCTGTATCTGTGAGTGCACAGCATCTATGTGATTAATAAACTGTTTTGCAAGTGAATTGATTGTATGTACATGTATGATGGTCTTAAACAGGTCCGAAGGGTCAGAAGGGTGATGTAGGACCCAGGGGTGGTGTGTCTGGTAATTTCCATAAATACAGATCCATCTCTCTGAACTACTGTGTGTCACTAGCTAGGTTTCCATCCAAAGTTGTAGATTTAACTTGTGTGCAAAATTGCATAAAACATTTGTGAATAAAGCAACGTTTCCATCCCATGTGTTCAAGAGAGCAAAATCATCACTTCCTGGGAAATTGGCACATTATATCTGTTATAAAACTGTAAGTTGCTGCAATCAGGCTCTGTTTCCCTCCATCATAAATGAGTTTGTCTCAGAGCGTCAGACGAAACACAATAAACACCGTCATGTTCTCTTGCGTTCGGATGCTGGTGTTTGGAAACGCAATAGTGTGAGACGCTTCAGGAGGAATTAAACCAAATCATTCTGATGACAGTCTTAGACACTCAGGCGTTTCAAAAACACCAAACCAACAGTTGAGATGCTGTGATGCCATTGGTCCACTGGTTACTCCAGTTATCCAATCACAGCCTCTGCTGAGGCAAAGTCACATGAGGTTATTGTTGCTTTGCAAAGGTCTTTCTATCATAGTTTATACACGTCTAAATAAAAAATTGTTTTTTATGCACATTTTTAGAATTTATGCACATCTTGGCGTTTCCATCCAGCGTTTATTATGCAATAACCCAAAATTCACATTAAAATAGGTGGATGAAAACATAGCTAGTGTTAACGTCTATTAAATTCTCAGAGATTCTTGTATTGCTGTTGTTGTTTTTTTTGTCTACTCTACAAAATAACAGTCACTTTAGCATGACATATGAATGCCTAAACATGTCTCATATATGTGTATTTGTCTTTAGCTGTGGTTCGTTTAGTGGGAAGCTCCACCCGTGGAAGAGTCGAGGTGCTGTATAATGGTGTCTGGGGAACGGTGTGTGATGACAGCTTTGACACTGTGGATGGGTTGGTGGTGTGTAGGATGTTGGGCTTCCAGAGGGCCACCCAGGTGTTCACGGCCGGTGCAGGTGATTGTATCTGTCTATACTTAAGGGGTTTTAGTTAACGGTTCATGGTATACAGGCTATAGTTTACAAAACCCACTCAGAATGGTCTTTTGTGTGTCTCCTGCAGGAACTGGAAAAATCTTGCTAGATGAGTTGAGTTGTACCGGGAATGAGAGGAGCATTTTTGACTGTCCACACGCAGGAATTGAAGTTCATAACTGTAACCACGGTGAAGATGTAGGAGTTAGCTGTGCCTGAATAAAAAGAGGAAAAATTCTCACACCAAGAACTCATTTTGTCTGTGTTTTGGTGATTTTTAGAAAGTCAGTTCTCCTCTGCAGTTAATCAGATTAACTATTTTCCACTAATGTTTGAAAGTGTTTCATCATACGAAACCAAATTCTTTTTGTCAAATGTAAAAAAAAAAGTGTGCATGGTGTCATCAAGGCAGCGACATTAATGCATTATTTTTTAAATGGGACTTGTGTGTGTGCACATATTTGTTGTCTTTGTACAATATGAATGTATAAACAAACTCCTATCCTAAATCCTAAAACTGTCCTAACTCATAACACTTATACACAGCAAAATAAAGGGCTTACAGTAAAATAGCTTTTGACTCTAAAATGTGTCATGTTTCTGTTCCTGTTCACTCAGGCCTTGTCCAAACTAATAGGTTTCCGTTTGAAAGAATCTTTTTCTCTCAGTTTTGGCCTTCCGTCCACACTGAGACGGCGTTTTAATTAATGAATATTTAATTTAACTGCATTAAAAGGTTGGATAAGACCACAACAAGCAACACACACAAGCAGCAAATCCTGTTTATCCGTCAAATTCATTTAGCCTATAAATTAAAACATGTATGAAATATGATCAGTGAGTAAAAGAAACCATTAATGAGAAGATGAACACTTCACTGCTTCAGGTTAGCTGGGAAATATATTTATTATTCAAAATGCACAGTAGAACTGGGAAAAACTAGGGCTGCGTCCCAAATCGCTACTCGCTTGAGTACATCTGCTGCCTTTAAAAGTCATTCAGATGAAGGGATCTCAGGAGATTGGAAGTAGATATAATATTGTTACCCATTACAAAGTATAATGACATGCATCAAACAAATAAGCAAAAAGAGTAAAAAAGAAAGAAAATAATAATTCATGCTAAAAAAAATATTGATGTTAACATAGAGCATATGATTCATTGTTTTAATCAACTAACAGTCCTAAAACGTAGTAATAATCTGTTCTCATGAGTAACTGTCTGTATGGAGGTGTGCTGAATGCTGTTAAAATGTATGAGCCGTACAAGTAGAACGAGGAAGTAGTTGTGCAAGCTGAACAACTTGTGCAACAGGAATAGGAAAGCATTTAAACTATTTATTTAAAAAAAATTGTAAACGAGGAAGTAAAAACTTTCTGTAAAAGTAGCAGATGCGTGTTTGTAATTGGGAGTGTGTGTACGCATGTGTTGTAAACAACACCGCAGTATAGAGAAACTGCTGACGAGATCCAGCAGAGCTGAGTGTTCATGCTCAATTTCATTTTGCTTCAGTACTCCGTCTGGGTTTGCGGTATATTCGTGGGTTTTCTCCGGCCAAATTTTTACCGGTCCAATCAGCGAAGAGAGGGAGTGGCTGAGAACGAGGACGTGGAGGTCGTGCGCTAGTTTGAGTTGTAGGGTTACGTCACGACCAAACGTTAGCGATTGGTTAAGGCAGATCCAGAGTGGCTCTGGGCAGATCCAATAGTTCTTCAAATTCAACAGTATACCCGACTTCAAGGTTAAGTTAACACTTGTCAATGGAGAGTGGCCAGACTCTCTGTACAAATGAACTGTACTAGAGTCTGGTAGGACCAGCCTAGATATCTGGTGGATCACTTCTGAAAATTCCAGCACAGCACTACAACAACCATAATGAAATGAGCCTTCACAATAGATAATGCTTTACAATGCACTCTGTTAGAGAGCTACATAGGCTATGGCTGTTTATCTGTTCAATAAAATACCTTACTGACCTGGTAATACAAATAAAAGCCATCTCCGCATCACTTTTACTTTTCCTAACTGAAGAAATAGACAAAAGAAATGCTGTCTTCAGTGTGAGAAGTGTCTAAAGGCTCTAATTGACATATCGGTAAGCCCCTCCCCTCGAACGCAGATGAGCCAATGGCAGTTGAGTATCAGTTGCACTGCGAATGAAACATTGGAAGATCCGAAGCTCTCATCGGTTTGATGGTGTATTTATGCTACAAAAATGGTAAAATGCCAATCCCAATGAAGACGAAACCGTTCATTTTCCACCAAGAACTGGAGAAATTATAAGACTGACTCCACCTCGCATGAAACTGGGTCCATTTCCCTGGACTGACACCATTGAGAGAACCTTTCCCACTAGCAGCATTAGATGGGGCTTGCAGTGTTGTCAGACCTGCTTCTCCAAGAGCTCTGGAAGACTCCCGTCTAGAGGCCAGACATGTTGATTGTACCTCCCTGGATCTGGTGCCAGATCTGACTTGGGCCTTCAAGATCCCCACTTTGGCCAGAACCGCTGGCAGAAGTAGTAGAGGAGGAAATGCATACAAGAGCACTGGTGGCCATTTGCTTGCTAGAGCATCCACCCCGAGGGACGCTATTGAATGACAATGTGCTCTAAACAAGTTTTTAAAATGGATAGGTCCGGTCCTTGATTCTTATTGGTTGAGTCGCGTTCGAAGGCGTTGTAAATTACTCAACAAACACACACACCTGTGACCGCATTGCATTAGTATTACTGCGCTACTGCCGTTTGTGATGTTTTGTTGCTGCATGTGTTGCTTGGCGGAGGAATAAATGATAATGGTTTTTTTTTTTTAAGCCCCTTGAAGCCGTGTTTTACAGTGAATTTAGATAAGCTAAGGGGGTTTAAGGCACAACGGCTTCGCGGGGCTTATTGCTTTAGTTTGACCCTGCATGATTCATTACGTGTAATGGTGCCTTCACACTGTCATTGCTGTTTACCATTGTGTGTTTGATAAAAGCTCTGCAAACAGAGGCGCACATGAAACTCCCTGGTAACCCGTCACACTGTGACTGACATAGTCAAATGGGGTCAGAAGTTGTCTGATGTGGTTTCTTGGGGGTCTGTTGAGGTCTGATGGGGTCTGAAGTAATCTGATAGTCTGTCTGAATTTGTATTGATCTGTCTGAATTGGTCTGATTTTCTATCCATCTAACAGCAAAAACTTCAAGCTTATACCCCAGCAAGCAATTTTGCGTCTAATAGACGTCTAATAGCCGTCAAAACACAGCCCAGACGTCTAGGCTAAAACGAGGCTAATTTTGGGCCGTCAGTGAAAATCTAATAGACGTCTACACATAGCCCAAGAATAGACAGCTATTGAATGACTACATATATACGTCAAATAGACGTCTAACCATAGCCCAAGAATAGACAATTAGACAGCTATTGAACGACTATATTTATACGTCTAATAGACGTCTAACCATAGCCCAAGAATAGACAATTAGACAGCTATCGAATGACTATATTTATACGTCTAATAGACGTCTAACCATAGCCCAAAAATAGACCAGTCATCAATTAGACAGCTATTAAACGACTACATATATACGTCTAATAGACAGGCAATATGGGTCTAGGCTAAAACAAGGCTGATTTTGGGCTGTCAGTGAAAATCTAATAGACGTCTAACCATAGCCCAAGAATAGACTAGTCATCAATTACACTACATATACATGTAATAGACAACAAAATGAGGCATAAGGATTCTTTTCACTCAAATATAACAGGTTCTCATAAATGAAAATCCATCCAAACTAATTGATTATAAAGGGATTTATTTAGAACAATTATATTAACAACTTAGACAACATTCAAACATAAAAATGAACACATAAAATATTGCAAAATATGTAAAACAACAAATTTTAAGAATTAATTGTTAGCTTTATATCCATAACCACCACCCCCTGCTCTCCCTGGTGCTTGTTTAAAATGACCAGAAATTGCATTTTTTATTTCCCATTCAGTCGCCGAAGGAAAGTTGGTCATCACTGCGTCTGCCAAATGAGAAAAATAAAAAAATTATTGCTCAAGAAAAGCATTGATGACAATCATTTTGAACTAATTACAGTCATTCACTTTTGCTAGGATGCACACTAGAGCTGGCCAATATAGAGTTAACGGAATATAGATTGAGACTATATAATTTATATCAATATAGACAATAATTTATATCAATATTATTAATAACAATAATAGAAAATTTTTGCCTGCATAATGGTGATGCACTAATTATATATATATATACACATACACATACATACATATATATATACATACATATATTTTAGGGGTGTAACGATACACGTATTGAGCCATTCTGTACGAGGCTTTCGGTTCGATTTCAGTACGGATTTTTAAACAAATAGAACTGTTCGTTAGACAATTTTTACTGCTGACCAAAATTTTTTAATTACAAATGTAGGCACGTCAAAAAGCGTGCTCATAATGAAAGAGAAATCATAACAAATCGTGACAACAATCGTGCTCTTTCAGGTAGTGACCATATAGACCTGTATTATATGACTGACTGACAGACAAGAACAGTTTGACTTAAAAATATCAAAATTGAAACTACTTCAGAAACAAAGACACCTACATTTTGGATTCCCTTAAGGTAAGCTAAAACATGCCAAAATTTAATTTCAAAGTGAACTATCCCTATAAATCATTCTTTATCACTTACTCATATAACTCTAATGCTTATAGGGGTAGTTCACTTTAAAAAAAATCATGTAAGCATTTACTCACTTTCACTTGGTTCCAAACCTGAACATACACAAAAAAAATATATATTTTGAAGAATGTTGGTAACAAGACATTTAATGGTAGTCAGTGACAAGTGTTCTGTATATTCAATTGCTGTACTTTGTTGACTGATTGCTGGATAATTTGCAATAAACAGTGTCTTTAAATCAAATAAAGTGGATTACATCACTCCAGTTGTGAGGTTTTTACACTGGATATCTGGTCTGTCAAAGAATTCGTCAAAATACTACAGCTGGTTATTAAATTAATTAACATTTTAAGGCCAAAGTAAATTTCTAATCTTCTGATGCATTATGAACCATCCAGAGCAGACCTCTCAGGTCATCTGGGACAGTAGCCAGCTACTTTTATATCAAATTTATAAGTCAAAATTAAAAAAAAAAAGTCAAAACAAAACATGGAGAAGCAGCATTCAGTTTTTATGCACCATATCTGAAACAAATTCACTGAAAACTGAATGTATGCTGCATATTTTAATTCTTTTAAATCGAGTTTAAAGACTTTACTGTTTGCCACTACCTTTTATTAATTGGAAAGGAAAAAAAATATATGTATAATTTCTTTTCATGTTGCACTATTCTCGAGGTCGGACATCCGGGACTTGTGCTCCCATAATGCACTGCGCACGCATAGCAACCACGGCGAAGGGTAAAACAAACAAGCTCCCGCCATTAAGCAACACACGAAGCGGAAGACAAACGAGCGCCTAACTCTTTTCCTTTGGTTGCAAATCATGCCGAAAAACTGTTGTGTTGTTGGTTGTACCAACAACAATCTCAACTCTCAGATTCTGTCACTTTTATTACGAAATTCAGACACTAAATAGCGTTTTGGCGCTTATAAATGTGACGCGACCATAGACAGTATGAGTATAAGGACGCGACAGATCCCTAGCGGCACGTGAACCAACCGATCTTCTCCACTAGCTAACAGTAAATAAACACGAATGAACAATGTTGAAAGATACAGTACAAGTTACCGAAATTTATATTCCTCATACATAATATCGACCAATCAATCAAGCAAAGGGGTCAATAAAACAGCTGGAGAACAATTATGTCACATTACATTTACCTCAGGAAATCCATTTGATGACCATAATATAGGCTAAAGCACGCAGTTGGCTAGAAAAAAAAGAGCTAGCAGCTATAGGGAGTATTTTGCTAAATATGAATAATACAGCCAGCTGATGGGGCTCTCTGTATCATGTTTTCAGCATTAGGCGAGTTGTTTTTTTCTTGAGAAAAATGAATGCCCATCTTGCATAGCCTACCTAATATTTATCCAAATGAGTCAATATTAAATCAAATCCCAATAATTGAATTGAAATAATAAAAAAGCGTAACATTAGCTTACCAGAAATTGTACCATTTAAACATTGTAACATTGTCACTAAACCTAATAAAATTCAGTTTAGTTACTAAAATGTTTTGACAATCAAAATACACTTAAAGAGCAACTTGCAGGTTAGAAGACCCAACAAGTCAATGTATAGAAAAATAATGTAGGAACTAGATTTTCTTTAAAAAAAAACTTATAAATATGCTACAGTGGCTTCTGGAGTCGTTTTTGTGAGAAAATTTTACTTCCGCATCTGAAAATGGGCGTGACGGGCGAGAGTCGTGACGTAGCACGAGGGAGAGCGGTCGATTCAAACAACAGGGAAATATGGATCGCAATGACATTTCGGACGCTGAGGAAATTGTTTACGGACCACAGCCATACAATTATGAGCCTGCTAGGCTGCCAAGTAGCAGGGACAGGCCAGGATTAATGTTAGACAGAACATATTGGAACTTACAATAACAGAAACTAAGCTTTGATCAGGCGTTTGTCATGCTCATTAATATCCGCCCAGACTAACGTTACGTGATATAACTTAGCAGTTTCTCATGGAGAGACAGAGAGATATTTATTCCTGATACAATTTTTGTTCCATAGGTGCTTGTGTGGGAAATGCGAGGCAATGTTTACAGCTGAGGAAAGTCAGTGTTGCAGGGAGGTGGATGCATACTGGGCCTTAGTGGAAAATGCCAAACTACCATGGTTGCAGTTAGTGTTACTACAGTAAAGCCATGGTGAATGTTGCTGATCTGTGGACACTGGATAGTTCGTTCATTCATTGCACAATGTTTATTCCTGGTTTTCACGTCAGCGCTGTTTGATTCGTTAATAACGGAGAAATGTGAATATTTCTCACTAGATCTCGCAGCGATGTTATTACTTCAGTGGCGAATTCTTTATTTACCTTGCAGTTAGGCTACAGTGTTGCTTGATCAGGCTCGCGCTGCACTGGTCCAAACTGATAAACGGTCCACACAAACACAATAACGAGTAACTGTTAGCTCAGTTTCGTTCCGCTTACATTGCGTTTGCCAGTTGATGTTGTGCTCGCGCCTACATCCAGCGGGAGAACCCGAAGATGCGTACACTGAAGGAACCGCACTAGCTCTGAGTCTCACCCGGTTCTTACTTCGGTATCCCATGTTGAACTCCTTCATAT
This sequence comes from Scardinius erythrophthalmus, assembly GCF_964197995.2. Lineage (NCBI taxonomy): Eukaryota > Metazoa > Chordata > Actinopteri > Cypriniformes > Leuciscidae > Scardinius > Scardinius erythrophthalmus. Next base: position 43,497,264 of record NC_138226.1, read on the forward strand.
CGCCGGGACGATAATCCTCCGATCTGAAGTGAACGCTACACACGACCGCGTTTTCCGAAGCCGACGCGGAAGAGAAATCCCGTCTCTTCACCTGCACAACCCGCACCCAGGCACGAAAGATAGCACCGGCCTTTTTCCTGTTAGAAAACCGGTGGACTCGATGTCCTGACAGGCTGGAGTTTTTGCAAGCTCCACAAACACATAAATTTACCATGACGATGATAAATTGAAATACAAAAACTACTGAAACGACCGCTCTTACTGAATACCAACCCACTCTGCACTGAGCTGCGGCAGAGCACAGCACACGTCTCCCTCGTGTGACGTAAAATGACGCGATGTTGAAAAAAAGCGGTTTGTACGAGCAGTAAAAGAAACGCTCACTTTATCTACTAAATAGGGTATATGTCGAACGTCGCATGACGAAACCGGAAACCTGGTCTCATCGCATCCGCTTGTCATAGAAAGTGTTAACAGCCGTATGAACTGATGCCGATATCTATGGAATTTTAAGGTAATCAGCTAACCTACCTATCTCACTTTGTTATTAGCTTTTTATTCTATTTAAATATCTAAACGTTAGTGTGAAGATTTTTTTTTTTTTCACTTTTAAATATCGATCTTCACATGCGAGGGACATTGGTTATGATCATCTTTGCTCGCTCCTTTTAAGTTATCTTGAGTAAAACAGTAAAAAAATGCATGAAGCACATACAAAAGACCTGAACCGGAAGCGATGCGTTCTGTTTTCCGGTTTCGTAATGCGGCGTTCGACATATACCCTATTGGTGTCATTATGTCGTTTTAAAACATTTTAAATCCTGCATTATCTTTTCATATGGTATTTTCATACACGGTTATATATTCATTTAGATTTTTTTTTTTACCTGCAAGATGCTCTTTAATGTGATGCAATATATATATATTTACAGATGCTAGGAGACTGTTACTGATAAGACATTTAGTAATAGAAGATCTGTTTTCATTTAGCGCCTTTCACAGACATGTAACATTAGTTAGTCACAAAGCACTTTACATGAGTGTTTTATTACATTCACTTCTCACCACAGATATACATTCGCATACAAAGATATCATTCATCATTAATACAAAGATATCATTCATCATTAATACAAAGTAGTCCGTTAGTATCCATAATTGACAGTCCACAGCAAAACTTCCGTGAATAGATACCTTTTTGATTTGCCTCGGGCTTTGCCATCGGTTTGTTTTACCCTTCAAACATTGCGGTGGCTTGTTGCTACGCAGGTCACATGATTTGTGACGTAACGCCGACCAAGAGAATGTTGTTGTTAAGTTTTATGTAAAGTACTTTGAAAATTTGCCTTAAATCAAAAACTATTATTTCTTACTCTAATCTAAAAACAAAAATATATTGGTATCTTTAATAATAATAAAAAATAATAATGATAATATTCATAGTTTCATGCTTACCACACCTTGAATTTAGATATGGGCACACAGTTGCAATAACACATGCAAGTAACGTTAACGTTAACTTGTTGGAGAAAAATATACTCTGCAATGGACAATGGTTATGTTAAAATGTCACGGTTTCTACACATTATAACAACTAACTAATTTAAACAATGAACATAACAAAAAATAACACTCATACTTACAAGATCGAAGTAGAAATGTGAAGGTTTTCCGAGTGTTGCTCGCCCGTTGCTCTCTGACAGCAGCCTCGTGTAAAATAAAATTGAAAATGGAGGATATGTGTATCACGAGATCTGGCTAAAGTGATCTAGTCGCGCAATGCCATAGATATAAACACTAGATGTCACCTGGGCTACGGCAGTTCATTGGAACGAATGCGTCAATAGAGCCGCCATCTTGGAACAGGGGAGCCCCTCCTCTTTAATGCATCAGCGTCAATGTAGGCAAAGACATTTGTAAATCCGGTGACGCGTGCATTGATTTTTGTTAATAAACTTCTGACAGTGTCAACTCGGCTGCAGAGATGAAGTTGACGATCGCCATCTCTGTTGTGAACGCGCCTATAGAGAGAATTGCAATTTGCACGTAATGGATAACGTAATCAGACAGTAGCCTTTTTCTTTCGTTTTGAATTATTTCGTTTAAAGACATTTCAAGCTTTGTGTATTTGATGTAGCCTATTTCTCATGTCTGTGAGAGGCATACACTGAGTTTCGTTATGTTAGGATGAGATGCGCTCCAGTTAACGTGCAATGACCGCGCGGACGCCTCCATTCAAAATATAATGCATGGTATATATAACAGGTAATTTGTTGATGAATAAAATTGATTAAAATTAAGATACAATTTATACAAAACGAAATTCACTTTAAAGAAAGGCTTTAAACAGTTGACATTTTACAAATTCCAGTGTCCTTCCACACCTCCATCCCCAGTTTGAAAGGAAGAAACAAGCCCTTGAGCCCACTGTAGCCGTGTGCAAAACTCACACATACATAAGATTTATGGAATTCTATGTATAATAATCATGGATGTACTGTTTGAAGAATGTCAGGGAGAGAACAAGCATACTATTAGGACTGTAGCCTACAGGTTACAAGCGTCACATTTTTTTCCATTAAAAGGTTTGAGTACAATCGGTAAAAAAAAATCAAAAGTTAGGAACAACACAGCCAAAAGTGGGTATTGAGGATCAACTTCTGCATTATTGTACATTTTAAACACAAGGTTATTTAAAATAATATCTAAAGAGTAGGCCTACAGCACATTCACAGTTCATTTTCTGTGCGAGAATCTTCCTCCAAGCAGAGAAATGTACACTTAACTTATAAAAAAACAACTTGACTACTACCATCCACAGAGTAAATGTAATCCCATGCTGTCTGATTTAGATTTTGTTCGTGTAAACATCCATACGCAGCACAAAAGTCCAGCATTATCCATGAACTCGAAGAACAGGCGGAGATAGCAGCGTTATCTACTTCCTATGACAAGTCCCCTGTTTAAAGATGGCGGCGCTTTTGACGCATGTTTAGAACCCCAAGGCGACATCTAGTGTATATATCTATGGCGCAATGCCAGTAGTCCCAGTAGTCATGTCTCAGTAGTGTTTCGATTGTGCCATCTAGCGGTTGAGAAATACCATTGCATTTGATTTAATTTGAAATGATAGACCGTTATATCGTAGATTGTGTATGTTATGTTTATGTGTGACAGCAAACATTAAGCTGTGTGAGCGAAAACATTTTTAAGACTAATATTCTTATACTATATCGCTGGTCTGAATCAGGGCTATAGCCAAGCCGTAGACCAGATTGCTTTGATTTCGCCAGGTGGGCTAAAGCAGACCGCATATAGCCCGTCCAATTCGGAGCTAAATCGTGACTAAAGATCGACCATGTCGTGAAATAACACATTGAACCTTGTAGATATCATTACCAATGCGAACGTGATGAAATATCAACCATTTCATGCACTTCCTTTCAAAAAAAACTACAATTAATCAGTTTTGACTAAAAGTGGGCTACAATAGCCGGGTCTGAATACGAGCTAAATCGTGGCTACGCACAGCCTACACATATAACATGTAAAATAAAGCAAACCAAACAACTTGTAAGCACAGTGACTTTGCTTAGGCTACATGATGAAATATCATACATCTCACAAGTTATTTTGGAAAAAAAATACATTTATCCAAAATAAATGTTATTTGGGCTAAAAGTGGGTTACACATAGCCAGACTATATCGGGTCTATATTTAACCCAGACGTTGAAATGACGGCTATTGCTTGCTGGGTGGTGTCACTATTCCAGCCGGCCACGAGATGGCGCAACATATTGTAATATATTTGCAGTGTTGTGGTTCATATTCATCCATCAAACAAACATACTAATCACATTTAGGCTGTTTATTGATTCAAAACACTTTTTTGGTTAAAAGCATTAGCCTATTCGGTTGAACTGATCTAATAAAACTCGTCTTACAACCAGGAGATTTGGAAACGTTTACTCAGAGATTATTTTCCCCATAGTTTAGCCAATTAAATAATATTGACCGTGGCAGGCCTAAAGTCACAATAGATATAGGCTACTAATTATTATTAACTATATTATTTTACAATAAAACATTTCGCCATATGTTCCACTTGATGTCAGTATTTTCCATAAAGATAATTTGGCATTGTGCTTTCCTTAAATGTGAGAATCTATATTTTCTTTCTTCTTCTTCTTTTTTTTTTTTTTTTGGACCATTAGAAAAAGAGAGTTCGAATTTTAAGATCAGAGAAAATGGACGGACGAATGTGTAAACGTATGGTATTTGAGGTAAAAGGCGAAAGACACAATAATTAACATGATAATAAACAGCTGACTGACTTTTCCATTTGATGACATGACACGGTCAGATTCAGGTGGTAAATATCATATATTAAGATGGGTGTCCACCTTAGAGATAATCACCATAATGAAACCATCATGTTTTAAAAATATATTAATCATATTATATAATTAAAAATGATTTATTGTGAATAATGTAAATCTATATTAAATTATTATGGGATCTCACTCAATGCTTTCAGAATATTTACTTTAATAATAAATAATTGTGTTTTTGTATTTTTAAAATGAACATATTAATGACAGTATATTTATTGAACAAAAAAAGAATTATTTTATATCAAAATAAACAGAAAATAGTGCAAACTTTTTTTTGTTTTGTCTAAATTTAGACACTATTAAAAACGTATTATTTTATCTTTAGTATTTGCATCAATCCTGTGTGTATTTTGCCCCAATGCTGGTTTTACCCCATGTGTCTGTGCAAGACCCATCTTGAAACCTCATACATTATAAGATTTTTAAACAAAACGTGCACTTTTATGGTTTATTTTCACACAAAATCTGTTGCTCCATCAATGTTCAACACAACATTTTTTTTTTTTTTTTTCTGCAATCATACACTATGGGAGCAGTGAAAAGCACAAAGCTGTGCCTTTAGCCCCTTTGGACCAGTTTAGTCGCCTAATTGAAGAATCTGTATTCTGTATCTGTAATCTGAAGTGGAAATGTAGGCCACAATCACAATCTGAAGAGCTTTGACAGATGCACATCTGTTCTGCGAGCACATTCTTCACGCATGACTGAACGCGTAACGATATCTGTGATCCGCTGCACACCTTTACTCACATATAAAACACTCACACTGGCATGGCAAGAACCCGAAGAAGGCATATATAGGTATATATACATGTCTCTGCTTAAGGATTATTCACCATGTGCATGTTTTATAGCCCCAATTTACATTTATAGAGAAACATTTTTTTATAATGTGTTTCCGTTAGAGTTCAAAAGAAATTGCGATAGTTGGGTAACGAGCCATGCTTTTGGAAAACGCGATTTAACAGGTTAGTTATCGCAACTATAGGCCATACTGAAGTTCTGAATGTATAAAATTTGTAGAATAGCCTAGCAGAAATTCATTTCTGAGAATAACGATTGTCCTCGATTTTTACGAATATCAGCCCTGGTGTTTGTAGGCTACTGAGCTCACAATAAACACATTTTAAACCGCTGAAAGTTACACCTAACACTGAGCTCAATACGCATAATCATTGGACTATATCCAGGCTCGTTTACATTTTGTTTAACAATGAAAAAATACATTCATCATATTTTCACAAAAACTCAGCCATGTTAGCGATAAAATTAATCACTGGGCATTTAGCTGTCAGTTCAGCCATTTATGCAAATAGAGCTTTTGCTACAAGCCAAGTGTCATCAGGATGTGTGTGTGTTGTGGCAGCGCTTTAACTCTGTTGTATTCACTGTTATCTGTGTGATAAACGCCCCACTGATCGCGTTGAATGCTTGCTAATTAAAAGCTATAAATTATGTTTCTATAAGGCGCGTCTGTGAGAGAGATAGCGGGCTCTCAGTGCCTGCTCTTCAGAAGGAGCTGGTAATAGGCCTACTGTCGTCATTAGAAATTAATTAAGAGCAAACGCGATAGGCTCGTATTTTAGGCTATATATTCCAATCTGACTTTCAATTGTCCTGAATGAGGTCTAAATTAAATGCAACGTATTAGGCCTACTTTTTATCTCCAAAATTATTATTAATTTTTTAAAGGCTACTAGTAAAAGTTACCATTTGTATAACAGATATAACAGTTTTACTGAAACCATGGTTAAACTGGTTTAGTTAATTTTGTAAGGGAATGTGATATACAATATGAATAGTAGTGGTAGGTTAGCCTAATATTTATTTACATAGCCTAGTTTTCTATTTAAATTAGTACATACAAATTTTTGTTTATATAATATATGTGTCTATATCTCTCTATCTATCTATCTATCTATCTATCTACACATAATAATATAATACATGTCTGTATATATTAGGCTATTATATAGATATTATATACAGTTTATATACAGTATATAATATTTGTATAATAATATATACACACATATATTTTATAAACACATGTTTTTAATGTTAGATGCCATTAAGCGCGATTAATCGATTTGACTGCACTTTAAATTAAATTAAGAAGGCACTCTCTTATCCACTTGCCAAGCTGATTTGTCTTTGGCTTTAAAAGTGATGCAGGCATATATTTTTTTGCAAAGTATTGTTATAGATCTACATGAGGTATTTTGTGATCTTATAATTAATTTAGTAGGCTATGATATTATTTTACTAGAAAAATCTGTAAATGGCCAAAGATGTCTGAAGACATGTTTTCGAGTCTAATTCTCTCCTCTGTCTGTTTGTGTGGACGGTGGGTGAATTTGCGCGTGACAGGAGGCAGAATGTTTGATATCTGCGCGCACAGGCGCGGAACGGACACTCGTGGCGCGCAGAGCTCTTTGTCATGGATAGGCCCGCGCTCATCTGCGTGATCTCATGTGTTTCCGGTTAGCGGCCACTAAGAGTGGTTGTGCACGAGTAGAGCTCCGGAAAAAAAGAGGTGTCAAACTCGGGTCTGGTAATGCAGAGGGTGTGCGAAACCTGCGCGCTGTCAGTCCTCGCGAAACGCGCTCGAGGTGACAGACAACACGCGAGTGTTATGTCAACAAGTTGACTTACAACATGTGGGGAATTAGCGCGCTGGCACGGATACCTAGATAACGTTATATTTTGGAGCAGAACAGGTTATATCCACGCGCAGAAGCGAGTATCAGCTGTTATGGAGGAGCAGCGGGATCAGGGTGAGGAGGACAGTGTTTCTCTGGCCTCTCCGCAACACGCGCACAGAAACACGAACTTCTTCATTGATAATATCCTGAGACCGGACTTTGGCTGCAGGCGCGAGCGGGGCGCGCGTGCGTCAGTGCGGGGTGTTTCTGCCAGGCGCGCGCTTTGCCCGGGTTCATCATCATCATCATCATCATCATCAGGCTCGTCTCCGGTCGGCGGGCGGGTTCCCGAGGCCGAGAGAGGGAGCACAGAGTCATCCAGTGCTCTGAGTAGCCCAGGTGAAGGTGAAAGCTCCTCGCCCGGGAAAGACTCCCTGTGGCCCGCATGGGTTTATTGCACGAGATACTCTGATCGGCCTTCATCTGGTAAGGCATGGTAACAAATAAAATACTTCTGTTAAGTGTATTTTCTTTCTGTGTTGGCCATATATTATATTGTTACCTAAACTAAAAGCAGGAACATGAAATGTATTTTAATTCCTTTAGTTTTCTGCTATTTACGATCGTTGCGATTTTACTTTCACAAGCTGGAGAAATATTCGAGCTGAGGAAAGCACACACACTGTAGGCTAAAAGTGCCTTCCTCTATAGGGGTTCATCAAACCCTAATGTACCAATTGCTGAAACACACACAGGCACAGAAAAGGCCATAATTTACAACATGCACGATCCAGACCTATTAATACACTGTACAATAATGGGTTTCCATTTATAAGACAATATTTTTTTAATTATTAATTTGAGTTAGTTAATTTATTATTAATTTTTACAATTTTAAATGCCGCAAATATTTGCATTAATCATTTGACCAATGCAATTAAGGAAACGTTGACTATAAACGTACGACAATAATAATATTAATATGTAAATTATTATTATAATAATAACAACTAGATAGGTAAATATTGTAAAGCTTGTGAAAGCCTTGACTGAATGTTTAAAATATATTGTAGAATTCAAGACTGAATTTTTTAAATAACAAGGACAATAATAGCCAATAATCGTCGTCATCTTGGAAAAAGTCTTGTCAGACGCATTGACTAAACGTCGCTTAAAAATAAACGTTATGTAAACGTCTTGCAAGAGCAAAAACTAAACTATATAATTGTTGAATATATAGCCTATGTTAAAATCTAAGAAATTAGCAAACATAATCTGTTTGTTCGATTGAGCTCGAATTTTATCTTTACGCTTGTGGCTTTTGTACTGTTATAAGTTAGTGACATTATTAATTTATTTACTCTCGCACATTTAGCTTATTCTTTTTTATTTCGTTTTTTTTTTTATCAGATGCTACATTTTATTTCTCTTTCTCGTTTAAACATTTAAAATTGAATGAATGGATGATTTTTTTTTTTTTTTTACTTTTTTTACTTTTTTTTTCATTCCCGTGGAAGGTTGTAGGCTATAACCTAAAGTCGCTCAGTCTCTTATGTCTTTGCTGAATTTTGCATTTAAGAACTGGACGTCATAACGAATATAATTTCAGTGAGCACTTTTTAAAATAACCATTTTTTCTCGATGTGAAGAACATAAAAAAAAGGTTAAAGGTTCTTCGGCTACTTTTAAAATAAGAAACAAGTTAGACTCAATTATGACTCAGTATTTTTTATTTGTAACACCATCAACATCATTAAAATATAGTTCATATGTCCACAATACTAATGTCAATACACATTGATAATACACACAATATCAATAGCCTTTGTGTAGAAGTTAAATGAATACATAACGATTCAGATAAAAATGATTCTGTGGTTAAGTAAATACTACTGAAAAAAACTAATTTAATTTAAAATAAGTTGTAATTTAAAATAATACCTAAATAAGTTAGTTCAGGCAAACATTTAAAAACGAAGTAAATTCTATATTAGTGCTCAATTTAAGCTTACATAAATTAAAGCGTAAATATCAGCATTATAAAATTAATTAAAATCTCCTCAACTTTCTGATACCGGTGTTCCCATCATGCACTGGGACATACAAAATAATAAGATTGAATGTTCACTGTTTTCCAGCTGTATTTACTGTATTTTATAATTGCTTTTGTTGTTGTGTAACTTGCTGTTTCGTGACATCTAGAGTTCATTTTCTATTCATACTCAAAAATGATCCATTGAATGTTAGCGTTATTGTGAGATCTGTGTGTTCGGGTGGGTATCATTTTATTATTAAGATATGTTGTCCGTATTATTTACTTAGATGTTCTAAGTTATGCGTTCACTTTAAACTTGGCTTAATTCAGTGCTATATTGTTGGAGTAAAATGGGTACTGCAAATAAACTTCAGTTAAGTAGAAATTACTCAAACTTTAACTGGCAAAAACTCAAACTTTTTACTTTTCTTTGTTAATTTTACTTAATTTAGTTAGGCCTCATTACATTTAGCTTAATTCCATGTGTGAAATTTACTTACAAAATCTGTGTGCAAAACCTTGCAAAATTAAGTAAATTTTACTTATTGTTACTAAGTGATGTTGAAATCAATCGCATGACTGGAATTTCCAAGCTATTGTTGTTTAAAATAAGAAGAATCTCTTCTGATGTGCATTTAAATGCAAGCAACAGCCGTCATTTCACCATCTGGGTTAATATAGACCCTATATAGTCCGGCTATGAACACACTTCTAGCCAGAATAACCTTGAGTTTACGTTTACATGTCGTTTTTTGCCAAAATAACTTGCGGGATGATATTCCATCATGTAAGCAACGTAAACAGTGATTAGCCTACAAGGTGTTTGGTTTCATTTTTTCACTCATTTCATTTCTGTGTTATCTAGTTGTCTATTCTTATGCTATGGTTTAAAGGTCTATTAAATTTTCTCTGACTGCCCAAATTTTGCCTTGTTTTAGCCAAGACGTCGTCTTTTAAACGCAATAGCCTATTGCTTGCTGGGCCAGCGGTGTGGCATCATGACAACAATACCAGTGCTCCATTGTGTGTGTAGTCCAGACTGGCTTTGGCACTTAATGAGCTGGTTGATATTCATGGATTCCTCTCATTGTTGTCTCCACACAAGGCCCTCGAACCCGGAAATTGAAAAAGCAGCATTGCTCCAGTGAGGACAAGCGAGGCAGAACCGCGTTCACGGCCGAGCAGCTGCAGAGACTGAAGACCGAGTTCCAGGAGAGCCGGTATATCGCGGAGCAGCGGCGCCGGGCACTGGCCCTCGAGCTCGGCCTCAACGACGCGCAGATCAAGGTCTGGTTCCAGAACAAGCGGGCGAAACTCAAGAAGGCCAGCGGCTTCAAGAACGGGCTGGCGATGCAGCTGATGGCGCAGGGACTGTACAACCATTCCACCAACACCGTTCAGGAAAAGGACAGGCACTAGCAGAGCAGCCCGATCTCATGAAAGTGCGTATCTATAGCACGAATTGTATTTATCGCGTAATTTAAATAGCCTACGCAACAACAACAAAAAAAAAGTTTTTACGTGCATGATACGCACTTGATGGCTTGTAATAGGCCTACGCACGTACTCCAATTCAAAGGGACATACATATTACCCAAGGGGTTTACAATGCGAGTCGTAGCCTCGTAATTTTTGCATATAAATTGCACGATAAATACAATTCGTGCTACAGATAGGCTACTCATTTTTAATGAGATCGTGTTCAGCAGAGACAAGGAGAGAAAGGACAGAGGGAAGTGAAGCAAGAAAAACTATAGTACTTGACCGGACGACAAAAATGGGAGATCATATCAACCTTTTTTGGACGAGCGGGTGTTTTTTATATGTGGAATTGATGAAAACGCTGCCCTCTGATTTTGAGGATTCAATTCAAATCGCGTTTGTTGTTTGAAATTGTTACATGCAACTATCTGTCAAATGGAACTTTACATGTCATCAACAATTCTTGTTTATGCTGTTAAAAGCAATATATCTTCGTGCCAAAGATTTTATTCGATTCATGTATTCATATTACAATAGGCTACATTTTTTATATTTTTCTTTGCTGATGGGACTTGGGATAATAATGGGATACTTATCTGATATCAGATATTATTCTTTACAAGATATTTAATACTGTATCCAAATAAAAACATTTTGTACCTGCAAAACGCTGCCATTTATTCTCCTGGACTTCTGTTACTTTGTCCCTTTATTATTATATTTTTCAGAGAGTAACCAAAGTCATCAAACTCGCTTCGTCTTGTTTCGCCATTATGTTTAGGCTACTCAAGTTTCTTGACTCTCGCATAATTTTACATGACAGTCTGTCATGTCAGTTTATAGAAATATGTAATGCAAGTAAAACAATATAATGTGACATCTCCACACAGACAGCGTGATTATAGTCTGATGCATGTTAAATCAATAGACCATCCAAAACACTAAACGACTGAAACTGCTCAAATACCCCAAATAAGGTTTATTAGTTAACATTAGATAACGTATTAACTAACATGAACTAACCATGAGCAATACATTTGTAACTCTATTTGTTCATCTTAGTTGTAAATTTGTAAATACAGCTGCTAATTGTTTGTTCATGTTAGTTCACAGCGCATTAATACTGTTGACAAGATGTTAATAAAGTATTAGTAAATTAACCAGATTAATAAATGCTGTAAGTGCAGTTCATAATTACTTCATGCTAACTAATGTAACTAATGTTAACTAATTAACCTTATTGTAAAGTGTTGCCGCAATATTTAAATATAGACTGATAACAACAGATTTATTTATTTATATTAATTTTATATTTATGTGGGAAGACAAAGACGTGGTGCAAAATATATCGTGTTAACTGAAAGAGTAGCTATACAACACTTGCATACTAGCCTACTAATAGTCTACGTATAACAATAATATTTTGATTGAAGGGAAAGTAAAGCTTGTTATTTCTAAACTGTTATCCGCTAATCCCCGTTTAGCTGCATGGCTCTGAGAGTTTGAGAACAGGATAGGCTGTAGTGACTTTTTCGATGTTTTGTGGGCATACCTTGCCTTTTCTGTAACCGATTAATCAAAGCAATGTCAGAGTCAGAGAGTCGTGAACACCTTATCCAGATGTGAATGAATCACTGTTTGTTTTCTGAAGCTCATGGCCTGAAGCATATGGCATCTCTCTCTCTCTCTCTCTCTCTCTCTCTCTCTCTCTCTCTCTCTCTCTCTCTCTCTCTCTCTCTCTCTCTCTCTCTCTCTCTCTCTCTCTCTCTCTCACACACACAAACACACACGAGACGCGCCCGGACAGGCTCAGTGAGAGCAGCAATCACACACTGTCAAGTTCAGAAGTGAGTCACACTTCATTGAGATCCTAAACCTGTTTAAAACCACAATAGTAAATAGACTTCAAAATATGTTTGAGAAACTCCTGCCTATAACTGTAATCTCTCTCATCTCGACCGCGCTATCGTTTGAAGACCCAGATTGAAGACATGCAAACGAGCTGTTCCTGGCAGAAGTTATTCTCCATCTATCACTGCTATAAAGCTCACTTCTCCTCTTGTCTTCTGAGATTTCGTGTCTAATACTGATCAACAGACAAGAAACAGATAACCGATAACACCAGACAATTACAACAGGAAAATCAGGGATTACTGAGTGTAAAAAGGTTTTATTCACACAGATAAACCCGTAGCCTTATCGAAATTGACGTCAAAACATTTAGAAACTATTGAAAGAATATTTGGGACCTATATAGCCTAGCTATTTCGTGCACAATTTATACGCACAGTGTCGTTGTCAAAATAACTATAAAAAGTTACACAGTGATACTCATTTGACGTGTTTAGGCTATACTATATCAGCAGTATTTTAGGTCAAAAGACCAATGAACTAAACTAAATTAAACTAGCCTACATTAATGCGTTTAGCAGATGCTTTTATCTATGGCGACTTGCAACAGAGGAAACTGAGCAATATTACACAACTAATGCAGCTAGAGGTGAAATGCAAAGAAGAGGAAGGTGTGTGTGTGTTTGTTTAGATGTTGTTTAGTATATGTTGTTGTTGTTTAGTGTTGGTTTCAAATATATATATATATATATTAAAAAAAAACATAAAAAAAAACATTCTGGCAACTTGCCATAGTGTAACAACACTGTAAAAAATAAGCGTTTACATAACATTCATTACTCAGATGTAGGAGAACACGTATTAAGTGTGGGCCTTTGAGCTGTGAATGCTGTTGGTTCAACAACAAAATCTGTAAGTGTACATTTTTAGAAATTCGGAATAGCTATACACGTAAAAAAAAAAAAAAATAAATAAATAATAATTAAAAAAAATCATTGATTTCTGACAATATTGCTTATTTTTATATTTAAGAATTGGGTTTTAAATATAAGCCATTCTTGAAAATAAGAGTTTTAATTACAAAAAAAAAAAAAAAAAAACTAACCTTTTTAAGATGGGGCATTTGGGCACTACTGAAATGTTCAACGGCGAATATGATTAGATATACACATACAGGCCTATATAAGAGCAATGGAAACATCAGAGATCTCATCAGATTTATTCCAGAGTCCACTTGCTTAAATGTTTTTTAGCAGTGCTTTTGTTTGTGTCATGTTTTATATATATATATATATATATATATATATATATATATATATATATATATATATATATATATATATATATATATATATATATATATATATATCAACAAACCAGTCTTACGTTCTGTATCTATAGCCTACTGAACTGTTGAAAGATTTTTTTTCCTTTTTATTTTCTTCTCATTATTTCTCTTTTAAGATTATTAAATATACACAGTGCCCCCCGGATCTTCAGCGACAGCGTAATTAAAAGTTATGAACTGAAATCGGAAATCCGTTTAACTGAAGTCACTTTAGATCGAAGAACAGAATGCTAGAATTATAGCGCAACTCATGGCTTGTGAAATCATTTAAATGCCATCGATGTTGGAACCAGACATATTTCAGCAGGACAGGTCTCCACTGGCACTCAGCAGGGCTCGGGCAGATCTCCATCTGTGTCTTGGTTTTCCACCGACAGTATTTTTGGAATGAAGTTCCTGTCGGACCGTGGATAACGCGTTTAAAGCCGGTCACAGCATGGTGTGTGTGTGTGTGGTCCACCGCGCATCAGTCCTCCACTGAAACCCCCTCGCCAAGCGCGCATTTGTTCATTGTAGGCTACTATGCGAATACAACGAATCACTTTATTTTTAAAGTATGATATATGGGTGTATTTGGCAATCGGTTAATGTCCTTTACGAACATGACTCTCTGTGTGTGTGTAGACAGACAGACAAACAAGTTTTAAACCCTGGGAAAGTGTGCTGGGACAAATGATCATACACTGTAAAAAATTTGCTGTAGTTTTGCAGCTGTTTGCCAGTAACTTACTGTAGATTTAAATTTATTTTATTTACTGGCAACAGTTTGTTCAAAGTTAAATGAACATTAAACATTAACAAGTCTTTGTCTTTAAAGAATAAAATTATAAAATAACAATCTAATGCAAAGCATTCTGGGAACCAGAAATCTTCAACAACCTTTTTCTGTTTTTTTCCTTCAGATTTTGGTTCCCAGAATGCTTTGCATGAGGATGTTATTTTAGTTTTATTCTGTAAAGATAAAGACTTGTTAATGTTTAATGTTCATTTAATTTTGAACAAATTGTTGCCAGTAAATAACATCAATTTAAATCTACAGTAAGTTACTGGCAAGTAGCTGCCAGTAATACTGTAATTTCTACAGATTTTTCTAACAGTGTATGTGTTGGCACTATACTGAGAAATAAAACAGGAATATTTTAAAAGTATAGGCCCGGAATAAAGAGGTTAATCAAACATTACTGGAATGTTCTGCAACCTCAAAAGAATGTTCTATTTCCACAAAAGAAAACAATTCATGGCAAAAAAAAAAAGTATGGCAACATTCTTAGAAAGTTCAACTAAAGGTACTAAACACAAACTGATTATAACTGGTATGGGAAATGTTTGGTGATGAGACGGGGCTAAAGGCGCATCAGGGTAAACGCGCCTTTGATTTATTTTCCTCTAAACCTCTAGATGGCGCAAAACTTGCCGAAGCACTTTCCATACCATCCGCTTTTCGAGATGCACGTGGATTTTTGGCTGATCCGTAAGTCCGCAAAGTTGATTCTGCGCTAATTTCATCTAATATTTTATGGTTTTTTATGTTGTAGATTTAAGTAGCAATTACAAACTTTTAATTTAGACCCTAAGAATCATATTAGCTTGTACAAAAATGGCATTATATGACCCCTTTAAAAAGCGATTTCTTTAAAAGCAAATCTCTCCCTTTGCTTTGAACTTTGAGCATTGTAACTTTGCAGATGTTGTTTATGCTCAAACAGCAACATTACACACTAACTAAAGTTAGGAAAGTGAAATCACAATCAACCACCACTTTAAAAACGTATTATTTTATCTAAAGTATTTGCGTCAATGTGTGTTATTTACCCCGTGTGTCTGGGGCAAAAAAACCTCATTGAAACCTCATAGGCTACTCATCTCATAAGATTTAAAAAAAATCTCATAAGATTTCAATACAAACATACTTTTTTTCTGAAATCATAAGCTATGGGAGTTGTGAAAAGCACATTTATCTTTAGGTGTGCCTTTAGCCCCTTTGTACAATATGTTTACATTCATAATAATAATCTGGGTAACACTTTAGAATACTGTTCCTTCATTAATGAATAATTACACAGGAACAAACGAGTAACGCATTATTAACTTTCTAGTAACTACTATTAACTAACAAGAAACTGAATAACAAATTAGTAAGTAATAGCGCTCAGTTGAATGTAGTAGTTCATTATTAGCTAATCAGTAACTACAATTTTTTCATACCTCCTAGAGAACTACTATCTACAGGTTCATAATTAACATGAATAATGCATAATTTATAATAAAAGGTAATGGTAACCCACTAGTAATGACTCAAGTATTACTACATCATTCTAAAGGAACTACTAATTATTTGGATCAGTATTCTAAAGTGAAAAACATGATAACTACCTAATATTGACTGAAGTCATTGTAAGCTTTTGAGATTTTTGTAAGATTTTGAATAGTAATACCTTCCAATGGATTGGGTGACACTTTAGTCATTACTAGTGCGTTCCCATGATCTTCACTTAGAATACTGATCCAAATAATTAGTAGTTCCTTTAGAAAGATGTAGTAACACTTGATTCATTACTATTCAAAACCTTACAAAGGCCTTAAAAGCTTACAGTGACTTCAGTCAATATTAGGTATTTATCATGTTTTTCACTTTAGAATACTGATCCAAATTATTAGTAGTTTCTTTAGAATGATGTAGTAACACTTGATTCATTACTAATGGGCTACCATTACCTTATATTAAACATTGTGCATTATAAATATTTATTAACCTGTATATAGTAGTTCTTAGTAGTCTTCAGTGAGGTATGAAAATAGTTACTGATTAGCTAATAGTGAACTACCACATCCGATTGAATGCTACTACTTACTAATTCGTTAATCAGAGTTTCTTGTTAGTTAATAGTAGTTACTACAATGTTAATAGTGCGTTACTCATTTGTTCCTGTGTAGGTATTCATTAATGAAGGAACAGTATTCTAAAGTGTTACCATAATCTGTTTTAGGTTGCCAGTGGTGAGACATTACACTACATGTGTGGTAAAACTAATGGTTCAACTCTGAATTCTGACAAGCCATTATTCCTTGATAATGTGACCTTATATTTAATGTTACTGCTCCTGCTGCTACTTCAGTGATATAGGTCAACCATAAACAGCCTTCAACTAGACAAATGAAATTTGTACCTATACTTGCTATATTCAGATTTTTGAAAATCATAGAAAAAAACTTGTTTATCACATTGAACTTCACAGCACATAAATGACATGTATAAATGAAAAGTTTGTGTGGCACACCCTAAACCTAAACAAGCTGCAAATATTGGCAGCCACATTAAAAAAAAGGATCACTTTTATTGAATAGAGTTTTAAAATAACACTGCGATTATTTTGAGATTAAAAATGTAAGGGACATGGATGAGAAGGGCTTGAAATAAGCAACTAACACATGCCACTGATAATGACTGTCAAAGCAAATAATCACTTTTGTAATGTTGTAAAGTCTGATGCACAAACTAATATTTATAAAATAAAAAAGTAATGAAAAGTTTAAATACTGAGGAAGCAGGAGAGAATTAGAAACAGAGGGAATGAGTTTAAAATACAGGAAACACTTGGAGACTGATCACAGGGTGTGTGTCAGAAGAGGAAACGCCACTGAGTGTGTGTGTGTGTGTGTGTGTGTGTGTGTGTGTGCGTGTGTGTGTGTGCGTGTGTGCGTGTGTGTGTGTGTGTTTCTTCATCACTGAAAGGTTTCAGATCTGATGTGACAGTATAACACATCAGCACCGCATGAGGCTGAAGTCACCATACTGGCAGGAGAGAACACTAACCATCAGATAAAATGCTTTCGCCCTCCAGGCAAAGAGTTAGAACTGGCCAATATCACCGTCAGACTGACTTTAACCTGCAGATCCTCAAGTATTTATTATCCAGCTAAAAACATATCTGTTAAAAATCACATGTGATAGTTTTACTTTTCACTGTGTTTTATTTAAATAATAGATATTAAACTGTTAAATGTTACTCTTATGCACCGATGTATCGGCCGCCGGTATTTATCGGGCAGTTTTTGAACAGTTTAAAACCATCTGCATATTGGCTATCATGAAAAATGAACTGCGTGAAGGCACTGAGAGGTGTAATGTCTGTTGCATAATCCAACATTTTCTCTGGGCAAAATAATTCAATTGTATGAAGCAGGGCTGCACAATAAGGACTTCCATGGGCCGGCGTGAACCGTCACAGCCCCCGACCGAGCTAGTGCTGCAATGGTGATGAAAGTTTATCCTTTGTAAATGTTTTTAAGCCTAGCCAATTTAAAGATTCAAGCACAAGGAGATGCGAAACAGAACTCAATTTGGGACTTGCCGTGTGAGAAGTTTTGTGTGCACACATCCAAAGCGTGCGCCCGGAAAGCAGCGTCTCAGACATCAGGACGAATACTGGACTGAGTGCTCTTACGCTTCTTCTTGTGCATTAACGGACAAATTCACACAAAATGATATCAAAATACCCATCTTGAAGAATATCCTAAACACAGAGGGTTGTGGCTGAAGTGAATGTAAACAGTTGAGAAATCAGTATTGGATTCGTGCAGCTCTTAAAGTGACAGCAGCCTAATATTCCTGCTGCGCTGCTGTCTGTTTTAATGTCAATCAAACAACAAAAGACAAAAAAACTACTCTTAACTAAATAACTTTTGTACCTTTAAAATATTTTATTTATACAGCAGTGTTATATTTGATTACTTTATAGTGATGCACTGATATAAAAACTTTGTCCGATACCGATAACCCTTTATATTTGCAAGCCGATAACCAAAAGATATTGACCAATAAATCTAAATCCAAGTTTTTATTTAATTTTTGAGAGCCTGATTTCAAAAACAAAAGTCTCAACATTGAAATTAATGTCCCAAGCACACAATAATGTTCTCATGACAATTTTGTGTCGCCGCCGCCGGTTTGACAGACTTCTGCTGCACATGCTTGCACTGAACTGTATTCAGTATACTTTATTCAATTTCTGTACCTGAAAATATTAGACCTACCTGAAAAGCACTGTTTATTAGGGCCCGAGCACCGATGGTGAGAGGACCCTATTGTTTTTGCTCCGTTTATTAGGGCCCGAGCACCGATGGTGAGAGGACCCTATTGTTTTTGCTCCGTTTATTAGGGCCCGAGCACCGATGGTGAGAGGACCCTATTGTTTTTGCTCCGTTTATTAGGGCCCGAGCACCGATGGTGAGAGGACCCTATTGTTTTTGCTCCGTTTATTAGGGCCCGAGCACCGATGGTGAGAGGACCCTATTGTTTTTGCTCCGTTTATTCTTCTTCTTCTTCTTCTTCTTCTCCAAAGTGAATCGCTTTTTAGAGGGCCTAAACATGCTCGAAAACTCATGAAACTTTGCACACGCTTCAGAAGTGGTGAAAATTTACGTGTGATATGGTTTTCAGAATTGGGGGGGGCAAATTCGGTAAATTATTGCCCCCACATTTTGCCCCGGCTCCTGGTTTCACGTACAGGTATGAAATTTGGTACATACATGTAATGACCCAATACCTACAGAAAAGTCTCTTGGAGCATAGCCCTAAACACAACAGGAAGTGAGCTATTTTGAACTTCCTCCTAGATTTTGGGCATTTTTCGTAATTTCCTGATGTTGTACTTTAACGAACTCCTCCTACAGATTTGATCTGATCCTCTTCAAATTTGGTGAGTGTAATCTTAAGGCCTTTGTGACGTTAAATTGCGAAGATCTAGAGTTTTCGTCGAAGGGTGTGCCCTCGGCGGCCTGACAAACATCTATCTATAAATTACAGGAACGTCTGTCTGTCTGTCTGTCTGTGTGTGTGTGTGTCTGTTCCTCGCATATCTCTCGAACTGTTAGTCCGATTAATTTCAAACTCGACAGGTGTCTTGCCACGGGCACGAGTAAGTGCAGTGCCAAGTTTGACATTGTTTGGATGAGAAATGCAAAAGATATCGTTAAATATATCATTTTTAGAAGGTTGTGGTTTAAAAATAAACATTCTGACATTAGAGAGTTGTATCAGTCAAAGAAGCCCCAAGAAGGCTGTGGTTTAAAAATAAACATTCTGACATAAACACTCAGTCAGCTACACTGTTTTCTTCTGAATATTATAGTTTGGTTCCCGAACGTGATAAATCCATCTATCTATAAATTACAGAAACGTCCGTCTGTCTGTCTGTGTGTTATTCGCATATCTCTCAAATGTGAGATAACCACTAAATGTGTGAAAACCACTATTTTCTGTTTCAAACTTTCACATAGCATCTTTAGGTTATAACAACATTGAAAATCAAAATCTGGATTTGAATTTTTTTAAGATTTATTATAAAAACGGATTATTTTTTCCCAAAAATGCAATAAATTCATGACTTTTTTTTTTTCAAAATGCTATTAATCCATTGAATCAATATAAAGTTATTTTTGATCATATTGCCATCGCAAGAAATATCTCCTGAACTTTTTTGACGGCGATCAGCTCACAAAAACTGATTTTGCACGGGCACTTTGCACTGCTCCCTGAATCGAGGTGCTTATTCATTTGTGGATGTAAACTGAATCTGTAAGTCAGCTATGCTGTTAGTGTTTACTTCTGAATATTATATTTCATTCTGGTGCGCTTAACGTTGTCGCTACTGTGTAATAGTAGCCTATGCTATTCACCAACTAAACATATCCTATTCAATGCGTTCACAGTCTCTTTCACGGGCATCATTTGTAGTTGCCTATTCACAAACTGTTTGCTCAAGCATAGCGTTTTCTCGGAGTTCACTGTGTGCTTTTTACCATGCACAAATAAAAATATCACTGAACTTTTGCTGTGTAATTGTAACAATGAGCACACACCAAACCAACAATTACTAAAAACACACACAAAAACTGATTTTGCACGGGCATTTTTTGCACTAGTTCACCCAATTTCGGCCTTTTGGTGATATATGCATGATCAGATAAGTTCAATATTAATGTTGCTTGCAGTTCTGATGTTGCTAGGCAACCACAGACAGCCTGCAGTAACTCAGGCATACAATTTTCAATCTGCCCCAAACTTCACATGTTTGATAAGAGTCCTGTCCTGAACACATGCCAATGCTCATTATGATTATAGCAATAGCGCCACCTGCTGGTAGCAGGAAGTGTGGCAAATACAAAACGTGCTCGAAAAATCATGAAACTTTGCACACGCTTCAGAAGTGGTGACAATTTACGTGTGATGTGGTTTTAAAAATTGGATGGGGCAAAATGGCTTACTTATTGCCCCTACATTTTACCCCGGCTCGACGTTTCACGTACAGGTATGAAATTTGGTACACACATGTAAGGACCCAATACCTACAAAAAAGTCTCTTGGAGCATAGCCCTAAACACAACAGGAAGTCAGTTATTTTGAACTTCCTGTCAGATTTTGGGCAGTTTTTGCCATTTCCTGATGTTGTACTTTAACAAACTCCTCCTACAGTTTTGATCTGATCCTCTTCAAATTTGGTGAGTGTAATCTTAAGGCCTTTCCTAAAGGTGCCGGGTGGCGGTGGCAGGGGTGCGAGGGCCCTTTTCATCGCTGCTTGCAGCTTTAATTAGGGCCCGAGCACCGATGGTGAGAGGACCCTATTGTTTTTGCTCCGTTTATTATTCTTCTTCTTCTTCTTCTTCTCCAAAGTGAATCGCTTTTTAGAGGGCCTAAACATGCTCGAAAACTCATGAAACTTTGCACACGCTTCAGAAGTGGTGAAAATTTACGTGTGATATGGTTTTCAGAATTGGGGGGGGCAAATTCGGTAAATTATTGCCCCCACATTTTGCCCCGGCTCCTGGTTTCACGTACAGGTATGAAATTTGGTACATACATGTAATGACCCAATACCTACAGAAAAGTCTCTTGGAGCATAGCCCTAAACACAACAGGCAGTGAGCTATTTTGAACTTCCTCCTGGATTTTGGGCATTTTTCGTAATTTCCTGATGTTGTACTTTAACGAACTCCTCCTACAGATTTGATCTGATCCTCTTCAAATTTGGTGAGTGTAATCTTAAGGCCTTTGTGACGTTAAATTGCGAAGATCTAGAGTTTTCGTCGAAGGGTGTGCCCTCGGCGGCCTGACAAACATCTATCTATAAATTACAGGAACGTCTGTCTGTCTGTCTGTCTGTCTGTGTGTGTGTGTGTCTGTTCCTCGCATATCTCTCGAACCGTTAGTCCGATTGATTTCAAACTCGACAGGTGTCTCGCCACGGGCACGAGTAAGTGCAGTGCCAAGTTTGACATTGTTTGGATGAGAAATGCAAAAGATATCGTTAAATATATCATTTTTAGAAGGTTGTGGTTTAAAAATAAACATTCTGACATTAGAGAGTTGTATCGGTCAAAGAAGCCCCAAGAAGGCTGTGGTTTAAAAATAAACATTCTGACATAAACACTCAGTCAGCTACACTGTTTACTTCTGAATATTATAGTTTGGTTCCCGAACGTGATAAATCCATCTATCTATAAATTACAGAAACGTCCGTCTGTCTGTCTGTGTGTTATTCGCATATCTCTCGAATGTGAGATAACCACTAAATGTGTGAAAACCACTATTTTCTGTTTCAAACTTTCACATAGCATCTTTAGGTTATAACAACATTGAAAATCAAAATCTGGATTTGAATTTTTTAAGATTTATTATAAAAACGGATTATTTTTTCCCAAAAATGCAATAAATTCATGACTTTTTTTTTTTTTTTCAAAATGTTATTAATCCATTGAATCAATATAAAGTTATTTTTGATCATATTGCCATCGCAAGAAATATCTCCTGAACTTTTTTGACGGCGATCAGCTCACAAAAACTGATTTTGCACGGGCACTTTGCACTGCTCCCTGAATCGAGGTGCTTATTCATTTGTGGATGTAAACTGAATCTGTAAGTCAGCTATGCTGTTAGTGTTTACTTCTGAATATTATATTTCATTCTGGTGCGCTTAACGTTGTCGCTACTGTGTAATAGTAGCCTATGCTATTCACCAACTAAACATATCCTATTCAATGCGTTCACAGTCTCTTTCACGGGCATCATTTGTAGTTGCCTATTCACAAACTGTTTGCTCAAGCATAGCGTTTTCTCGGAGTTCACTGTGTGCTTTTTACCATGCACAAATAAAAATATCACTGAACTTTTGCTGTGTAATTGTAACAATGAGCACACACCAAACCAACAATTACTAAAAACACACACAAAAACTGATTTTGCACGGGCATTTTTTGCACTAGTTCACCCAATTTCGGCCTTTTGGTGATATATGCATGATCAGATAAGTTCAATATTAATGTTGCTTGCAGTTCTGATGTTGCTAGGCAACCACAGACAGCCTGCAGTAACTCAGGCATACAATTTTCAATCTGCCCCAAACTTCACATGTTTGATAAGAGTCCTGTCCTGAACACATGCCAATGCTCATTATGATTATAGCAATAGCGCCACCTGCTGGTAGCAGGAAGTGTGGCAAATACAAAACGTGCTCGAAAAATCATGAAACTTTGCACACGCTTCAGAAGTGGTGACAATTTACGTGTGATGTGGTTTTAAAAATTGGATGGGGCAAAATGGCTTACTTATTGCCCCTACATTTTACCCCGGCTCGACGTTTCACGTACAGGTATGAAATTTGGTACACACATGTAAGGACCCAATACCTACAAAAAAGTCTCTTGGAGCATAGCCCTAAACACAACAGGAAGTCAGTTATTTTGAACTTCCTGTCAGATTTTGGGCAGTTTTTGCCATTTCCTGATGTTGTACTTTAACAAACTCCTCCTACAGTTTTGATCTGATCCTCTTCAAATTTGGTGAGTGTAATCTTAAGGCCTTTCCTAAAGGTGCCGGGTGGCGGTGGCAGGGGTGCGAGGGCCCTTTTCATCGCTGCTTGCAGCTTTAATTATTATTCTTCTTCTTCTTCTCCAAAGTGAATCGCTTTTTAGAGGGCCTAAACATGCTCGAAAACTCATGAAACTTTGCACACGCTTCAGAAGTGGTGAAAATTTACGTGTGATATGGTTTTCAGAATTGGGGGGGGCAAATTCGGTAAATTATTGCCCCCACATTTTGCCCCGGCTCCTGGTTTCACGTACAGGTATGAAATTTGGTACATACATTTAATGACCCAATCCCTACAGAAAAGTCTCTTGGTGCATAGCCCTAAACACAACAGGAAGTGAGCTATTTTGAACTTCCTCCTGGATTTTGGGCATTTTTCGTAATTTCCTGATGTTGTACTTTAACGAACTCCTCCTACAGATTTGATCTGATACTCTTCGAATTTGGTGAGTGTAATCTTAAGGCCTTTGTGACGTTAAATTGCGAAGATCTAGAGTTTTCGTCGAAGGGTGTGCCCTCGGCGGCCTGACAAACATCTATCTATAAATTACAGGAACGTCTGTCTGTCTGTCTGTCTGTGTGTGTGTGTGTCTGTTCCTCGCATATCTCTCGAACCGTTAGTCCGATTGATTTCAAACTCGACAGGTGTCTCGCCACGGGCACGAGTAAGTGCAGTGCCAAGTTTGACATTGTTTGGATGAGAAATGCAAAAGATATCGTTAAATATATCATTTTTAGAAGGTTGTGGTTTAAAAATAAACATTCTGACATTAGAGAGTTGTATCGGTCAAAGAAGCCCCAAGAAGGCTGTGGTTTAAAAATAAACATTCTGACATAAACACTCAGTCAGCTACACTGTTTACTTCTGAATATTATAGTTTGGTTCCCGAACGTGATAAATCCATCTATCTATAAATTACAGAAACGTCCGTCTGTCTGTCTGTGTGTTATTCGCATATCTCTCGAATGTGAGATAACCACTAAATGTGTGAAAACCACTATTTTCTGTTTCAAACTTTCACATAGCATCTTTAGGTTATAACAACATTGAAAATCAAAATCTGGATTTGAATTTTTTAAGATTTATTATAAAAACGGATTATTTTTTCCCAAAAATGCAATAAATTCATGACTTTTTTTTTTTTTTCAAAATGCAATTAATCCATTGAATCAATATAAAGTTATTTTTGATCATATTGCCATCGCAAGAAATATCTCCTGAACTTTTTTGACGGCGATCAGCTCACAAAAACTGATTTTGCACGGGCACTTTGCACTGCTCCCTGAATCGAGGTGCTTATTCATTTGTGGATGTAAACTGAATCTGTAAGTCAGCTATGCTGTTAGTGTTTACTTCTGAATATTATATTTCATTCTGGTGCGCTTAACGTTGTCGCTACTGTGTAATAGTAGCCTATGCTATTCACCAACTAAACATATCCTATTCAATGCGTTCACAGTCTCTTTCACGGGCATCATTTGTAGTTGCCTATTCACAAACTGTTTGCTCAAGCATAGCGTTTTCTCAGAGTTCACTGTGTGCTTTTTACCATGCACAAATAAAAATGTCACTGAACTTTTGCTGTGTAATTGTAACAATGAGCACACACCAAACCAACAATTACTAAAAACACACACAAAAACTGATTTTGCACGGGCATTTTTTGCACTAGTTCACCCAATTTCGGCCTTTTGGTGATATATGCATGATCAGATAAGTTCAATATTAATGTTGCTTGCAGTTCCGATGTTGCTAGGCAACCACAGACAGCCTGCAGTAACTCAGGCATACAATTTTCAATCTGCCCCAAACTTCACATGTTTGATAAGAGTCCTGTCCTGAACACATGACCATGCTCATATTTGGTTATAGCAATAGCGCCACCTGCTGGTAGCAGGAAGTGTGGCAAATACAAAACGTACTCGAAAAATCATGAAACTTTGCACACGCTTCAGAAGTGGTGAAAATTTACGTGTGATATGGTTTTCAAAATTGGGTGGGGCAAAATGGCTTAATTATTGCCCCTACATCTTGCCCCGGCTCGACGTTTCACGTACAGGTATGAAATTTGGTACATACATGTAATGACCCAATACCTACAAAAAAGTCTCTTGGAGCGTAGCCCTAAACACAACAGGAAGTCAGCTATTTTGAACTTCCTCTCAGATTTTGGGCAGTTTTTGCCATTTCCTGATGTTGTACTTTAACAAACTCCTCCTACAGTTTTGATCTGATCCTCTTCAAATTTGGTGAGTGTAATCTTAAGGCCTTTCCTAAAGGTGCCGGGTGGCGGTGGCAGGGGTGCGAGGGCCCTTTCCATCGCTGCTTGCAGCTTTAATTAGGGCCCGAGCACCGATGGTGAGAGGACCCTATTGTTTTTGCTCCGTTTATTATTATTAGGGCCCGAGCACCGATGGTGAGAGGACCCTATTGTTTTTGCTCCGTTTATTATTCTTCTTCTTCTTCTTCTCCAAAGTGAATCGCTTTTTAGAGGGCCTAAACATGCTCGAAAACTCATGAAACTTTGCACACGCTTCAGAAGTGGTGAAAATTTACGTGTGATATGGTTTTCAGAATTGGGGGGGGCAAATTCGGTAAATTATTGCCCCCACATTTTGCCCCGGCTCCTGGTTTCACGTACAGGTATGAAATTTGGTACATACATGTAATGACCCAATACCTACAGAAAAGTCTCTTGGAGCATAGCCCTAAACACAACAGGAAGTGAGCTATTTTGAACTTCCTCCTGGATTTTGGGCATTTTTCGTAATTTCCTGATGTTGTACTTTAACGAACTCCTCCTACAGATTTGATCTGATCCTCTTCAAATTTGGTGAGTGTAATCTTAAGGCCTTTGTGACGTTAAATTGCGAAGATCTAGAGTTTTCGTCGAAGGGTGTGCCCTCGGCGGCCTGACAAACATCTATCTATAAATTACAGGAACGTCTGTCTGTCTGTCTGTCTGTGTGTGTGTGTGTCTGTTCCTCGCATATCTCTCGAACCGTTAGTCCGATTAATTTCAAACTCGACAGGTGTCTTGCCACGGGCACGAGTAAGTGCAGTGCCAAGTTTGACATTGTTTGGATGAGAAATGCAAAAGATATCGTTAAATATATCATTTTTAGAAGGTTGTGGTTTAAAAATAAACATTCTGACATTAGAGAGTTGTATCAGTCAAAGAAGCCCCAAGAAGGTTGTGGTTTAAAAATAAACATTCTGACATAAACACTCAGTCAGCTACACTGTTTACTTCTGAATATTATAGTTTGGTTCCCGAACGTGATAAATCCATCTATCTATAAATTACAGAAACGTCCGTCTGTCTGTCTGTGTGTTATTCGCATATCTCTCAAATGTGAGATAACCACTAAATGTGTGAAAACCACTATTTTCTGTTTCAAACTTTCACATAGCATCTTTAGGTTATAACAACATTGAAAATCAAAATCTGGATTTGAATTTTTTTAAGATTTATTATAAAAACGGATTATTTTTTCCCAAAAATGCAATAAATTCATGACTTTTTTTTTTTCAAAATGCTATTAATCCATTGAATCAATATAAAGTTATTTTTGATCATATTGCCATCGCAAGAAATATCTCCTGAACTTTTTTGACGGCGATCAGCTCACAAAAACTGATTTTGCACGGGCACTTTGCACTGCTCCCTGAATCGAGGTGCTTATTCATTTGTGGATGTAAACTGAATCTGTAAGTCAGCTATGCTGTTAGTGTTTACTTCTGAATATTATATTTCATTCTGGTGCGCTTAACGTTGTCGCTACTGTGTAATAGTAGCCTATGCTATTCACCAACTAAACATATCCTATTCAATGCGTTCACAGTCTCTTTCACGGGCATCATTTGTAGTTGCCTATTCACAAACTGTTTGCTCAAGCATAGCGTTTTCTCGGAGTTCACTGTGTGCTTTTTACCATGCACAAATAAAAATATCACTGAACTTTTGCTGTGTAATTGTAACAATGAGCACACACCAAACCAACAATTACTAAAAACACACACAAAAACTGATTTTGCACGGGCATTTTTTGCACTAGTTCACCCAATTTCGGCCTTTTGGTGATATATGCATGATCAGATAAGTTCAATATTAATGTTGCTTGCAGTTCTGATGTTGCTAGGCAACCACAGACAGCCTGCAGTAACTCAGGCATACAATTTTCAATCTGCCCCAAACTTCACATGTTTGATAAGAGTCCTGTCCTGAACACATGCCAATGCTCATTATGATTATAGCAATAGCGCCACCTGCTGGTAGCAGGAAGTGTGGCAAATACAAAACGTGCTCGAAAAATCATGAAACTTTGCACACGCTTCAGAAGTGGTGACAATTTACGTGTGATGTGGTTTTAAAAATTGGATGGGGCAAAATGGCTTACTTATTGCCCCTACATTTTACCCCGGCTCGACGTTTCACGTACAGGTATGAAATTTGGTACACACATGTAAGGACCCAATACCTACAAAAAAGTCTCTTGGAGCATAGCCCTAAACACAACAGGAAGTCAGTTATTTTGAACTTCCTGTCAGATTTTGGGCAGTTTTTGCCATTTCCTGATGTTGTACTTTAACAAACTCCTCCTACAGTTTTGATCTGATCCTCTTCAAATTTGGTGAGTGTAATCTTAAGGCCTTTCCTAAAGGTGCCGGGTGGCGGTGGCAGGGGTGTGAGGGCCCTTTTCATCGCTGCTTGCAGCTTTAATTCTTCTTCTTCTTCTTCTCCAAAGTGAATCGCTTTTTAGAGGGCCTAAACATGCTCGAAAACTCATGAAACTTTGCACACGCTTCAGAAGTGGTGAAAATTTACGTGTGATATGGTTTTCAGAATTGGGGGGGGCAAATTCGGTAAATTATTGCCCCCACATTTTGCCCCGGCTCCTGGTTTCACGTACAGGTATGAAATTTGGTACATACATGTAATGACCCAATACCTACAGAAAAGTCTCTTGGAGCATAGCCCTAAACACAACAGGAAGTGAGCTATTTTGAACTTCCTCCTAGATTTTGGGCATTTTTCGTAATTTCCTGATGTTGTACTTTAACGAACTCCTCCTACAGATTTGATCTGATCCTCTTCAAATTTGGTGAGTGTAATCTTAAGGCCTTTGTGACGTTAAATTGCAAAGATCTAGAGTTTTCGTCGAAGGGTGTGCCCTCGGCGGCCTGACAAACATCTATCTATAAATTACAGGAACGTCTGTCTGTCTGTCTGTCTGTGTGTGTGTGTGTCTGTTCCTCGCATATCTCTCGAACCGTTAGTCCGATTAATTTCAAACTCGACAGGTGTCTTGCCACGGGCACGAGTAAGTGCAGTGCCAAGTTTGACATTGTTTGGATGAGAAATGCAAAAGATATCGTTAAATATATCATTTTTAGAAGGTTGTGGTTTAAAAATAAACATTCTGACATTATAGAGTTGTATCGGTCAAAGAAGCCCCAAGAAGGTTGTGGTTTAAAAATAAACATTCTGACATAAACACTCAGTCAGCTACACTGTTTTCTTCTGAATATTATAGTTTGGTTCCCGAACGTGATAAATCCATCTATCTATAAATTACAGAAACGTCCGTCTGTCTGTCTGTGTGTTATTCGCATATCTCTCAAATGTGAGATAACCACTAAATGTGTGAAAACCACTATTTTCTGTTTCAAACTTTCACATAGCATCTTTAGGTTATAACAACATTGAAAATCAAAATCTGGATTTGAATTTTTTTAAGATTTATTATAAAAACGGATTATTTTTTCCCAAAAATGCAATAAATTCATGACTTTTTTTTTTCAAAATGCTATTAATCCATTGAATCAATATAAAGTTATTTTTGATCATATTGCCATCGCAAGAAATATCTCCTGAACTTTTTTGACGGCGATCAGCTCACAAAAACTGATTTTGCACGGGCACTTTGCACTGCTCCCTGAATCGAGGTGCTTATTCATTTGTGGATGTAAACTGAATCTGTAAGTCAGCTATGCTGTTAGTGTTTACTTCTGAATATTATATTTCATTCTGGTGCGCTTAACGTTGTCGCTACTGTGTAATAGTAGCCTATGCTATTCACCAACTAAACATATCCTATTCAATGCGTTCACAGTCTCTTTCACGGGCATCATTTGTAGTTGCCTATTCACAAACTGTTTGCTCAAGCATAGCGTTTTCTCGGAGTTCACTGTGTGCTTTTTACCATGCACAAATAAAAATATCACTGAACTTTTGCTGTGTAATTGTAACAATGAGCACACACCAAACCAACAATTACTAAAAACACACACAAAAACTGATTTTGCACGGGCATTTTTTGCACTAGTTCACCCAATTTCGGCCTTTTGGTGATATATGCATGATCAGATAAGTTCAATATTAATGTTGCTTGCAGTTCTGATGTTGCTAGGCAACCACAGACAGCCTGCAGTAACTCAGGCATACAATTTTCAATCTGCCCCAAACTTCACATGTTTGATAAGAGTCCTGTCCTGAACACATGCCAATGCTCATTATGATTATAGCAATAGCGCCACCTGCTGGTAGCAGGAAGTGTGGCAAATACAAAACGTGCTCGAAAAATCATGAAACTTTGCACACGCTTCAGAAGTGGTGACAATTTACGTGTGATGTGGTTTTAAAAATTGGATGGGGCAAAATGGCTTACTTATTGCCCCTACATTTTACCCCGGCTCGACGTTTCACGTACAGGTATGAAATTTGGTACACACATGTAAGGACCCAATACCTACAAAAAAGTCTCTTGGAGCATAGCCCTAAACACAACAGGAAGTCAGTTATTTTGAACTTCCTGTCAGATTTTGGGCAGTTTTTGCCATTTCCTGATGTTGTACTTTAACAAACTCCTCCTACAGTTTTGATCTGATCCTCTTCAAATTTGGTGAGTGTAATCTTAAGGCCTTTCCTAAAGGTGCCGGGTGGCGGTGGCAGGGGTGCGAGGGCCCTTTTCATCGCTGCTTGCAGCTTTAATTATTATTCTTCTTCTTCTTCTCCAAAGTGAATCGCTTTTTAGAGGGCCTAAACATGCTCGAAAACTCATGAAACTTTGCACACGCTTCAGAAGTGGTGAAAATTTACGTGTGATATGGTTTTCAGAATTGGGGGGGGCAAATTCGGTAAATTATTGCCCCCACATTTTGCCCCGGCTCCTGGTTTCACGTACAGGTATGAAATTTGGTACATACATGTAATGACCCAATACCTACAGAAAAGTCTCTTGGAGCATAGCCCTAAACACAACAGGAAGTGAGCTATTTTGAACTTCCTCCTGGATTTTGGGCATTTTTCGTAATTTCCTGATGTTGTACTTTAACGAACTCCTCCTACAGATTTGATCTGATCCTCTTCAAATTTGGTGAGTGTAATCTTAAGGCCTTTGTGACGTTAAATTGCGAAGATCTAGAGTTTTCGTCGAAGGGTGTGCCCTCGGCGGCCTGACAAACATCTATCTATAAATTACAGGAACGTCTGTCTGTCTGTCTGTCTGTGTGTGTGTGTGTCTGTTCCTCGCATATCTCTCGAACCGTTAGTCCGATTGATTTCAAACTCGACAGGTGTCTCGCCACGGGCACGAGTAAGTGCAGTGCCAAGTTTGACATTGTTTGGATGAGAAATGCAAAAGATATCGTTAAATATATCATTTTTAGAAGGTTGTGGTTTAAAAATAAACATTCTGACATTAGAGAGTTGTATCGGTCAAAGAAGCCCCAAGAAGGCTGTGGTTTAAAAATAAACATTCTGACATAAACACTCAGTCAGCTACACTGTTTACTTCTGAATATTATAGTTTGGTTCCCGAACGTGATAAATCCATCTATCTATAAATTACAGAAACGTCCGTCTGTCTGTCTGTGTGTTATTCGCATATCTCTCGAATGTGAGATAACCACTAAATGTGTGAAAACCACTATTTTCTGTTTCAAACTTTCACATAGCATCTTTAGGTTATAACAACATTGAAAATCAAAATCTGGATTTGAATTTTTTAAGATTTATTATAAAAACGGATTATTTTTTCCCAAAAATGCAATAAATTCATGACTTTTTTTTTTTTTTCAAAATGCAATTAATCCATTGAATCAATATAAAGTTATTTTTGATCATATTGCCATCGCAAGAAATATCTCCTGAACTTTTTTGACGGCGATCAGCTCACAAAAACTGATTTTGCACGGGCACTTTGCACTGCTCCCTGAATCGAGGTGCTTATTCATTTGTGGATGTAAACTGAATCTGTAAGTCAGCTATGCTGTTAGTGTTTACTTCTGAATATTATATTTCATTCTGGTGCGCTTAACGTTGTCGCTACTGTGTAATAGTAGCCTATGCTATTCACCAACTAAACATATCCTATTCAATGCGTTCACAGTCTCTTTCACGGGCATCATTTGTAGTTGCCTATTCACAAACTGTTTGCTCAAGCATAGCGTTTTCTCAGAGTTCACTGTGTGCTTTTTACCATGCACAAATAAAAATGTCACTGAACTTTTGCTGTGTAATTGTAACAATGAGCACACACCAAACCAACAATTACTAAAAACACACACAAAAACTGATTTTGCACGGGCATTTTTTGCACTAGTTCACCCAATTTCGGCCTTTTGGTGATATATGCATGATCAGATAAGTTCAATATTAATGTTGCTTGCAGTTCCGATGTTGCTAGGCAACCACAGACAGCCTGCAGTAACTTAGGCATACAATTTCCAATCTGCCCCAAACTTCACATGTTTGATAAGAGTCCTGTCCTGAACACATGACCATGCTCATATTTGGTTATAGCAATAGCGCCACCTGCTGGTAGCAGGAAGTGTGGCAAATACAAAACGTGCTCGAAAAATCATGAAACTTTGCACACGCTTCAGAAGTGGTGAAAATTTACGTGTGATATGGTTTTCAAAATTGGGTGGGGCAAAATGGCTTAATTATTGCCCCTACATTTTGCCCCGGCTCGACGTTTCACGTACAGGTATGAAATTTGGTACATACATGTAATGACCCAATACCTACAAAAAAGTCTCTTGGAGCGTAGCCCTAAACACAACAGGAAGTCAGCTATTTTGAACTTCCTCTCAGATTTTGGGCAGTTTTTGCCATTTCCTGATGTTGTACTTTAACAAACTCCTCCTACAGTTTTGATCTGATCCTCTTCAAATTTGGTGAGTGTAATCTTAAGGCCTTTCCTAAAGGTGCCGGGTGGCGGTGGCAGGGGTGCGAGGGCCCTTTCCATCGCTGCTTGCAGCTTTAATTAGGGCCCGAGCACCGATGGTGAGAGGACCCTATTGTTTTTGCTCCGTTTATTATTCTTCTTCTTCTTCTCTCCAAAGTGAATCGCTTTTTAGAGGGCCTAAACACGCTCGAAAACTCATGAAACTTTGCACACGCTTCAGAAGTGGTGAAAATTTACGTGTGATATGGTTTTCAGAATTGGGGGGGGCAAATTCGGTAAATTATTGCCCCCACATTTTGCCCCGGCTCCTGGTTTCACGTACAGGTATGAAATTTGGTACATACATGTAATGACCCAATACCTACAGAAAAGTCTCTTGGAGCATAGCCCTAAACACAACAGGAAGTGAGCTATTTTGAACTTCCTCCTGGATTTTGGGCATTTTTCGTAATTTCCTGATGTTGTACTTTAACGAACTCCTCCTACAGATTTGATCTGATACTCTTCAAATTTGGTGAGTGTAATCTTAAGGCCTTTGTGACGTTAAATTGCGAAGATCTAGAGTTTTCGTCGAAGGGTGTGCCCTCGGCGGCCTGACAAACATCTATCTATAAATTACAGGAACGTCTGTCTGTCTGTCTGTCTGTGTGTGTGTGTGTCTGTTCCTCGCATATCTCTCGAACCGTTAGTCCGATTAATTTCAAACTCGACAGGTGTCTTGCCACGGGCACGAGTAAGTGCAGTGCCAAGTTTGACATTGTTTGGATGAGAAATGCAAAAGATATCGTTAAATATATCATTTTTAGAAGGTTGTGGTTTAAAAATAAACATTCTGACATTATAGAGTTGTATCGGTCAAAGAAGCCCCAAGAAGGTTGTGGTTTAAAAATAAACATTCTGACATAAACACTCAGTCAGCTACACTGTTTACTTCTGAATATTATAGTTTGGTTCCCGAACGTGATAAATCCATCTATCTATAAATTACAGAAACGTCTGTCTGTCTGTCTGTGTGTTATTCGCATATCTCTCAAATGTGAGATAACCACTAAATGTGTGAAAACCACTATTTTCTGTTTCAAACTTTCACATAGCATCTTTAGGTTATAACAACATTGAAAATCAAAATCTGGATTTGAATTTTTTTAAGATTTATTATAAAAACGGATTATTTTTTCCCAAAAATGCAATAAATTCATGACTTTTTTTTTTTCAAAATGCTATTAATCCATTGAATCAATATAAAGTTATTTTTGATCATATTGCCATCGCAAGAAATATCTCCTGAACTTTTTTGACGGCGATCAGCTCACAAAAACCGATTTTGCACGGGCACTTTGCACTGCTCCCTGAATCGAGGTGCTTATTCATTTGTGGATGTAAACTGAATCTGTAAGTCAGCTATGCTGTTAGTGTTTACTTCTGAATATTATATTTCATTCTGGTGCGCTTAACGTTGTCGCTACTGTGTAATAGTAGCCTATGCTATTCACCAACTAAACATATCCTATTCAATGCGTTCACAGTCTCTTTCACGGGCATCATTTGTAGTTGCCTATTCACAAACTGTTTGCTCAAGCATAGCGTTTTCTCGGAGTTCACTGTGTGCTTTTTACCATGCACAAATAAAAATATCACTGAACTTTTGCTGTGTAATTGTAACAATGAGCACACACCAAACCAACAATTACTAAAAACACACACAAAAACTGATTTTGCACGGGCATTTTTTGCACTAGTTCACCCAATTTCGGCCTTTTGGTGATATATGCATGATCAGATAAGTTCAATATTAATGTTGCTTGCAGTTCTGATGTTGCTAGGCAACCACAGACAGCCTGCAGTAACTCAGGCATACAATTTTCAATCTGCCCTTAACTTCACATGTTTGATAAGAGTCCTGTCCTGAACACATGCCAATGCTCATTATGATTATAGCAATAGCGCCACCTGCTGGTAGCAGGAAGTGTGGCAAATACAAAACGTGCTCGAAAAATCATGAAACTTTGCACACGCTTCAGAAGTGGTGACAATTTACGTGTGATGTGGTTTTAAAAATTGGATGGGGCAAAATGGCTTACTTATTGCCCCTACATTTTACCCCGGCTCGACGTTTCACGTACAGGTATGAAATTTGGTACACACATGTAAGGACCCAATACCTACAAAAAAGTCTCTTGGAGCATAGCCCTAAACACAACAGGAAGTCAGTTATTTTGAACTTCCTGTCAGATTTTGGGCAGTTTTTGCCATTTCCTGATGTTGTACTTTAACAAACTCCTCCTACAGTTTTGATCTGATCCTCTTCAAATTTGGTGAGTGTAATCTTAAGGCCTTTCCTAAAAGTGCCGGGTGGCGGTGGCAGGGGTGCGAGGGCCCTTTTCATCGCTGCTTGCAGCTTTAATTAGGGCCCGAGCACCGATGGTGTGAGGACCCTCTTGGAATTGCTCTGTTTATTATTAGGGCCCAAGCCCTGAAAGGGCGAAGGCCCTATTGTTTTCGGTAGGATTATTTATAATTATTATTATTATTATTTTGTCAACCTTTCGGGCACTTTTGGGGCCCTTAACGTGCTCGAAAACTCTTGAAACTTTGCACATGGGTCAGAACCCGCGGCCATCAGGGCCGGACTGAAGCTGGTACCCGGGCGTGGCAGGGGGGCTCGACAGCGCCCCCTGGAACGGGATCCAAACACGTGTCCATAAATCAAACACGCTTGCATGTAATAATATGAAACTCGGTACACATATAGATCTCATTGGGCCGAACAACTTTCGTGCTCTAAGTTTTACGCCAGCCAAACAGGAAGTTGGCTATTTAGCGTTGTTTGGAAATGCATGCTGTGGAATTTAATGTACTCCTCCTAGGGAATTCATCGATTCGCCTCCAAACTCGGTGTGCATGAAGTCAAGACATTGAGGATGCTAAATTGCGGACGGATTTTTGATATCTCGAACGGTTTGGCCGTGGCGAGGAAACAAATTTATGGCGAAAAAATGAAACAGGAAGTGTGTTATAACTTCTGCATACATTAACTGATCTTGATGAAACTTCAGCAGTGTGTTCGTTGTAAGAGGCCGATCACATGGATGTGACTATTGTGAGTCAAAGTTATAGCGCCACCAACAGGCAGCAGGAAGTACATCACTTTCAAAATTCTTTGAAATCAGTGTCTTATTTTTACCCGATTTGCTTCAAACTTTATGTGTACAATGTAGACACACGGCAGATGTGAACCTGTGAAAGGATTATTGATATCTTAGATACTGTTGCCATGGCAACGCATCAAACTTTAATATTATTTTTTGATGCTTTTGAGACTCTTAACATACTTGAAATTGCATGAAACTCAACAGACACATCACATTTATTAGCCCGTAGACATGTGCAAAGTTTCAGAAACGGGCGTGGTGGAATGGTTCAGTAGCGCCACCTTTAGTCAAAAATGGGGGCTTAGTTTTTCCTAGAATCACAAAACTTGGTATGTGTATTGTTCTCATCAAGACGGACAACTTTCTAATTTACATGAACCATCTCCGACCAACAGGAAGAGAGATATTTTGGTTTGAATGTGGATTTTCTGAAGAATTTTCTCTCCCTCTCTCTGTGTCTGTGTGTGTGTGAGGGGAGGGGGGGGATTTGACTATTGCTTTTATATTGTTAATCAAGGTTTCAGGGGCTTTTGGGGTCCTTAACGTGCTCAAAAACTCTTGAAACTTTGCACACAGGTCAGAACCCACGGCCATCAGGGCCGGGCTGAAGCTGGTACCCGGGCGTGGCTGGGGGGCTCAACAGCGCCCCCTTGAACGGGGTTCTAAAACTTGATCCATATATCAAACACGCTCGCATGAATTAATATGAAACTCGGTACACATATAGATCTCATCGGGCCGAACAACTTTACCCCGGTCAAGTTTTACGCCAGCCCAACAGGAAGTCGGCTATTATGGGTTGTTTGGAAAACGCTTGCTGTGGAATGTGAAATACTCCTCCTAGAAAATTCACCGTGTCCCCTTCAAACTCGGTGTGCATGTAGTCAAGACTTTGAGGATGCTAAATTGCGGACGGATTTTTGATATCTCGAACGGTTTGGCTGTGGCGAGGAATCGAATTTATGGCGAGAAAAGAGAAATACGGAAGTGGAATAACTTCTGCATACATTAACTGATCTTGATGAAACTTCAGCAGTGTGTTCGTGGTAAGAGGCCGATCAGATGGATGTAGCTATTGTGAGTCAAAGTTATAGCGCCACCAACTGGCAGCAGGAAGTGTGTCACTTTCAACATGCTTTTGACAAAAGTGGGGGGGGTTAGTTTTAACTACAGTAAAGAAAAAATAGTTTGTATATTGTTCTCATCAAGCCGGACAACTTTCTAATTTACATTCAATAGCTCTGGCCATCAGGAAGTCAGATATTTTGGTCTGAATGTGAATTTTTTTGCAAAATCAGCCTCTGAATTTTTAGCCACTCCTCTTAAACTATTTATTTTATTCGTACCAAACTTTTTCAACATGATGAAACTACATTAAATATGCTAAATTGTGAATGGATAATAAATATCTCAAACGGTTTTGCTATGGCGAGGGATTAAATAATGTCCAAAAAGGAAACACTAAAAATCTTCTAAAAATGTAATTATATACCATTTATTTCTGTATAAAAGTATACAAATATCACAACTAAACCCATTTTATTCTGTTTTTGCAATTCAAGAAGAATGAAAAAGTTAAAACAGGCTATTTAGTGCTATTTGGTTCAACAAAAAAGCAAACATAGGGCTATACTGCCCTCTTGTGTCCAAAAGGACATCAAAATAGTATATAAAACTTTTTACCAGGTAGGCCAATATTGTATTTAAATATATATTTATTAGGTCTGAGGATATTTTCCCACCGGTTAATCGACGTGTGACACGAGTGGGTGCTTTTAAATCGCTAATATAATAGTGTAAGAAAAATAATGATAATGTTGCACACACAAATCACACACATGTGGGAAAGAATGATGCTTTTAAACAACACTAAACCGCCATTAGGTGTCGCCAGGCATCCATCTTAATAAGCGAGTCATTGATTCATTCGTTCAAACGATTTGTTCGAATGAGTCGATCATGATTAAGACAGATGTTTATGGATTGATCATTCAATCTTTGAGTCAACCGATTCGTTAAAAATGCTGAATCGTTCAGTTATGAGAAAACACGTGATGCGTGATGGTTCTGCCGTGATCTTTGTTTAACTATTTTCGCTGCTGAAACAGAACAAAAACAGTCAACATTGCATCTAAAATGTAAGTGACTTAATTGTAACTGTTTATTAACCTGTTGTATGAAATCTAGGGGTGGGAGAAAAAATGTATTCTTAGATGCATCGCGATGCGGACGTGGACGATTCTGAATCGATTCACAAATGTCAAAAAATCGATTCTCTAAAAAAATATTTTTCTAATAACGTAATATTGACGGAAGGCAAAAGGCGGAACTCTAAGCGGACGTGCGTGCAGTCTGTGGCGCGCACATTACAGAGAAGTTTCTTCTGCTCACCAAGGCTGCATTTATTTGATTAAAAATACAAACAAAAACAGTAATATTGTAAAATATTATTCCAATTTAAAACAGCTGCTTTCTATTTTAATATATTTTAAACTGTTATTTATTCCTGTGATCAAAGCTGAGTTTTCAGCATCATTACTCCAGTCGTCACTGTCACATGATCCTTCAGAAATTATTCTAATATGATGATTGATACTCAAGAAACATTCATTATTATTTTAAATGTCGAAAACAGTTGTGTACAGTCTTTGATGAATAGAAAGTTCAAAAGAACAGCATTTACCTGAAATCTAAAGCTTTTGTAACGTTAAACACTACCGCTCAAAAGTTTTGGGTTAGTAATAATTAAAATTTTATTTTTTGGGGAAATAAATAAAATAAATCAGTACTTTTATTTATGAAGGATGAGTTAAACTGATCAACAGTTACAGTAAAGACATTTATAATGTTAAAAATATATATATTTGAAATATATGCTGTTCTTTTGAACTTTACATTCATCAAAGCATTTTGAAAAAAAAAATCTGTACACAACTGTTTTCAACATTGAAAATAATAATGAATATTTATTGAGCATCAATCATCATATTAGTATGATTTCTGAAGGATCATGTGACACTGAAGACTGGAGTAATGATGCTGAAAACTCAACTTTGATCACAGAAATGAATTACTATGTAAAATATTTAAAAATTGAAAACAGCTGTTTTAAATTGGAATAACATTTCACAATATTACTGTTTTTGTTTGTATTTTTAATCAATAAATGCAGCCTTGGTGAGCAGAAGAGACTTCTCCTAAAAACATTAAAAATCTTACTGACCCCAAACTTTTGAACAATAATATATATATATATATATATATATATATATAT
This sequence comes from Scardinius erythrophthalmus, assembly GCF_964197995.2. NCBI lineage: Eukaryota > Metazoa > Chordata > Actinopteri > Cypriniformes > Leuciscidae > Scardinius > Scardinius erythrophthalmus. Next base: position 43,536,506 of record NC_138226.1, read on the forward strand.
ATATATATATATATATATATATATATATATATATACATATATATGTATGTGTGTGTATGTATGCATGTATATATATAAATATAGCTGCGAGCAGCGATGGAGGGCCAAAGCCGGCGGTACCGCCACCCCGGTGCCTTTAGGTAACTAAAGGCACCGGGGTTGCGGTGCCACCGGCTTGGGCCCGTAATCGCTGCTCGCAGCTATATTTATATATATACATACATACAAATGCTTCTCCGCATTTAATTGCATTTTTGAGGGCCTAAACATGCTCGAAAACTCACAAAACTTTGCACACGCGTCAGAACTGGCGAAAATTTACATCTGATATAGGTTTCAGAATTGGACGGGGCAAAATGGCTCGATAGCGCCACCTATAAAAGTTCAACGGAGTGCGCCTCCCGCAACGTTCCACGTACGTGCACAAAATTCGGTACATACATGTAATGACCTAATACCTACAAAAAAGTCTCTTGGAGCATAGCCCTAAACACAACAGGAAGTCAGCCATTTTGAACTTCCTCTCAGATTTTTGTGCAGTTTTTGCCATTTTCAGGCCTCGTACTTTAACGAACTCCTCCTACAGTTTTAATCTGATCATCTTCAAATTTGGTGAGTGTAATCTTAAGGCCTTTGTGACGTTAAATTGCGAAGATCTTGAGTTTTCGTCGAAGGGCGGGTCCTCGGCGGCTTGACAAATTTCGATGTTTCGCCATGAAACAGGAAGTTGCTGTAACTCAGGCATGGAATGTCCAATCTGCCCCAAACTTCACACGTTTGATAAGCGTTCTGTCCTGAACACATGACCATGCTCATATTCAGTTATAGTCATAGCGCCACCTGCTGGCAACAGGAAGTGACATGTTTAACACTGTTATGGACTCCTAATAACATATAAAAAAGTGCCAGCAAGTGCTAAACATGCTAACAACATACTAGAAGCATGCTAAAACATGCTAGCAAACTAAAGCATGCTATTATTGCAATTAAATAGGAACTTGCTGTAACTCAGGCATGGAATGTCCAATCTGCCCCAAACTTCACACGTTTGATAAGAGTCATGGCCTGAACACATCTACATGAGAATATTCAGTTATAGTAATAGCGCCACCTGCTGTCAACAGGAAGTGACATGTTTAACACTGTTGTGGTCTCCTAATAACATATAAAAAAAGAGCCAGCAAGTGTTAAACAGGTTAGCAACATACTAGAAACATGCTAGCAAACACTTAGCTAAGTGCTAAAGCATGCTATTACTGCAATTAAATAGGAATTTGCTGTAACTCAGGCATGGAATGTCCAATCTACCCCAAACTTCACACGTTTGATAAGAATCATGGCCTGAACACATGTCTATGCTCAAATTCAGTTATAGTAATAGCGCCACCTACTGGCAACAGGAAGTGACATGTTTAACACGTTGATGCCGTTCTAGCAACATGTTAAAAATGCCATTGAGTTCTAAACATGCTAGAAACATATTAAAACATGCTAGCAATACTTACCTAAGTGCTAAAGCATGCTAATTCAATGAAACAGGACTTTGTTGTTACTCAAGAAGGCAATGTACAATCTACCCCAAACTTCACACGTTTGATAAGAGTTATCTCTTGAACACATGTCCATGCTCATATTTAGTTATAGTCATAGCGCCACCTGCTGGCAACAGGAAGTGACGTTTAACACTGTTCATGACTCCTAATAACATATAAAAAAATGCCAGTAGGTGCTAAACATCCTACCAACATACTAGAGAAATGCTAAAACATACTAGCAAACACTTAACTAAGTGCTAAAGAATGATATTACTGCAATTAAATATGAATTTGCTGTAACTCAGGCATGGAATGTCCAATCTGCCCCAAACTTCACACTTTTGATAAGCGTTCTGTCCTGAACACATGACCATGCTTATATTCAGTTACAGTCATAGTGTCACCTGCTGGCAACAGGAAGTGACATGTTTAACACTGTTATGGACTCCTAATAACATATAAAAAAGTGCCAGCAAGTGTTAAACATGCTAACAACATACTAGAAACATGCTAAAACATGCTAGCAAACTCTTAGCTAAGTGCTAAAGCATGCTATTATTGCAATTAAATAGGAATTTGCTGTAACTCAGGCATGGAATGTCCAATCTGCCCCAAACTTCACACTTTTAATAAGAGTCATGGCCTGAACACATCTACATGAGAATGTTCAGTTATAGTAATAGCGCCACCTACTGGCAACAGGAAGTGACATGTTTAACACATTGATGCCGTTCTAGCAACATGTTAAAAATGCCATTGAGTTCTAAACATGCTAGAAACATGTTAAAACATGCTAACAATGCTTAGCTAAGTGCTAAAGAATGCTAATTCAATGAAACATGACTTTGTTGTTACTCAAGAAGGCAATGTCCAATTTGCACCAAACTTCACACGTTTGATAAGAGTTCTGTCCTGAACACACATCCATGCTCATACTCAGTTATAGTCATAACGCCACCTACTGGCAACAGAAACTGACATGGTTAACACAGTAATGCAGTACTAACCACATAATTATTGTGTACTAAGCATGCTAGAAACAGACTAAACATGCTAGCAACACTTAGCTGAGTCATGAAGCATGCTATTATCACCATTATACAAAACATTTTGTAACTTACTTTGACATACTCTTACTATATATACCTCCTTAAATGTACATTTCCCAACCATGCTCTGTCTTCCTAAAGCCATTGAGTGTTGATGGCACGGGTGCGAGGGCCCTTTCATCGCTGCTTGCAGCTTTAATTAGGGCCCGAGCACCGATGGTGAGAGGACCCTATTGTTTTTGCTCCGTTTATTATTATTCTTCTTCTCCAAAGTGAATCGCTTTTTAGAGGGCCTAAACATGCTCGAAAACTCATGAAACTTTGCACACGCTTCAGAAGTGGTGAAAATTTACGTGTGATATGGTTTTCAGAATTGTGGGGGGCAAATTCGGTAAATTATTGCCCCCACATTTTGCCCCGGCTCCTGGTTTCACGTACAGGTATGAAATTTGGTACATACATGTAATGACCCAATACCTACAGAAAAGTCTCTTGGAGCATAGCCCTAAACACAACAGGAAGTGAGCTATTTTGAACTTCCTCCTGGATTTTGGGCATTTTTCGTAATTTCCTGATGTTGTACTTTAACGAACTCCTCCTACAGATTTGATCTGATACTCTTCAAATTTGGTGAGTGTAATCTTAAGGCCTTTGTGACGTTAAATTGCGAAGATCTAGAGTTTTCGTCGAAGGGTGTGCCCTCGGCGGCCTGACAAACATCTATCTATAAATTACAGGAACGTCTGTCTGTCTGTCTGTCTGTGTGTGTGTGTGTCTGTTCCTCGCATATCTCTCGAACCGTTAGTCCGATTGATTTCAAACTCGACAGGTGTCTCGCCACGGGCACGAGTAAGTGCAGTGCCAAGTTTGACATTGTTTGGATGAGAAATGCAAAAGATATCGTTAAATATATCATTTTTAGAAGGTTGTGGTTTAAAAATAAACATTCTGACATTAGAGAGTTGTATCGGTCAAAGAAGCCCCAAGAAGGCTGTGGTTTAAAAATAAACATTCTGACATAAACACTCAGTCAGCTACACTGTTTACTTCTGAATATTATAGTTTGGTTCCCGAACGTGATAAATCCATCTATCTATAAATTACAGAAACGTCCGTCTGTCTGTCTGTGTGTTATTCGCATATCTCTCGAATGTGAGATAACCACTAAATGTGTGAAAACCACTATTTTCTGTTTCAAACTTTCACATAGCATCTTTAGGTTATAACAACATTGAAAATCAAAATCTGGATTTGAATTTTTTAAGATTTATTATAAAAACGGATTATTTTTTCCCAAAAATGCAATAAATTCATGACTTTTTTTTTTTTTTTAAATGCTATTAATCCATTGAATCAATATAAAGTTATTTTTGATCATATTGCCATCGCAAGAAATATCTCCTGAACTTTTTTGACGGCGATCAGCTCACAAAAACTGATTTTGCACGGGCACTTTGCACTGCTCCCTGAATCGAGGTGCTTATTCATTTGTGGATGTAAACTGAATCTGTAAGTCAGCTATGCTGTTAGTGTTTACTTCTGAATATTATATTTCATTCTGGTGCGCTTAACGTTGTCGCTACTGTGTAATAGTAGCCTATGCTATTCACCAACTAAACATATCCTATTCAATGCGTTCACAGTCTCTTTCACGGGCATCATTTGTAGTTGCCTATTCACAAACTGTTTGCTCAAGCATAGCGTTTTCTCGGAGTTCACTGTGTGCTTTTTACCATGCACAAATAAAAATGTCACTGAACTTTTGCTGTGTAATTGTAACAATGAGCACACACCAAACCAACAATTACTAAAAACACACACAAAAACTGATTTTGCACGGGCATTTTTTGCACTAGTTCACCCAATTTCGGCCTTTTGGTGATATATGCATGATCAGATAAGTTCAATATTAATGTTGCTTGCAGTTCTGATGTTGCTAGGCAACCACAGACAGCCTGCAGTAACTCAGGCATACAATTTTCAATCTGCCACAAACTTCACATGTTTGATAAGACTCCTGTCCTGAACACATGCCAATGCTCATTATGATTATAGCAATAGCACCACCTGCTGGTAGCAGGAAGTGTGGCAAATACAAAACGTGCTCGAAAAATCATGAAACTTTGCACACGCTTCAGAAGTGGTGACAATTTACGTGTGATGTGGTTTTAAAAATTGGGTGGGGCAAAATGGCTTACTTATTGCCCCTACATTTTGCCCCGGCTCGACGTTTCACGTACAGGTATGAAATTTGGTACACACATGTAAAGACCCAATACCTACAAAAAAGTCTCTTGGAGCATAGCCCTAAACACAACAGGAAGTCAGTTATTTTGAACTTCCTGTCAGATTTTGGGCAGTTTTTGCCATTTCCTGATGTTGTACTTTAACAAACTCCTCCTACAGTTTTGATCTGATCCTCTTCAAATTTGGTGAGTGTAATCTTAAGGCCTTTCCTAAAGGTGCCGGGTGGCGGTGGCAGGGGTGCGAGGGCCCTTTTCATCGCTGCTTGCAGCTTTAATTAGGGCCCGAGCACCGATGGTGTGAGGACCCTCTTGGAATTGCTCTGTTTATTATTATTAGGGCCCGAGCACCGATGGTGTGAGGACCCTCTTGGAATTGCTCTGTTTATTATTATTATTAGGGCCCGAGCACCGATGGTGTGAGGACCCTCTTGGAATTGCTCTGTTTATTATTATTATTATTATTATTATTATTCTTCTTCTCCGCATTGAATTGCATTTTTGAGGGCCTAAACATGCGCGAAAACTCACGAAACTTTGCACACGCGTCAGAACTGGCGAAAATTTACATCTGATATAGGTTTCAGAATTGGACGGGGCAAAACGGCTCGATAGCGCCACCTATAAAAGTTCAACGGAGTGCGCCTCCCGCAACGTTCCACGTACGTGCACGAAATTCGGTACATACATGTAATGACCTAATACCTACAAAAAAGTCTCTTGGAGCATAGCCCTAAACCCAACAGGAAGTCAGCCATTTTGAACTTCCTCCCAGATTTTTGTGCAGTTTTTGACATTTTCAGGCCTCATACTTTAACGAACTCCTCCTACAGTTTTAATCTGATCATCTTCAAATTTGGTGAGTGTAATCTTAAGGCCTTTGCGACGTTAAATTGCGAAGATCTTGAGTTTTCGTCGAAGGGCGGGTCCTCGGCGGCCTGACAAATTTTGATGTTTCGCCATGAAACAGGAAGTTGCTGTAACTCAGGCATGGAATGTCCAATCTGCCCCAAACTTCATACGTTTGATAAGAGTTCTGTCCTGAACACATGACCATGCTCATATTCAGTTATAGTCATAGCGCCACCTGCTGGCAACAGAAAGTGACATGTTTAACACTGTTATGGACTCCTAATAACATATAAAAAAGTGCCAGCAAGTGCTAAACATGCTAACAACATACTAGAAGCATGCTAAAACATGCTAGCAAACTCTTAGCTAAGTGCTAAAGCATGCTATTATTGCAATTAAATAGGAATTTGCTGTAACTCAGGCATGGAATGTCCAATCTGCCCCAAACTTCACACTTTTGATAAGCGTTCTGTCCTGAACATATCTACATGAGAATATTCAGTTATAGTAATAGCGCCACCTACTGGTAACAGGAAGTGTCATGTTTAACACGTTGATGCCATTCTAGCAACATGTTAAAAATGCCATTGACTTCTAAACATGCTAGAAACATGTTAAAACATACTAGCAATACTTAGCTAAGTGCTAAAGCATGCTAATTCAATGAAACAGGATGTTGTTGTTACTCAAGAAGGCAATGTCCAATCTGCGCCAAACTTCACACTTTTAATAAACGTTCTGTCCTGAACACATGACCATGCTCATATTCAGTTATAGTCATAGCGCCACCTGCTGGCAACAGGAAGTGACATGTTTAACACTGTTATGGACTCCTAATAACATATAAAAAAGTGCCAGCAAGTGCTAAACATGCTAACAACATACTAGAAGCATGCTAAAACATGCTAGCAAACTCTTAGCTAAGTGCTAAAGCATGCTATTATTGCAATTAAATAGGAATTTGCTGTAACTCAGGCATGGAATGTCCAATCTGCCCCAAACTTCACACTTTTGATAAGCGTTCTGTCCTGAACATATCTACATGAGAATATTCAGTTATAGTAATAGCGCCACCTACTGGTAACAGGAAGTGTCATGTTTAACACGTTGATGCCATTCTAGCAACATGTTAAAAATGCCATTGACTTCTAAACATGCTAGAAACATGTTAAAACATACTAGCAATACTTAGCTAAGTGCTAAAGCATGCTAATTCAATGAAACAGGATGTTGTTGTTACTCAAGAAGGCAATGTCCAATCTGCGCCAAACTTCACACTTTTAATAAACGTTCTGTCCTGAACACATGACCATGCTCATATTCAGTTATAGTCATAGCGCCACCTGCTGGCAACAGGAAGTGACATGTTTAACACTGTTATGGACTCCTAATAACATATAAAAAAGTGCCAGCAAGTGCTAAACATGCTAACAACATACTAGAAGCATGCTAAAACATGCTAGCAAACTCTTAGCTAAGTGCTAAAGCATGCTATTATTGCAATTAAATAGGAATTTGCTGTAACTCAGGCATGGAATGTCCAATCTGCCCCAAACTTCACACTTTTGATAAGCGTTCTGTCCTGAACATATCTACATGAGAATATTCAGTTATAGTAATAGCGCCACCTGCTGGCAACAGGAAGTGACGTTTAACACTGTTCTTGACTCCTAATAACATATAAAAAAATGCCAGTAGGTGCTAAACATCCTACCAACATACTATAGACATGCTAAAACATACTAGCAAACACTTAGCTAAGTGCTAAAGAATGATATTACTGCAATTAAATATGAATTTGCTGTAACTCAGGCATGGAATGTCCAATCTGCCCCAAACTTCACACTTTTGATAAGCGTTCTGTCCTGAACACATGACCATGCTTATATTCAGTTACAGTCATAGCGCCACCTGCTGGCAACAGGAAGTGACATGTTTAACACTGTTATGGACTCCTAATAACATATAAAAGAGTGCCAGCAAGTGTTAAACATGCTAACAACATACTAGAAACATGCTAAAACATGCTAGCAAACTCTTAGCCAAGTGCTAAAGCATGCTATTATTGCAATTAAATAGTAATTTGCTGTAACTCAGGCATGGAATGTCCAATCTGCCCCAAACTTCACACTTTTGATAAGAGTCATGGCCTGAACACATCTACATGAGAATGTTCAATTATAGTAATAGCGCCACCAACTGGCAACAGGAAGTGACATGTTTAACACGTTGATGCCGTTCTAGCAACATGTTAAAAATGCCATTGAGTTCTAAACATGCTAGAAACATGTTAAAACATGCTAACAATGCTTAGCTAAGTGCTAAAGCATGCTAATTCAATGAAACATGACTTTGTTGTTACTCAAGAAGGCAATGTCCAATTTGCACCAAACTTCACACGTTTGATAAGAGTTCTGTCCTGAACACACATCCAAGCTCATATTCAGTTATAGTCATAACGCCACCTACTGGCAACAGAAACTGACATGGTTAACACAGTAATGCAGTACTAACCACATAATTATTGTGTACTAAGCATGCTAGAAACACACTAAACATGCTAGCAACACTTAGCTGAGTCATGAAGCATGCTATTATCACCATTATACAAAACATTTTGTAACTGACTTTGACATACTCTTACTATATATACCTCCTTAAATGTACATTTCCCAACCATGCTCTGTCTTCCTAAAGCCACCGAGTGTTGATGGCACGGGTGCGAGGGCCCTTTCATCGCTGCTTGCAGCTTTAATTATTATTATTATTCTTCTTCTTCTTCTCCGCATTGAATTGCATTTTTGAGGGCCTAAACATGCTCGAAAACTCACGAAACTTTGCACACGCGTCAGAACTGGCGAAAATTTACATCTGATATAGGTTTAAGAATTGGACGGGGCAAAATGGCTCGATAGCGCCACCTATAAAAGTTCAACGGAGTGCGCCTCCCGCAACGTTCCACGTACGTGCACGAAATTCGGTACATACGTGTAATGACCTAATACCTACAAAAAAGTCTCTTGAAGCATAGCCCTAAACACAACAGGAAGTCAGCCATTTTGAACTTCCTCTCAGATTTTTGTGCAGTTTTTGCCATTTTCAGGCCTCGTACTTTAACGAACTCCTCCTACAGTTTTAATCTGATCATCTTCAAATTTGGTGAGTGTAATCTTAAGGCCTTTGCGACGTTAAATTGCGAAGATCTTGAGTTTTCGTCAAAGGGCGGGTCCTCGGCGGCCTGACAAATTTCGATGTTTCGCCATGAAACAGGAAGTTGCTGTAACTCAGGCATGGAATGTCCAATCTGCCCCAAACTTCACACTTTTGATAAGCATTCTGTCCTGAACACATGACCATGCTCATATTCAGTTACAGTCATAGCGCCACCTGCTGGCAACAGGAAGTGACATGTTTAACACTGTTATGGACTCCTAATAACATATAAAAAAGTGCCAGCAAGTGCTAAACATGCTAACAACATACTAGAAGCATGCTAAAACATGCTAGCAAACTCTTAGCTAAGTGCTAAAGCATGCTATTATTGCAATTAAATAGGAATTTGCTGTAACCCAGGCATGGAATGTCCAATCTGCCCCAAACTTCACACGTTTGATAAGAATCATGGCCTGAACACATGTCTATGCTCAAATTCAGTTATAGTAATAGCGCCACCTACTGGTAACAGGAAGTGTCATGTTTAACACGTTGATGCCATTCTAGCAACATGTTAAAAATGCCATTGAGTTCTAAACATGTTAGAAACATATTAAAACATGCTAGCAATACTTAGCTAAGTGCTAAAGCATGCTAATTCAATGAAACAGGACTTTGTTGTTACTCAAGAAGGCAATGTACAATCTACCCCAAACTTCACACGTTTGATAAGAGTTATCTTTTGAACACATGTCCATGCTCATATTTAGTTATAGTCATAGCGCCACCTGCTGGCAAAAGGAAGGGATGTTTAACACTGTTCTTGACTCCTAATAACATATAAAAAAATGCCAGTAGGTGCTAAACATCCTACCAACATACTAGAGACATGATAAAACATACTAGCAAACACTTAGCTAAGTGCTAAAGAATGATATTACTGCAATTAAATATGAATTTGCTGTAACTCAGGCATGGAATGTCCAATCTGCCCCAAACTTCACACTTTTGATAAGCGTTCTGTCCTGAACACATGACCATGCTTATATTCAGTTACAGACATAGCGCCACCTGCTGGCAACAGGAAGTGACATGTTTAACACTGTTATGGACTCCTAATAACATATAAAAAAGTGCCAGCAAGTTTTAAACATGCTAACAACATATTATAAACATGCTAAAACATGCTAGCAAACTCTTAGCTAAGTGCTAAAGCATGCTATTATTGCAATTAAATAGGCATTTGCTGTAACTCAGGCATGGAATGTCCAATCTGCCCCAAACTTCACACTTTTGATAAGAGTCATGGCCTGAATACATCTACATGAGAATGTTCATTTATAGTAATAGCGCCACCTACTGGCAACAGGAAGTGACATGTTTAACACGTTGATGCCGTTCTAGCAACATGTTAAAAATGCCATTGAGTTCTAAACATGCTAGAAACATGTTAAAACATGCTAACAATGCTTAGCTAAGTGCTAAAGAATGCTAATTCAATGAAACATGACTTTTTTGTTACTCAAGAAGGCAATTTCCAATTTGCACCAAACTTCACACGTTTGATAAGAGTTCTGTCCTGAACACACATCCATGCTCATATTCAGCAATAGTCATAACGCCACCTATTGGCAACAGAAACTGACATGGTTAACACAGTAATGCAGTACTAACCACATAATTATTGTGTACTAAGCATGCTAGAAACAGACTAAACATGCTAGCAACACTTAGCTGAGTCATGAAGCATGCTATTATCACCATTATACAAAACATTTTGTTACTAACTTTGTCATACTCTTACTATATATACCTCCTTAAATGTACATTTCCCAACCATGCTCTGTCTTCCTAAAGCCACCGAGTGTTGATGGCACGGGTGCGAGGGCCCTTTCATCGCTGCTTGCAGCTTTAATTAGGGCCCGAGCACCGATGGTGTGAGGACCCTCTTGGAATTGCTCTGTTTATTATTATTATTAGGGCCCGAGCACCGATGGTGTGAGGACCCTCTTGGAATTGCTCTGTTTATTAGGGCCCGAGCACCGATGGTGTGAGGACCCTCTTGGAATTGCTCTGTTTATTATTATTATTATTATTATTATTATTATTCTTCTCCGCATTGAATTGCATTTTTGAGGGCCTAAACATGCGCGAAAACTCACGAAACTTTGCACACGCGTCAGAACTGGCGAAAATTTACATCTGATATAGGTTTCAGAATTGGACGGGGCAAAACGGCTCGATAGCGCCACCTATAAAAGTTCAACGGAGTGCGCCTCCCGCAACGTTCCACGTACGTGCACGAAATTCGGTACATACATGTAATGACCTAATACCTACAAAAAAGTCTCTTGGAGCATAGCCCTAAACCCAACAGGAAGTCAGCCATTTTGAACTTCCTCCCAGATTTTTGTGCAGTTTTTGACATTTTCAGGCCTCATACTTTAACGAACTCCTCCTACAGTTTTAATCTGATCATCTTCAAATTTGGTGAGTGTAATCTTAAGGCCTTTGCGACGTTAAATTGCGAAGATCTTGAGTTTTCGTCGAAGGGCGGGTCCTCGGCGGCCTGACAAATTTTGATGTTTCGCCATGAAACAGGAAGTTGCTGTAACTCAGGCATGGAATGTCCAATCTGCCCCAAACTTCATACGTTTGATAAGAGTTCTGTCCTGAACACATGACCATGCTCATATTCAGTTATAGTCATAGCGCCACCTGCTGGCAACAGGAAGTGACATGTTTAACACTGTTATGGACTCCTAATAACATATAAAAAAGTGCCAGCAAGTGCTAAACATGCTAACAACATACTAGAAGCATGCTAAAACATGCTAGCAAACTCTTAGCTAAGTGCTAAAGCATGCTATTATTGCAATTAAATAGGAATTTGCTGTAACTCAGGCATGGAATGTCCAATCTGCCCCAAACTTCACACTTTTGATAAGCGTTCTGTCCTGAACATATCTACATGAGAATATTCAGTTATAGTAATAGCGCCACCTACTGGTAACAGGAAGTGTCATGTTTAACACGTTGATGCCATTCTAGCAACATGTTAAAAATGCCATTGACTTCTAAACATGCTAGAAACATGTTAAAACATACTAGCAATACTTAGCTAAGTGCTAAAGCATGCTAATTCAATGAAACAGGATGTTGTTGTTACTCAAGAAGGCAATGTCCAATCTGCGCCAAACTTCACACTTTTAATAAACGTTCTGTCCTGAACACATGACCATGCTCATATTCAGTTATAGTCATAGCGCCACCTGCTGGCAACAGGAAGTGACATGTTTAACACTGTTATGGACTCCTAATAACATATAAAAAAGTGCCAGCAAGTGCTAAACATGCTAACAACATACTAGAAGCATGCTAAAACATGCTAGCAAACTCTTAGCTAAGTGCTAAAGCATGCTATTATTGCAATTAAATAGGAATTTGCTGTAACTCAGGCATGGAATGTCCAATCTGCCCCAAACTTCACACTTTTGATAAGCGTTCTGTCCTGAACATATCTACATGAGAATATTCAGTTATAGTAATAGCGCCACCTACTGGTAACAGGAAGTGTCATGTTTAACACGTTGATGCCATTCTAGCAACATGTTAAAAATGCCATTGACTTCTAAACATGCTAGAAACATGTTAAAACATACTAGCAATACTTAGCTAAGTGCTAAAGCATGCTAATTCAATGAAACAGGACTTTGTTGTTACTCAAGAAGGCAATGTACAATCTACCCCAAACGTCACACGTTTGATAAGAGTTATCTCTTGAACACATGTCCATGCTCATATTTAGTTATAGTCATAGCGCCACCTGCTGGCAACAGGAAGTGACGTTTAACACTGTTCTTGACTCCTAATAACATATAAAAAAATGCCAGTAGGTGCTAAACATCCTACCAACATACTATAGACATGCTAAAACATACTAGCAAACACTTAGCTAAGTGCTAAAGAATGATATTACTGCAATTAAATATGAATTTGCTGTAACTCAGGCATGGAATGTCCAATCTGCCCCAAACTTCACACTTTTGATAAGCGTTCTGTCCTGAACACATGACCATGCTTATATTCAGTTACAGTCATAGCGCCACCTGCTGGCAACAGGAAGTGACATGTTTAACACTGTTATGGACTCCTAATAACATATAAAAAAGTGCCAGCAAGTGTTAAACATGCTAACAACATACTAGAAACATGCTAAAACATGCTAGCAAACTCTTAGCCAAGTGCTAAAGCATGCTATTATTGCAATTAAATAGGAATTTGCTGTAACTCAGGCATGGAATGTCCAATCTGCCCCAAACTTCACACTTTTGATAAGAGTCATGGCCTGAACACATCTACATGAGAATGTTCAATTATAGTAATAGCGCCACCAACTGGCAACAGGAAGTGACATGTTTAACACGTTGATGCCGTTCTAGCAACATGTTAAAAATGCCATTGAGTTCTAAACATGCTAGAAACATGTTAAAACATGCTAACAATGCTTAGCTAAGTGCTAAAGCATGCTTATTCAATGAAACATGACTTTGTTGTTACTCAAGAAGGCAATGTCCAATTTGCACCAAACTTCACACGTTTGATAAGAGTTCTGTCCTGAACACACATCCAAGCTCATATTCAGTTATAGTCATAACGCCACCTACTGGCAACAGAAACTGACATGGTTAACACAGTAATGCAGTACTAACCACATAATTATTGTGTACTAAGCATGCTAGAAACACACTAAACATGCTAGCAACACTTAGCTGAGTCATGAAGCATGCTATTATCACCATTATACAAAACATTTTGTAACTGACTTTGACATACTCTTACTATATATACCTCCTTAAATGTACATTTCCCAACCATGCTCTGTCTTCCTAAAGCCACCGAGTGTTGATGGCACGGGTGCGAGGGCCCTTTCATCGCTGCTTGCAGCTTTAATTAGGGCCCGAGCACCGATGGTGTGAGGACCCTCTTGGAATTGCTCTGTTTATTATTAGGGCCCGAGCACCGATGGTGTGAGGACCCTCTTGGAATTGCTCTGTTTATTATTATTATTATTAGGGCCCGAGCACCGATGGTGTGAGGACCCTCTTGGAATTGCTCTGTTTATTAGGGCCCGAGCACCGATGGTGTGAGGACCCTCTTGGAATTGCTCTGTTTATTATTATTATTATTATTATTATTATTCTTCTTCTCCGCATTGAATTGCATTTTTGAGGGCCTAAACATGCTCGAAAACTCACGAAACTTTGCACACGCGTCAGAACTGGCGAAAATTTACATCTGACATAGGTTTCAGAATTGGACGGGGCAAAATGGCTCGATAGCGCCACCTATAAAAGTTCAACGGAGTGCGCCTCCCGCAACGTTCCACGTACGTGCACGAAATTCGGTACATACATGTAATGACCTAATACCTACAAAAAAGTCTCTTGGAGCATAGCCCTAAACACAACAGGAAGTCAGCCATTTTGAACTTCCTCTCAGATTTTTGTGCAGTTTTTGCCATTTTCAGGCCTCGTACTTTAACGAACTCCTCCTACAGTTTTAATCTGATCATCTTCAAATTTGGTGAGTGTAATCTTAAGGCCTTTGCGACGTTAAATTGCGAAGATCTTGAGTTTTCGTCAAAGGGCGGGTCCTCGGCGGCCTTACAAATTTCGATGTTTCGCCATGAAACAGGAAGTTGCTGTAACTCAGGCATGGAATGTCCAATCTGCCCCAAACTTCACACGTTTGATAAGAGTTCTGCCCTGAACACATGGCCATGCTCATATTCAGTTATAGTCATAGCGCCACCTGCTGGCAACAGGAAGTGACATGTTTAACACTGTTATGGACTCCTAATAACATATAAAAAAGTGCCAGCAAGTGCTAAACATGCTAACAACATACTAGAAGCATGCTAAAACATGCTAGCAAACTCTTAGCTAAGTGCTAAAGCATGCATATTATTGCAATTAAATAGGAATTTGCTGTAACTCAGGAATGGAATATCCAATCTGCCCCAAACTTCACACTTTTGATAAGCGTTCTGTCCTGAACACATCTACATGAGAATATTCAGTTATAGTAATAGCGCCACCTACTGGCAACAGGAAGTGTCATGTTTAACACGTTGATGCCATTCTAGCAACATGTTAAAAATGCCATTGAGGTCTAAACATGCTAGAAACATGTTAAAACATGCTAGCTTATGTTAAAACATGCTAGCAATACTTAGCTAAGTGGTAAAGCATG
Organism: Scardinius erythrophthalmus; assembly: GCF_964197995.2. Taxonomy (NCBI): domain Eukaryota; kingdom Metazoa; phylum Chordata; class Actinopteri; order Cypriniformes; family Leuciscidae; genus Scardinius; species Scardinius erythrophthalmus. Next base: position 43,551,593 of record NC_138226.1, read on the forward strand.
CTAATTCAATGAAACAGGATGTTGTTGTTACTCAAGAAGGCAATGTCCAATCTGCGCCAAACTTCACACTTTTAATAAACGTTCTGTCCTGAACACATGACCATGCTCATATTCAGTTACAGTCATAGTGCCACCTGCTGGCAACAGGAAGTGACATGTTAAACACTGTTGTGGACATATAAAAACATATAAAAAAAGTGCCAGCAAGTGCTAAACATGCTAACAACATACTAGAAACATGCTAAAACATGCTAGCAAACTCTTAGCTAAGTGCTAAAGCAGGCTATTGCTGCAATTAAATAGGAATTTGCTGTTACACAGGCATGGAATGTCCAATCTGCCCCAAACTTCACACGTTTGATAAGAGTCATGGCCTGAACACATCTATATGAGAATATTCAGTTATAGTAATAGCGCCACCTGCTGTCAACAGGAAATGACATGTTTAACACTGTTGTGGTCTCCTAATAACATATAAAAAAGAGCCAGCAAGTGCTAAACAGGTTAGCAACATACTAGAAACATGCTAGCAAACACTTAGCTAAGTGCTAAAGCATGCTATTACTGCAATTAAATAGGAATTTGCTGTAACTCAGGCATGGAATGTCCAATCTGCCCCAAACTTCACACGTTTGATAAGAATCATGGCCTGAACACATGTCTATGCTCAAATTCAGTTATAGTTATAGCGCCACCTACTGGCAACAGGAAGTGACATGTTTAACACGTTGATGCCGTTCTAGCAACATGTTAAAAATGCCATTGAGTTCTAAACATGCTAGAAACATGTTAAAACATGCTAGCAATACTTAGCTAAGTGCTAAAGCATGCTAATTCAATGAAACAGGACTTTGTTGTTACTCAAGAAGGCAATGTACAATCTACCCCAAACTTCACACGTTTGATAAGAGTTATCTCTTGAACACATGTCCATGCTCATATTTAGTTATAGTCATAGCGCCACCTGCTGGCAACAGGAAGTGACGTTTAACATTGTTCTTGACTCCTAATAACATATAAAAAAATGCCAGTAGGTGCTAAACATCCTACCAACATACTAGAGACATGCTAAAACATACTAGCAAACACTTAGCTAAGTGCTAAAGAATGATATTACTGTAATTAGGGCCCGAGCACCGATGGTGTGAGGACCCTCTTGGAATTGCTCTGTTTATTATTATTATTAGGGCCCGAGCACCGATGGTGTGAGGACCCTCTTGGAATTGCTCTGTTTATTATTATTAGGGCCCGAGCACCGATGGTGTGAGGACCCTCTTGGAATTGCTCTGTTTATTATTATTATTATTATTATTATTATTCTTCTTCTCCGCATTGAATCGCATTTTTGAGGGCCTAAACATGCTCGAAAACTCACGAAACTTTGCACACGCGTCAGAACTGGCGAAAATTTACATCTGATATAGGTTTCAGAATTGGACGGGGCAAAATGGCTCGATAGCGCCACCTATAAAAGTTCAACGGAGTGCGCCTCCCGCAACGTTCCACGTACGTGCACGAAATTCGGTACATACGTGTAATGACCTAATACCTACAAAAAAGTCTCTTGGAGCATAGCCCTAAACACAACAGGAAGTCAGCCATTTTGAACTTCCTCTCAGATTTTTGTGCAGTTTTTGCCATTTTCAGGCCTCGTACTTTAACGAACTCCTCCTACAGTTTTAATCTGATCATCTTCAAATTTGGTGAGTGTAATCTTAAGGCCTTTGCGACGTTAAATTGCGAAGATCTTGAGTTTTCGTCAAAGGGCGGGTCCTCGGCGGCCTGACAAATTTCGATGTTTCGCCATGAAACAGGAAGTTGCTGTAACTCAGGCATGGAATGTCCAATCTGCCCCAAACTTCACACTTTTGATAAGCGTTCTGTCCTGAACACATGACCATGCTCATATTCAGTTACAGTCATAGCGCCACCTGCTGGCAACAGGAAGTGACATGTTTAACACTGTTATGGACTCCTAATAACATATAAAAAAGTGCCAGCAAGTGCTAAACATGCCAACAACATACTAGAAGCATGCTAAAACATGCTAGCAAACTCTTAGCTAAGTGCTAAAGCATGCTATTATTGCAATTAAATAGGAATTTGCTGTAACTCAGGCATGGAATGTCCAATCTGCCCCAAACTTCACACTTTTGATAAGCGTTCTGTCCTGAACACATCTACATGAGAACATTCAGTTATAGTAATAGCGCCACCTACTGGCAACAGGAAGTGTCATGTTTAACACGTTGATGCCATTCTAGCAACATGTTAAAAATGCCATTGACTTCTAAACATGCTAGAAACATGTTAAAACATGCTAGCAATACTTAGCTAAGTGCTAAAGCATGCTAATTCAATGAAATAGGATGTTGTTGTTACTCAAGAAGGCAATGTCCAATCTGCGCCAAACTTCACACATTTAATAAACGTTCTGTCCTGAACACATGACCATGCTCATATTCAGTTACAGTCATAGTGCCACCTGCTGGCAACAGGAAGTGACATGTTAAACACTGTTGTGGACATAAAAACATATAAAAAAGTGCCAGCAAGTGCTAAACATGCTAACAACATACTAGAAAAATGCTAAAACATGCTAGCAAACACTTAGCTAAGTGCTAAAGCATGCTATTGCTGCAATTAAATAGGAATTTGCTGTAACACAGGCATGGAATGTCCAATCTGCCTCAAACTTCACACGTTAGATAAGAGTCATGGCCTGAACACATCTACATGAGAATATTCAGTTATAGTAATAGCGCCACCTACTGTCAACAGGAAGTGACATGTTTAACACTGTTGTGGTCTCCTAATAACATATAAAAAAGAGCCAGCAAGTGCTAAACAGGTTAGCAACATACTAGAAACATGCTAGCAAACACTTAGCTAAGTGCTAAAGCATGCTATCACTGCAATTAAATAGGAATTTGCTGTAACCCAGGCATGGAATGTCCAATCTGCACCAAACTTCACACGTTTGATAAGAATCATGGCCTGAACACATGTCTATGCTCAAATTCAGTTATAGTAATAGCGCCACCTACTGGCAACAGGAAGTGACATGTTTAACACGTTGATGCCGTTCTAGCAACATGTTAAAAATGCCATTGAGTTCTAAACATGTTAGAAACATATTAAAACATGCTAGCAATGCTTAGCTAAGTGCTAAAGCATGCTAATTCAATGAAACAGGACTTTGTTGTTACTCAAGAAGGCAATGTACAATCTACCCCAAACTTCACACGTTTGATAAGAGTTATCTCTTGAACACATGTCCATGCTCATATTTAGTTATAGTCATAGCGCCACCTGCTGGCAACAGGAAGTGATGTTTAACACTGTTCTTGACTCCTAATAACATATAAAAAAAAATGCCAGTAGGTGCTAAACATCCTACCAACATACTAGAGACATGCTAAAACATACTAGCAAACACTTAGCTAAGTGCTAAAGAATGATATTACTGCAATTAAATATGAATTTGCTGTAACTCAGGCATGGAATGTCCAATCTGCCCCAAACTTCACACTTTTGATAAGCGTTCTGTCCTGAACACATGACCATGCTTATATTCAGTTACAGACATACCGCCACCTGCTGGCAACAGGAAGTGACATGTTTAACACTGTTATGGACTCCTAATAACATAAAAAAGTGCCAGCAAGTGTTAAACATGCTAACAACATATTATAAACATGCTAAAACATGCTAGCAAACTCTTAGCTAAGTGCTAAAGCATGCTATTATTGCAATTAAATAGGAATTTGCTGTAACTCAGGCATGGAATGTCCAATCTGCCCCAAACTTCACACTTTTGATAAGAGTCATGGCCTGAATACATCTACATGAGAATGTTCATTTATAGTAATAGCGCCACCTACTGGCAACAGGAAGTGACATGTTTAACACGTTGATTCCGTTCTAGCAACATGTTAAAAATGCCATTGAGTTCTAAACATGCTAGAAACATGTTAAAACATGCTAACAATGCTTAGCTAAGTGCTAAAGAATGCTAATTCAATGAAACATGACTTTTTTGTTACTCAAGAAGGCAATTTCCAATTTGCACCAAACTTCACACGTTTGATAAGAGTTCTGTCCTGAACACACATCCATGCTCATATTCAGCTATAGTCATAACGCCACCTACTGACAACAGAAACTGACATGGTTAACACAGTAATGCAGTACTAACCACATAATTATTGTGTACTAAGCATGCTAGAAACAGACTAAACATGCTAGCAACACTTAGCTGAGTCATGAAGCATGCTATTATCACCATTATACAAAATATTTTGTTACTGACTTTGACATACTCTTACTATATATACCTCCTTAAATGTACATTTCCCAACCATGCTCTGTCTTCCTAAAGCCACCGAGTGTTGATGGCACGGGTGCGAGGGCCCTTTCATCGCTGCTTGCAGCTTTAATTATTATTATTCTTCTTCTTCTTCTTCTCCGCATTTAATTGCATTTTTGAGGGCCTAAACATGCTCGAAAACTCACGAAACTTTGCACACGCGTCAGAACTGGCGAAAATTTACATCTGATATAGGTTTCAGAATTGGACGGGGCAAAATGGCTCGATAGCGCCACCTATAAAAGTTCAACGGAGTGCGCCTCCCGCAACGTTCCACGTACGTGCACGAAATTCGGTACATACATGTAATGACCTAATACCTACAAAAAAGTCTCTTGGAGCATAGCCCTAAACACAACAGGAAGTCAGCCATTTTGAACTTCCTCTCAGATTTTTGTGCAGTTTTTGCCATTTTCAGGCCTCGTACTTTAACGAACTCCTCCTACAGTTTTAATCTGATCATCTTCAAATTTGGTGAGTGTAATCTTAAGGCCTTTGCGACGTTAAATTGCGAAGATCTTGAGTTTTCGTCAAAGGGCGGGTCCTCGGCGACCTGACAAATTTCGATGTTTCGCCATGAAACAGGAAGTTGCTGTAACTCAGGCATGGAATGTCCAATCTGCCCCAAACTTCACACTTTTGATAAGCGTTCTGTCCTGAACACATGACCATGCTCATATTCAGTTACAGTCATAGCGCCACCTGCTGGCAACAGGAAGTGACATGTTTAACACTGATATGGACTCCTAATAACATATAAAAAAGTGCCAGCAAGTGCTAAACATGCTAACAACATAATAGAAGCATGCTAAAACATGCTAGCAAACTCTTAGCTAAGTGCTAAAGCATGCTATTATTGCAATTAAATAGGAATTTGCTGTAACTCAGGCATGGAATGTCCAATCTGCCCCAAACTTCACACTTTTGATAAGCGTTCTGTCCTGAACACATTTACATGAGAAAATTCAGTTATAGTAATAGCGCCACCTACTGGTAACAGGAAGTGACATGTTTAACACTCTTGTGGTCTCCTAATAACATATAAAAAAGAGCCAGCAAGTGCTAAACAGGTTAGCAACATACTAGAAACATGTTAGCAAACACTTAGCTAAGTGCTAAAGCATGCTATTACTGCAATTAAATAGGAATTTGCTGTAACTCAGGCATGTAATGTCCAATCTGCCCCAAACTTCACACATTTGATAAGAATCATGGCCTGAACACATGTCTATGCTCAAATTCAGTTATAGTAATAGCGCCACCTACTGGCAACAGGAAGTGACATGTTTAACACTTTGATGCCGTTCTAGCAACATGTTAAAAATGCCATTGAGTTCTATACATGCTAGAAACATGTTAAAACATGCTAGCAGTACTTAGCTAAGTGCTAAACCATGCTAATTCAATGAAACAGGACTTTGTTGTTACTCAAGAAGGCAATGTACAATCTACCCCAAACTTCACACGTTTGATAAGAGTTATCTCTTGAACACATGTCCATGCTCATATTTAGTTATAGTCATAGCGCCACCTGCTGGCAACAGGAAGTGACGTTTAACACTGTTCTTGACTCCTAATAACATATAAAAAAATGCCAGTAGGTGCTAAACATCCTACCAACATACTAGAGACATGCTAAAACATACTAGCAAACACTTAGCTAAGTGCTAAAGAATGATATTACTGCAATTAAATATGAATTTGCTGTAACTCAGGCATGGAATGTCCAATCTGCCCCAAACTTCACACTTTTGATAAGCGTTCTGTCCTGAACACATGACCATGCTTATATTCAGTTACAGTCATAGCGCCACCTGCTGGCAACAGGAAGTGACGTTTAACACTGTTCTTGACTCCTAATAACATATAAAAAAATGCCAGTAGGTGCTAAACATCCTACCAACATACTAGAGACTTGCTAAAACATACTAGCAAACACTTAGCTAAGTGCTAAAGAATGATATTACTGCAATTAAATATGAATTTGCTGTAACTCAGGCAAGGAATGTCCAATCTGCCCCAAACTTCACACTTTTGATAAGCGTTCTGTCCTGAACACATGATCATGCTTACAGTCATAGCGCCACCTGCTGGCAGCAGGAAGTGACATGTTTAACACTGTTATGGACTCCTAATAACATATAAAAAAGTGCCAGCAAGTGCTAAACATGCTAACAACATACTAGAAACATGCTAAAACATGCTAGCAAACTCTTAGCTAAGTGCTAAAGCATGCTATTATTGCAATTAAATAGGAATTTGCTGTAATTCAGGCATGGAATGTCCAATCTGCCCCAAACTTCACACATTTGATAAGAATCATGGCCTGAACACATGTCTATGCTCAAATTCAGTTATAGTAATAGCGCCACCTACTGGCAAAAGGAAGTGACATGTTTAACACTTTGATGCCGTTCTAGCAACATGTTAAAAATGCCATTGAGTTCTAAACATGCTAGAAACATGTTAAAACATGCTAACAATGCTTAGCTAAGTGCTAAAGAATGTTAATTCAATGAAACATGACTTTGTTGTTACTCAAGAAGGCAATGTCCAATTTGCACCAAACTTCACACGTTTGATAAGAGTTCTGTCCTGAACACACATCCATGCTCATATTCAGTTATAGCCATAACGCCACCTACTGGCAACAGAAACTGACATGGTTAACACAGTAATGCAGTACTAACCACATAATTATTGTGTACTAAGCATGCTAGAAACAGACTAAACATGCTAGCAACACTTAGCTGAGTCATGAAGCATGCTATTATCACCATTATACAAAACATTTTGTAACTGACTTTGACATACTCTTACTATATATACCTCCTTGAATGTACATTTCCCAACCATGCTCTGTCTTCCTAAAGCCACCGAGTGTTGATGGCACGGGTGCGAGGGCCCTTTCATCGCTGCTTGCAGCTTTAATTAGGGCCCGAGCACCGATGGTGTGAGGACCCTCTTGGAATTGCTCTGTTTATTATTATTAGGGCCCGAGCACCGATGGTGTGAGGACCCTCTTGGAATTGCTCTGTTTATTATTATTATTATTAGGGCCCGAGCACCGATGGTGTGAGGACCCTCTTGGAATTGCTCTGTTTATTATTATTATTATTATTATTCTTCTTCTTCTTCTTCTCCGCATTGAATTGCATTTTTGAGGGCCTAAACATGCTCGAAAACTCACGAAACTTTGCACACGCGTCAGAACTGGCGAAAATTTACATCTGATATAGGTTTAAGAATTGGACGGGGCAAAATGGCTCGATAGCGCCACCTATAAAAGTTCAACGGAGTGCGCCTCCCGCAACGTTCCACGTACGTGCACGAAATTCGGTACATACGTGTAATGACCTAATACCTACAAAAAAGTCTCTTGAAGCATAGCCCTAAACACAACAGGAAGTCAGCCATTTTGAACTTCCTCTCAGATTTTTGTGCAGTTTTTGCCATTTTCAGGCCTCGTACTTTAACGAACTCCTCCTACAGTTTTAATCTGATCATCTTCAAATTTGGTGAGTGTAATCTTAAGGCCTTTGCGACGTTAAATTGCGAAGATCTTGAGTTTTCGTCAAAGGGCGGGTCCTCGGCGGCCTGACAAATTTCGATGTTTCGCCATGAAACAGGAAGTTGCTGTAACTCAGGCATGGAATGTCCAATCTGCCCCAAACTTCACACTTTTGATAAGCATTCTGTCCTGAACACATGACCATGCTCATATTCAGTTACAGTCATAGCGCCACCTGCTGGCAACAGGAAGTGACATGTTTAACACTGTTATGGACTCCTAATAACATATAAAAAAGTGCCAGCAAGTGCTAAACATGCTAACAACATACTAGAAGCATGCTAAAACATGCTAGCAAACTCTTAGCTAAGTGCTAAAGCATGCTATTATTGCAATTAAATAGGAATTTGCTGTAACCCAGGCATGGAATGTCCAATCTGCCCCAAACTTCACACGTTTGATAAGAATCATGGCCTGAACACATGTCTATGCTCAAATAGTAATAGCGCCACCTACTGGTAACAGGAAGTGTCATGTTTAACATGTTGATGCCATTCTAGCAACATGTTAAAAATGCCATTGAGTTCTAAACATGTTAGAAACATATTAAAACATGCTAGCAATACTTAGCTAAGTGCTAAAGCATGCTAATTCAATGAAACAGGACTTTGTTGTTACTCAAGAAGGCAATGTACAATCTACCCCAAACTTCACACGTTTGATAAGAGTTATCTCTTGAACACATGTCCATGCTCATATTTAGTTATAGTCATAGCGCCACCTGCTGGCAACAGGAAGGGATGTTTAACACTGTTCTTGACTCCTAATAACATATAAAAAAATGCCAGTAGGTGCTAAACATCCTACCAACATACTAGAGACATGCTAAAACATACTAGCAAACACTTAGCTAAGTGCTAAAGAATGATATTACTGCAATTAAATATGAATTTGCTGTAACTCAGGCATGGAATGTCCAATCTGCCCCAAACTTCACACTTTTGATAAGCGTTCTGTCCTGAACACATGACCATGCTTATATTCAGTTACAGACATAGCGCCACCTGCTGGCAACAGGAAGTGACATGTTTAACACTGTTATGGACTCCTAATAACATATAAAAAAGTGCCAGCAAGTTTTAAACATGCTAACAACATATTATAAACATGCTAAAACATGCTAGCAAACTCTTAGCTAAGTGCTAAAGCATGCTATTATTGCAATTAAATAGGAATTTGCTGTAACTCAGGCATGGAATGTCCAATCTGCCCCAAACTTCACACTTTTGATAAGAGTCATGGCCTGAATACATCTACATGAGAATGTTCATTTATAGTAATAGCGCCACCTACTGGCAACAGGAAGTGACATGTTTAACACGTTGATGCCGTTCTAGCAACATGTTAAAAATGCCATTGAGTTCTAAACATGCTAGAAACATGTTAAAACATGCTAACAATGCTTAGCTAAGTGCTAAAGAATGCTAATTCAATGAAACATGACTTTTTTGTTACTCAAGAAGGCAATTTCCAATTTGCACCAAACTTCACACGTTTGATAAGAGTTCTGTCCTGAACACACATCCATGCTCATATTCAGCAATAGTCATAACGCCACCTATTGGCAACAGAAACTGACATGGTTAACACAGTAATGCAGTACTAACCACATAATTATTGTGTACTAAGCATGCTAGAAACAGACTAAACATGCTAGCAACACTTAGCTGAGTCATGAAGCATGCTATTATCACCATTATACAAAACATTTTGTTACTAACTTTGACATACTCTTACTATATATACCTCCTTAAATGTACATTTCCCAACCATGCTCTGTCTTCCTAAAGCCACCGAGTGTTGATGGCACGGGTGCGAGGGCCCTTTCATCGCTGCTTGCAGCTTTAATTATTATTATTATTCTTCTTCTTCTTCTTCTCCGCATTGAATTGCATTTTTGAGGGCCTAAACATGCTCGAAAACTCACGAAACTTTGCACACGCGTCAGAACTGGCGAAAATTTACATCTGATATAGGTTTCAGAATTGGACGGGGCAAAACGGCTCGATAGCGCCACCTATAAAAGTTCAACGGAGTGCGCCTCCCGCAACGTTCCACGTACGTGCACGAAATTCGGTACATACATGTAATGACCTAATACCTACAAAAAAGTCTCTTGGAGCATAGCCCTAAACACAACAGGAAGTCAGCCATTTTGAACTTCCTCTCAGATTTTTGTGCAGTTTTTGCTATTTTCAGGCCTCGTACTTTAACGAACTCCTCCTACAGTTTTAATCTGATCATCTTCAAATTTGGTGAGTGTAATCTTAAGGCCTTTGCGACGTTAAATTGCGAAGATCTTGAGTTTTCGTCAAAGGGCGGGTCCTCGGTGACCTGACAAATTTCGATGTTTCGCCATGAAACAGGAAGTTGCTGTAACTCAGGCATGGAATGTCCAATCTGCCCCAAACTTCACACTTTTGATAAGCGTTCTGTCCTGAACACATGACCATGCTCATATTCAGTTACAGTCATAGCGCCACCTGCTGGCAACAGGAAGTGACATGTTTAACACTGTTATGGACTCCTAATAACATATAAAAAAGTGCCAGCAAGTGCTAAACATGCTAACAACATACTAGAAGCATGCTAAAACATGCTAGCAAACTCTTAGCTAAGTGCTAAAGCATGCTATTATTGCAATTAAATAGGAATTTGCTGTAACTCAGGCATGGAATGTCCAATCTGCCCCAAACTTCACACTTTTGATAAGCGTTCTGTCCTGAACACATCTACATGAGAACATTCAGTTATAGTAATAGCGCCACCTACTGGTAACAGGAAGTGTCATGTTTAACACGTTGATGCCATTCTAGCAACATGTTAAAAATGCCATTGAGGTCTAAACATGCTAGAAACATGTTAAAACATGCTAGCTAATGTTAAAACATGCTAGCAATACTTAGCTAAGTGGTAAAGCATGCTAATTCAATGAAACAGGATGTTGTTGTTACTCAAGAAGGCAATGTCCAATCTGCCCCAAACTTCACACTTTTGATAAGCGTTCTGTCCTGAACACATGACCATGCTCATATTCAGTTACAGTCATAGCGCCACCTGCTGGCAACAGGAAGTGACATGTTTAACACTGTTATGGACTCCTAATAACATATAAAAAAGTGCCAGCAAGTGTTAAACATGCTAACAACATACTAGAAAAATGCTAAAACATGCTAGCAAACTCTTAGCTAAGTGCTAAAGCATGCTATTATTGCAATTAAATAGGAATTTGCTGTAACTCAGACATGGAATGTCCAATCTGCCCCAAACTTCACACTTTTGATAAGAGTCATGGCCTGAATACATCTACATGAGAATGTTCATTTATAGTAATAGCGCCACCTACTGGCAACAGGAAGTGACATGTTTAACACATTGATGCCGTTCTAGCAACATGTTAAAAATGCCATTGAGTTCTAAACATGCTAGAAACATGTTAAAACATGCTAACAATGCTTAGCTAAGTGCTAAAGAATGCTAATTCAATGAAACATGACTTTTTTGTTACTCAAGAAGGCAATTTCCAATTTGCACCAAACTTCACACGTTTGATAAGAGTTCTGTCCTGAACACACATCCATGCTCATATTCAGCTATAGTCATAACGCCACCTACTGGCAACAGAAACTGACATGGTTAACACAGTAATGCAGTACTAACCACATAATTATTGTGTACTAAGCATGCTAGAAACAGACTAAACATGCTAGCAACACTTAGCTGAGTCATGAAGCATGCTATTATCACCATTATACAAAACATTTTGTAACTGACTTTGACATACTCTTACTATATATACCTCCTTAAATGTACATTTCCCAACCATGCTCTGTCTTCCTAAAGCCACAAAGTGTTGATGGCATGGGTGCGAGGGCCCTTTCATCGCTGCTTGCAGCTTTAATTATTATTATTATTCTTCTTCTCCGCATTGAATTGCATTTTTGAGGGCCTAAACATGCGCGAAAACTCACGAAACTTTGCACACGCGTCAGAACTGGCGAAAATTTACATCTGATATAGGTTTCAGAATTGGACGGGGCAAAACGGCTCGATAGCGCCACCTATAAAAGTTCAACGGAGTGCGCCTCCCGCAACGTTCCACGTACGTGCACGAAATTCGGTACATACATGTAATGACCTAATACCTACAAAAAAGTCTCTTGGAGCATAGCCCTAAACCCAACAGGAAGTCAGCCATTTTGAACTTCCTCCCAGATTTTTGTGCAGTTTTTGACATTTTCAGGCCTCATACTTTAACGAACTCCTCCTACAGTTTTAATCTGATCATCTTCAAATTTGGTGAGTGTAATCTTAAGGCCTTTGCGACGTTAAATTGCGAAGATCTTGAGTTTTCGTCGAAGGGCGGGTCCTCGGCGGCCTGACAAATTTTGATGTTTCGCCATGAAACAGGAAGTTGCTGTAACTCAGGCATGGAATGTCCAATCTGCCCCAAACTTCATACGTTTGATAAGAGTTCTGTCCTGAACACATGACCATGCTCATATTCAGTTATAGTCATAGCGCCACCTGCTGGCAACAGGAAGTGACATGTTTAACACTGTTATGGACTCCTAATAACATATAAAAAAGTGCCAGCAAGTGCTAAACATGCTAACAACATACTAGAAGCATGCTAAAACATGCTAGCAAACTCTTAGCTAAGTGCTAAAGCATGCTATTATTGCAATTAAATAGGAATTTGCTGTAACTCAGGCATGGAATGTACAATCTGCCCCAAACTTCACACTTTTGATAAGCGTTCTGTCCTGAACATATCTACATGAGAATATTCAGTTATAGTAATAGCGCCACCTACTGGTAACAGGAAGTGTCATGTTTAACACGTTGATGCCATTCTAGCAACATGTCAAAAATGCCATTGACTTCTAAACATGCTAGAAACATGTTAAAACATACTAGCAATACTTAGCTAAGTGCTAAAGCATGCTAATTCAATGAAACAGGATGTTGTTGTTACTCAAGAAGGCAATGTCCAATCTGCGCCAAACTTCACACTTTTAATAAACGTTCTGTCCTGAACACATGACCATGCTCATATTCAGTTATAGTCATAGCGCCACCTGCTGGCAACAGGAAGTGACATGTTTAACACTGTTATGGACTCCTAATAACATATAAAAAAGTGCCAGCAAGTGCTAAACATGCTAACAACATACTAGAAGCATGCTAAAACATGCTAGCAAACTCTTAGCTAAGTGCTAAAGCATGCTATTATTGCAATTAAATAGGAATTTGCTGTAACTCAGGCATGGAATGTCCAATCTGCCCCAAACTTCACACTTTTGATAAGCGTTCTGTCCTGAACATATCTACATGACAATATTCAGTTATAGTAATAGCGCCACCTACTGGTAACAGGAAGTGTCATGTTTAACACGTTGATGCCATTCTAGCAACATGTTAAAAATGCCATTGACTTCTAAACATGCTAGAAACATGTTAAAACATACTAGCAATACTTAGCTAAGTGCTAAAGCATGCTAATTCAATGAAACAGGACTTTGTTGTTACTCAAGAAGGCAATGTACAATCTACCCCAAACGTCACACGTTTGATAAGAGTTATCTCTTGAACACATGTCCATGCTCATATTTAGTTATAGTCATAGCGCCACCTGCTGGCAACAGGAAGTGACGTTTAACACTGTTCTTGACTCCTAATAACATATAAAAAAATGCCAGTAGGTGCTAAACATCCTACCAACATACTATAGACATGCTAAAACATACTAGCAAACACTTAGCTAAGTGCTAAAGAATGATATTACTGCAATTAAATATGAATTTGCTGTAACTCAGGCATGGAATGTCCAATCTGCCCCAAACTTCACACTTTTGATAAGCGTTCTGTCCTGAACACATGACCATGCTTATATTCAGTTACAGTCATAGCGCCACCTGCTGGCAACAGGAAGTGACATGTTTAACACTGTTATGGACTCCTAATAACATATAAAAAAGTGCCAGCAAGTGTTAAACATGCTAACAACATACTAGAAACATGCTAAAACATGCTAGCAAACTCTTAGCCAAGTGCTAAAGCATGCTATTATTGCAATTAAATAGGAATTTGCTGTAACTCAGGCATGGAATGTCCAATCTGCCCCAAACTTTACACTTTTGATAAGAGTCATGGCCTGAACACATCTACATGAGAATGTTCAATTATAGTAATAGCGCCACCAACTGGCAACAGGAAGTGACATGTTTAACACGTTGATGCCGTTCTAGCAACATGTTAAAAATGCCATTGAGTTCTAAACATGCTAGAAACATGTTAAAACATGCTAACAATGCTTAGCTAAGTGCTAAAGCATGCTAATTCAATGAAACATGACTTTGTTGTTACTCAAGAAGGCAATGTCCAATTTGCACCAAACTTCACACGTTTGATAAGAGTTCTGTCCTGAACACACATCCAAGCTCATATTCAGTTATAGTCATAACGCCACCTACTGGCAACAGAAACTGACATGGTTAACACAGTAATGCAGTACTAACCACATAATTATTGTGTACTAAGCATGCTAGAAACAGACTAAACATGCTAGCAACACTTAGCTGAGTCATGAAGCATGCTATTATCACCATTATACAAAACATTTTGTAACTGACTTTGACATACTCTTACTATATATACCTCCTTAAATGTACATTTCCCAACCATGCTCTGTCTTCCTAAAGCCACCGAGTGTTGATGGCACGGGTGCGAGGGCCCTTTCATCGCTGCTTGCAGCTTTAATTATTATTATTATTATTATTATTATTCTCCGCATTTAATTGCATTTTTGAGGGCCTAAACATGCTCGAAAACTCACGAAACTTTGCACACGCGTCAGAACTGGCGAAAATTTACATCTGATATAGGTTTCAGAATTGGACGGGGCAAAATGGCTCGATAGCGCCACCTATAAAAGTTCAACGGAGTGCGCCTCCCGCAACGTTCCACGTACGTGCACGAAATTCGGTACATACATGTAATGACCTAATACCTACAAAAAAGTCTCTTGGAGCATAGCCCTAAACACAACAGGAAGTCAGCCATTTTGAACTTCCTCTCAGATTTTTGTGCAGTTTTTGCCATTTTCAGGCCTCGTACTTTAACGAACTCCTCCTACAGTTTTAATCTGATCATCTTCAAATTTGGTGAGTGTAATCTTAAGGCCTTTGCGACGTTAAATTGCGAAGATCTTGAGTTTTCGTCAAAGGGCGGGTCCTCGGCGGCCTGACAAATTTCGATGTTTCGCCATGAAACAGGAAGTTGCTGTAACTCAGGCATGGAATGTCCAATCTGCCCCAAACTTCACACTTTTGATAAGCGTTCTGTCCTGAACACATGACCATGCTCATATTCAGTTACAGTCATAGCGCCACCTGCTGGCAACAGGAAGTGACATGTTTAACACTGATATGGACTCCTAATAACATATAAAAA
Organism: Scardinius erythrophthalmus; assembly: GCF_964197995.2. Classification (NCBI taxonomy): domain Eukaryota; kingdom Metazoa; phylum Chordata; class Actinopteri; order Cypriniformes; family Leuciscidae; genus Scardinius; species Scardinius erythrophthalmus. The sequence goes on from NC_138226.1 coordinate 43,566,988, forward strand.
AGTGCCAGCAAGTGCTAAACATGCTAACAACATAATAGAAGCATGCTAAAACATGCTAGCAAACTCTTAGCTAAGTGCTAAAGCATGCTATTATTGCAATTAAATAGGAATTTGCTGTAACTCAGGCATGGAATGTCCAATCTGCCCCAAACTTCACACTTTTGATAAGCGTTCTGTCCTGAACACATCTACATGAGAAAATTCAGTTATAGTAATAGCGCCACCTACTGGTAACAGGAAGTGACATGTTTAACACTCTTGTGGTCTCCTAATAACATATAAAAAAGAGCCAACAAGTGCTAAACAGGTTAGCAACATACTAGAAACATGCTAGCAAACACTTAGCTAAGTGCTAAAGCATGCTATTACTGCAATTAAATAGGAATTTGCTGTAACTCAGGCATGTAATGTCCAATCTGCCCCAAACTTCACACATTTGATAAGAATCATGGCCTGAACACATGTCTATGCTCAAATTCAGTTATAGTAATAGCACCACCTACTGGCAACAGGAAGTGACATGTTTAACACTTTGATGCCGTTCTAGCAACATGTTAAAAATGCCATTGAGTTCTATACATGCTAGAAACATGTTAAAACATGCTAGCAGTACTTAGCTAAGTGCTAAACCATGCTAATTCAATGAAACAGGACTTTGTTGTTACTCAAGAAGGCAATGTACAATCTACCCCAAACTTCACACGTTTGATAAGAGTTATCTCTTGAACACATGTCCATGCTCATATTTAGTTATAGTCATAGCGCCACCTGCTGGCAACAGGAAGTGACGTTTAACACTGTTCTTGACTCCTAATAACATATAAAAAAATGCAAGTAGGTGCTAAACATCCTACCAACATACTAGAGACTTGCTAAAACATACTAGCAAACACTTAGCTAAGTGCTAAAGAATGATATTACTGCAATTAAATATGAATTTGCTGTAACTCAGGCAAGGAATGTCCAATCTGCCCCAAACTTCACACTTTTGATAAGCGTTCTGTCCTGAACACATGATCATGCTTACATCTTATCATGCCACCTACTGGCAACAGGAAGTGACATGTTTAACACTTTTATGCCGTTCTAGCAACATGTTAAAAATGCCATTGAGTTCTAAACATACTAGAAACATGTTAAAACATGCTAACAATGCTTAGCTAAGTGCTAAAGAATGTTAATTCAATGAAACATGACTTTGTTGTTACTCAAGAAGGCAATGTCCAATTTGCACCAAACTTCACACGTTTGATAAGAGTTCTGTCCTGAACACACATCCATGCTCATATTCAGTTATAGCCATAACGCCACCTACTGGCAACAGAAACTGACATGGTTAACACCGTAATGCAGTACTAACCACATAATTATTGTGTACTAAGCATGCTAGAAACAGACTAAACATGCTAGCAACACTTAGCTGAGTCATGAAGCATGCTATTATCACCATTATACAAAACATTTTGTAACTGACTTTGACATACTCTTACTATATATACCTCCTTAAATGTACATTTCCCAACCATGCTCTGTCTTCCTAAAGCCACCGAGTGTTGATGGCACGGGTGCGAGGGCCCTTTCATCGCTGCTTGCAGCTTTAATTATTATTATTATTATTATTATTATTCTCCGCATTGAATTGCATTTTTGAGGGCCTAAACATGCGCGAAAACTCACGAAACTTTGCACACGCGTCAGAACTGGCGAAAATTTACATCTGATATAGGTTTCAGAATTGGACGGGGCAAAACGGCTCGATAGCGCCACCTATAAAAGTTCAATGGAGTGCGCCTCCCGCAACGTTCCACGTACGTGCACGAAATTCGGTACATACATGTAATGACCTAATACCTACAAAAAAGTCTCTTGGAGCATAGCCCTAAACCCAACAGGAAGTCAGCCATTTTGAACTTCCTCCCAGATTTTTGTGCAGTTTTTGACATTTTCAGGCCTCATACTTTAACGAACTCCTCCTACAGTTTTAATCTGATCATCTTCAAATTTGGTGAGTGTAATCTTAAGGCCTTTGCGACGTTAAATTGCGAAGATCTTGAGTTTTCGTCGAAGGGCGGGTCCTCGGCGGCCTGACAAATTTTGATGTTTTGCCATGAAACAGGAAGTTGCTGTAACTCAGGCATGGAATGTCCAATCTGCCCCAAACTTCATACGTTTGATAAGAGTTCTGTCCTGAACACATGACCATGTTCATATTCAGTTATAGTCATAGCGCCACCTGCTGGCAACAGGAAGTGACATGTTTAACACTGTTATGGACTCCTAATAACATATAAAAAAGTGCCAGCAAGTGCTAAACATGCTAACAACATACTAGAAGCATGCTAAAACATGCTAGCAAACTCTTAGCTAAGTGCTAAAGCATGCTATTATTGCAATTAAATAGGAATTTGCTGTAACTCAGGCATGGAATGTCCAATCTGCCCCAAACTTCACACTTTTGATAAGCGTTCTGTCCTGAACATATCTACATGAGAATATTCAGTTATAGTAATAGCGCCACCTACTGGTAACAGGAAGTGTCATGTTTAACAAGTTGATGCCATTCTAGCAACATGTTAAAAATGCCATTGACTTCTAAACATGCTAGAAACATGTTAAAACATACTAGCAATACTTAGCTAAGTGCTAAAGCATGCTAATTCAATGAAACAGGATGTTGTTGTGACTCAAGAAGGCAATGTCCAATCTGCGCCAAACTTCACACTTTTAATAAACGTTCTGTCCTGAACACATGACCATGCTCATATTCAGTTATAGTCATAGCGCCACCTGCTGGCAACAGGAAGTGACATGTTTAACACTGTTATGGACTCCTAATAACATATAAAAAAGTGCCAGCAAGTGCTAAACATGCTAACAACATACTAGAAGCATGCTAAAACATGCTAGCAAACTCTTAGCTAAGTGCTAAAGCATGCTATTATTGCAATTAAATAGGAATTTGCTGTAACTCAGGCATGGAATGTCCAATCTGCCCCAAACTTCACACTTTTGATAAGCGTTCTGTCCTGAACATATCTACATGAGAATATTCAGTCATAGTAATAGCGCCACCTACTGGTAACAGGAAGTGTCATGTTTAACACGTTGATGCCATTCTAGCAACATGTTAAAAATGCCATTGACTTCTAAACATGCTAGAAACATGTTAAAACATACTAGCAATACTTAGCTAAGTGCTAAAGCATGCTAATTCAATGAAACAGGACTTTGTTGTTACTCAAGAAGGCAATGTACAATCTACCCCAAACGTCACACGTTTGATAAGAGTTATCTCTTGAACACATGTCCATGCTCATATTTAGTTATAGTCATAGCGCCACCTGCTGGCAACAGGAAGTGACGTTTAACACTGTTCTTGACTCCTAATAACATATAAAAAAATGCCAGTAGGTGCTAAACATCCTACCAACATACTATAGACATGCTAAAACATACTAGCAAACACTTAGCTAAGTGCTAAAGAATGATATTACTGCAATTAAATATGAATTTGCTGTAACTCAGGCATGGAATGTCCAATCTGCCCCAAACTTCACACTTTTGACAAGCGTTCTGTCCTGAACACATGACCATGCTTATATTCAGTTACAGTCATAGCGCCACCTGCTGGCAACAGGAAGTGACATGTTTAACACTGTTATGGACTCCTAATAACATATAAAAAAGTGCCAGCAAGTGTTAAACATGCTAACAACGTACTAGAAACATGCTAAAACATGCTAGCAAACTCTTAGCCAAGTGCTAAAGCATGCTATTATTGCAATTAAATAGGAATTTGCTGTAACTCAGGCATGGAATGTCCAATCTGCCCCAAACTTCACACTTTTGATAAGAGTCATGGCCTGAACACATCTACATGAGAATGTTCAATTATAGTAATAGCGCCACCAACTGGCAACAGGAAGTGACATGTTTAACACGTTGATGCCGTTCTAGCAACATGTTAAAAATGCCATTGAGTTCTAAACATGCTAGAAACATGTTAAAACATGCTAACAATGCTTAGCTAAGTGCTAAAGCATGCTAATTCAATGAAACATGACTTTGTTGTTACTCAAGAAGGCAATGTCCAATTTGCACCAAACTTCACACGTTTGATAAGAGTTCTGTCCTGAACACACATCCAAGCTCATATTCAGTTATAGTCATAACGCCACCTACTGGCAACAGAAACTGACATGGTTAACACAGTAATGCAGTACTAACCACATAATTATTGTGTACTAAGCATGCTAGAAACACACTAAACATGCTAGCAACACTTAGCTGAGTCATGAAGCATGCTATTATCACCATTATACAAAACATTTTGTAACTGACTTTGACATACTCTTACTATATATACCTCCTTAAATGTACATTTCCCAACCATGCTCTGTCTTCCTAAAGCCACCGAGTGTTGATGGCATGGGTGCGAGGGCCCTTTCATCGCTGCTTGCAGCTTTAATTATTAGGGCCCGAGCACCGATGGTGTGAGGACCCTCTTGGAATTGCTCTGTTTATTATTATTATTAGGGCCCGAGCACCGATGGTGTGAGGACCCTCTTGGAATTGCTCTGTTTATTAGGGCCCGAGCACCGATGGTGTGAGGACCCTCTTGGAATTGCTCTGTTTATTATTATTATTATTATTATTATTATTATTCTTCTCCGCATTGAATTGCATTTTTGAGGGCCTAAACATGCGCGAAAACTCACGAAACTTTGCACATGCGTCAGAACTGGCGAAAATTTACATCTGATATAGGTTTCAGAATTGGACGGGGCAAAACGGCTCGATAGCGCCACCTATAAAAGTTCAACGGAGTGCGCCTCCCGCAACGTTCCACGTACGTGCACGAAATTCGGTACATACGTGTAATGACCTAATACCTACAAAAAAGTCTCTTGGAGCATAGCCCTAAACCCAACAGGAAGTCAGCCATTTTGAACTTCCTCTCAGATTTTTGTGCAGTTTTTGCCATTTTCAGGCCTCGTACTTTAACGAACTCCTCCTACAGTTTTAATCTGATCATCTTCAAATTTGGTGAGTGTAATCTTAAGGCCTTTGCGACGTTAAATTGCGAAGATCTTGAGTTTTCGTCAAAGGGCGGGTCCTCGGCGGCCTGACAAATTTCGATGTTTCGCCATGAAACAGGAAGTTGCTGTAACTCAGGCATGGAATGTCCAATCTGCCCCAAACTTCACACTTTTGATAAGCATTCTGTCCTGAACACATGACCATGCTCATATTCAGTTACAGTCATAGCGCCACCTGCTGGCAACAGGAAGTGACATGTTTAACACTGTTATGGACTCCTAATAACATATAAAAAAGTGCCAGCAAGTGCTAAACATGCTAACAACATACTAGAAGCATGCTAAAACATGCTAGCAAACTCTTAGCTAAGTGCTAAAGCATGCTATTATTGCAATTAAATAGGAATTTGCTGTAACCCAGGCATGGAATGTCCAATCTGCCCCAAACTTCACACGTTTGATAAGAATCATGGCCTGAACACATGTCTATGCTCAAATTCAGTTATAGTAATAGCGCCACCTACTGGTAACAGGAAGTGTCATGTTTAACACGTTGATGCCATTCTAGCAACATGTTAAAAATGCCATTGAGTTCTAAACATGTTAGAAACATATTAAAACATGCTAGCAATACTTAGCTAAGTGCTAAAGCATGCTAATTCAATGAAACAGGACTTTGTTGTTACTCAAGAAGGCAATGTACAATCTACCCCAAACTTCACACGTTTGATAAGAGTTATCTCTTGAACACATGTCCATGCTCATATTTAGTTATAGTCATAGCGCCACCTGCTGGCAACAGGAAGGGATGTTTAACACTGTTCTTGACTCCTAATAACATATAAAAAAATGCCAGTAGGTGCTAAACATCCTACCAACATACTAGAGACATGCTAAAACATACTAGCAAACACTTAGCTAAGTGCTAAAGAATGATATTACTGCAATTAAATATGAATTTGCTGTAACTCAGGCATGGAATGTCCAATCTTCCCCAAACTTCACACTTTTGATAAGCGTTCTGTCCTGAACACATGACCATGCTTATATTCAGTTACAGACATAGCGCCACCTGCTGGCAACAGGAAGTGACATGTTTAACACTGTTATGGACTCCTAATAACATATAAAAAAGTGCCAGCAAGTTTTAAACATGCTAACAACATATTATAAACATGCTAAAACATGCTAGCAAACTCTTAGCTAAGTGCTAAAGCATGCTATTATTGCAATTAAATAGGAATTTGCTGTAACTCAGGCATGGAATGTCCAATCTGCCCCAAACTTCACACTTTTGATAAGAGTCATGGCCTGAATACATCTACATGAGAATGTTCATTTATAGTAATAGCGCCACCTACTGGCAACAGGAAGTGACATGTTTAACACGTTGATGCCGTTCTAGCAACATGTTAAAAATGCCATTGAGTTCTAAACATGCTAGAAACATGTTAAAACATGCTAACAATGCTTAGCTAAGTGCTAAAGAATGCTAATTCAATGAAACATGACTTTTTTGTTACTCAAGAAGGCAATTTCCAATTTGCACCAAACTTCACACGTTTGATAAGAGTTCTGTCCTGAACACACATCCATGCTCATATTCAGCAATAGTCATAACGCCACCTACTGGCAACAGAAACTGACATGGTTAACACAGTAATGAAGTACTAACCACATAATTATTGTGTACTAAGCATGCTAGAAACAGACTAAACATGCTAGCAACACTTAGCTGAGTCATGAAGCATGCTATTATCACCATTATACAAAACATTTTGTTACTAACTTTGACATACTCTTACTATATATACCTCCTTAAATGTACATTTCCCAACCATGCTCTGTCTTCCTAAAGCCACCGAGTGTTGATGGCACGGGTGCGAGGGCCCTTTCATCGCTGCTTGCAGCTTTAATTAGGGCCCGAGCACCGATGGTGTGAGGACCCTCTTGGAATTGCTCTGTTTATTATTATTATTATTATTATTATTCTTCTTCTTCTTCTCCGCATTTAATTGCATTTTTGAGGGCCTAAACATGCTCGAAAACTCACGAAACTTTGCACACGCGTCAGAACTGGCGAAAATTTACATCTGATATAGGTTTCAGAATTGGACGGGGCAAAATGGCTCGATAGCGCCACCTATAAAAGTTCAACGGAGTGCGCCTCCCGCAACGTTCCACGTACGTGCACGAAATTCGGTACATACATGTAATGACCTAATACCTACAAAAAAGTCTCTTGGAGCATAGCCCTAAACACAACAGGAAGTCAGCCATTTTGAACTTCCTCTCAGATTTTTGTGCAGTTTTTGCCATTTTCAGGCCTCGTACTTTAACGAACTCCTCCTACAGTTTTAATCTGATCATCTTCAAATTTGGTGAGTGTAATCTTAAGGCCTTTGCGACGTTAAATTGCGAAGATCTTGAGTTTTCGTCAAAGGGCGGGTCCTCGGCGACCTGACAAATTTCGATGTTTCGCCATGAAACAGGAAGTTGCTGTAACTCAGGCATGGAATGTCCAATCTGCCCCAAACTTCACACTTTTGATAAGCGTTCTGTCCTGAACACATGACCATGCTCATATTCAGTTACAGTCATAGCGCCACCTGCTGGCAACAGGAAGTGACATGTTTAACACTGATATGGACTCCTAATAACATATAAAAAAGTGCCAGCAAGTGCTAAACATGCTAACAACATAATAGAAGCATGCTAAAACATGCTAGCAAACTCTTAGCTAAGTGCTAAAGCATGCTATTATTGCAATTAAATAGGAATTTGCTGTAACTCAGGCATGGAATGTCCAATCTGCCCCAAACTTCACACTTTTGATAAGCGTTCTGTCCTGAACACATTTACATGAGAAAATTCAGTTATAGTAATAGCGCCACCTACTGGTAACAGGAAGTGACATGTTTAACACTCTTGTGGTCTCCTAATAACATATAAAAAAGAGCCAGCAAGTGCTAAACAGGTTAGCAACATACTAGAAACATGTTAGCAAACACTTAGCTAAGTGCTAAAGCATGCTATTACTGCAATTAAATAGGAATTTGCTGTAACTCAGGCATGTAATGTCCAATCTGCCCCAAACTTCACACATTTGATAAGAATCATGGCCTGAACACATGTCTATGCTCAAATTCAGTTATAGTAATAGCGCCACCTACTGGCAACAGGAAGTGACATGTTTAACACTTTGATGCCGTTCTAGCAACATGTTAAAAATGCCATTGAGTTCTATACATGCTAGAAACATGTTAAAACATGCTAGCAGTACTTAGCTAAGTGCTAAACCATGCTAATTCAATGAAACAGGACTTTGTTGTTACTCAAGAAGGCAATGTACAATCTACCCCAAACTTCACACGTTTGATAAGAGTTATCTCTTGAACACATGTCCATGCTCATATTTAGTTATAGTCATAGCGCCACCTGCTGGCAACAGGAAGTGACGTTTAACACTGTTCTTGACTCCTAATAACATATAAAAAAATGCCAGTAGGTGCTAAACATCCTACCAACATACTAGAGACATGCTAAAACATACTAGCAAACACTTAGCTAAGTGCTAAAGAATGATATTACTGCAATTAAATATGAATTTGCTGTAACTCAGGCATGGAATGTCCAATCTGCCCCAAACTTCACACTTTTGATAAGCGTTCTGTCCTGAACACATGACCATGCTTATATTCAGTTACAGTCATAGCGCCACCTGCTGGCAACAGGAAGTGACGTTTAACACTGTTCTTGACTCCTAATAACATATAAAAAAATGCCAGTAGGTGCTAAACATCCTACCAACATACTAGAGACTTGCTAAAACATACTAGCAAACACTTAGCTAAGTGCTAAAGAATGATATTACTGCAATTAAATATGAATTTGCTGTAACTCAGGCAAGGAATGTCCAATCTGCCCCAAACTTCACACTTTTGATAAGCGTTCTGTCCTGAACACATGATCATGCTTACAGTCATAGCGCCACCTGCTGGCAGCAGGAAGTGACATGTTTAACACTGTTATGGACTCCTAATAACATATAAAAAAGTGCCAGCAAGTGCTAAACATGCTAACAACATACTAGAAACATGCTAAAACATGCTAGCAAACTCTTAGCTAAGTGCTAAAGCATGCTATTATTGCAATTAAATAGGAATTTGCTGTAATTCAGGCATGGAATGTCCAATCTGCCCCAAACTTCACACATTTGATAAGAATCATGGCCTGAACACATGTCTATGCTCAAATTCAGTTATAGTAATAGCGCCACCTACTGGCAAAAGGAAGTGACATGTTTAACACTTTGATGCCGTTCTAGCAACATGTTAAAAATGCCATTGAGTTCTAAACATGCTAGAAACATGTTAAAACATGCTAACAATGCTTAGCTAAGTGCTAAAGAATGTTAATTCAATGAAACATGACTTTGTTGTTACTCAAGAAGGCAATGTCCAATTTGCACCAAACTTCACACGTTTGATAAGAGTTCTGTCCTGAACACACATCCATGCTCATATTCAGTTATAGCCATAACGCCACCTACTGGCAACAGAAACTGACATGGTTAACACTGTAATGCAGTACTAACCACATAATTATTGTGTACTAAGCATGCTAGAAACAGACTAAACATGCTAGCAACACTTAGCTGAGTCATGAAGCATGCTATTATCACCATTATACAAAACATTTTGTAACTGACTTTGACATACTCTTACTATATATACCTCCTTGAATGTACATTTCCCAACCATGCTCTGTCTTCCTAAAGCCACCGAGTGTTGATGGCACGGGTGCGAGGGCCCTTTCATCGCTGCTTGCAGCTTTAATTATTATTATTATTATTATTCTTCTTCTTCTTCTTCTCCGCATTTAATTGCATTTTTGAGGGCCTAAACATGCTCGAAAACTCACGAAACTTTGCACACGCGTCAGAACTGGCGAAAATTTACATCTGATATAGGTTTCAGAATTGGACGGGGCAAAATGGCTCGATAGCGCCACCTATAAAAGTTCAACGGAGTGCGCCTCCCGCAACGTTCCACGTACGTGCACGAAATTCGGTACATACATGTAATGACCTAATACCTACAAAAAAGTCTCTTGGAGCATAGCCCTAAACACAACAGGAAGTCAGCCATTTTGAACTTCCTCTCAGATTTTTGTGCAGTTTTTGCCATTTTCAGGCCTCGTACTTTAACGAACTCCTCCTACAGTTTTAATCTGATCATCTTCAAATTTGGTGAGTGTAATCTTAAGGCCTTTGCGACGTTAAATTGCGAAGATCTTGAGTTTTCGTCAAAGGGCGGGTCCTCGGCGGCCTGACAAATTTCGATGTTTCGCCATGAAACAGGAAGTTGCTGTAACTCAGGCATGGAATGTCCAATCTGCCCCAAACTTCACACTTTTGATAAGCGTTCTGTCCTGAACACATGACCATGCTCATATTCAGTTACAGTCATAGCGCCACCTGCTGGCAACAGGAAGTGACATGTTTAACACTGATATGGACTCCTAATAACATATAAAAAAGTGCCAGCAAGTGCTAAACATGCTAACAACATAATAGAAGCATGCTAAAACATGCTAGCAAACTCTTAGCTAAGTGCTAAAGCATGCTATTATTGCAATTAAATAGGAATTTGCTGTAACTCAGGCATGGAATGTCAAATCTGCCCCAAACTTCACACTTTTGATAAGCGTTCTGTCCTGAACACATTTACATGAGAAAATTCAGTTATAGTAATAGCGCCACCTACTGGTAACAGGAAGTGACATGTTTAACACTCTTGTGGTCTCCTAATAACATATAAAAAAGAGCCAGCAAGTGCTAAACAGGTAAGCAACATACTAGAAACATGTTAGCAAACACTTAGCTAAGTGCTAAAGCATGCTATTACTGCAATTAAATAGGAATTTGCTGTAACTCAGGCATGTAATGTCCAATCTGCCCCAAACTTCACACATTTGATAAGAATCATGGCCTGAACACATGTCTATGCTCAAATTCAGTTATAGTAATAGCGCCACCTACTGGCAACAGGAATTGACATGTTTAACACTTTGATGCCGTTCTAGCAACATGTTAAAAATGCCATTGAGTTCTATACATGCTAGAAACATGTTAAAACATGCTAGCAGTACTTAGCTAAGTGCTAAACCATGCTAATTCAATGAAACAGGACTTTGTTGTTACTCAAGAAGGCAATGTACAATCTACCCCAAACTTCACACGTTTGATAAGAGTTATCTCTTGAACACATGTCCATGCTCATATTTAGTTATAGTCATAGCGCCACCTGCTGGCAACAGGAAGTGACGTTTAACACTGTTCTTGACTCCTAATAACATATAAAAAAATGCCAGTAGGTGCTAAACATCCTACCAACATACTAGAGACTTGCTAAAACATACTAGCAAACACTTAGCTAAGTGCTAAAGAATGATATTACTGCAATTAAATATGAATTTGCTGTAACTCAGGCAAGGAATGTCCAATCTGCCCCAAACTTCACACTTTTGATAAGCGTTCTGTCCTGAACACATGATCATGCTTACAGTCATAGCGCCACCTGCTGGCAGCAGGAAGTGACATGTTTAACACTGTTATGGACTCCTAATAACATATAAAAAAGTGCCAGCAAGTGCTAAACATGCTAACAACATACTAGAAACATGCTAAAACATGCTAGCAAACTCTTAGCTAAGTGCTAAAGCATGCTATTATTGCAATTAAATAGGAATTTGCTGTAATTCAGGCATGGAATGTCCAATCTGCCCCAAACTTCACACATTTGATAAGAATCATGGCCTGAACACATGTCTATGCTCAAATTCAGTTATAGTAATAGCGCCACCTACTGGCAAAAGGAAGTGACATGTTTAACACTTTGATGCCGTTCTAGCAACATGTTAAAAATGCCATTGAGTTCTAAACATGCTAGAAACATGTTAAAACATGCTAACAATGCTTAGCTAAGTGCTAAAGAATGTTAATTCAATGAAACATGACTTTGTTGTTACTCAAGAAGGCAATGTCCAATTTGCACCAAACTTCACACGTTTGATAAGAGTTCTGTCCTGAACACACATCCATGCTCATATTCAGTTATAGCCATAACGCCACCTACTGGCAACAGAAACTGACATGGTTAACACTGTAATGCAGTACTAACCACATAATTATTGTGTACTAAGCATGCTAGAAACAGACTAAACATGCTAGCAACACTTAGCTGAGTCATGAAGCATGCTATTATCACCATTATACAAAACATTTTGTAACTGACTTTGACATACTCTTACTATATATACCTCCTTAAATGTACATTTCCAAACCATGCTCTGTCTTCCTAAAGCCACCGAGTGTTGATGGCACGGGTGCGAGGGCCCTTTCATCGCTGCTTGCAGCTTTAATTATTATTAGGGCCCGAGCACCGATGGTGTGAGGACCCTCTTGGAATTGCTCTGTTTATTATTATTATTATTATTATTATTATTCTTCTTCTCCGCATTGAATTGCATTTTTGAGGGCCTAAACATGCGCGAAAACTCACGAAACTTTGCACACGCGTCAGAACTGGCGAAAATTTACATCTGATATAGGTTTCAGAATTGGACGGGGCAAAACGGCTCGATAGCGCCACCTATAAAAGTTCAACGGAGTGCGCCTCCCGCAACGTTCCACGTACGTGCACGAAATTCGGTACATACATGTAATGACCTAATACCTACAAAAAAGTCTCTTGGAGCATAGCCCTAAACCCAACAGGAAGTCAGCCATTTTGAACTTCCTCCCAGATTTTTGTGCAGTTTTTGACATTTTCAGGCCTCATACTTTAACGAACTCCTCCTACAGTTTTAATCTGATCATCTTCAAATTTGGTGAGTGTAATCTTAAGGCCTTTGCGACGTTAAATTGCGAAGATCTTGAGTTTTCGTCGAAGGGCGGGTCCTCGGCGGCCTGACAAATTTTGATGTTTCGCCATGAAACAGGAAGTTGCTGTAACTCAGGCATGGAATGTCCAATCTGCCCCAAACTTCATACGTTTGATAAGAGTTCTGTCCTGAACACATGACCATGCTCATATTCAGTTACAGTCGTAGCGCCACCTGCTGGCAACAGGAAGTGACATGTTTAACACTGTTATGGACTCCTAATAACATATAAAAAAGTGCCAGCAAGTGCTAAACATGCTAACAACATACTAGAAGCATGCTAAAACATGCTAGCAAACTCTTAGCTAAGTGCTAAAGCATGCTATTATTGCAATTAAATAGGAATTTGCTGTAACTCAGGCATGGAATGTCCAATCTGCCCCAAACTTCACACTTTTGATAAGCGTTCTGTCCTGAACACATCTACATGAGAATATTCAGTTATAGTAATAGCGCCACCTACTGGTAACAGGAAGTGTCATGTTTAACACGTTGATGCCATTCTAGCAACATGTTAAAAATGCCATTGACTTCTAAACATGCTAGAAACATGTTAAAACATACTAGCAATACTTAGCTAAGTGCTAAAGCATGCTAATTCAATGAAACAGGATGTTGTTGTTACTCAAGAAGGCAATGTCCAATCTGCGCCAAACTTCACACTTTTAATAAACGTTCTGTCCTGAACACATGACCATGCTCATATTCAGTTATAGTCATAGCGCCACCTGCTGGCAACAGGAAGTGACATGTTTAACACTGTTATGGACTCCTAATAACATATAAAAAAGTGCCAGCAAGTGCTAAACATGCTAACAACATACTAGAAGCATGCTAAAACATGCTAGCAAACTCTTAGCTAAGTGCTAAAGCATGCTATTATTGCAATTAAATAGGAATTTGCTGTAACTCAGGCATGGAATGTCCAATCTGCCCCAAACTTCACACTTTTGATAAGCGTTCTGTCCTGAACATATCTACATGAGAATATTCAGTTATAGTAATAGCGCCACCTACTGGTAACAGGAAGTGTCATGTTTAACACGTTGATGCCATTCTAGCAACATGTTAAAAATGCCATTGACTTCTAAACATGCTAGAAACATGTTAAAACATACTAGCAATACTTAGCTAAGTGCTAAAGCATGCTAATTCAATGAAACAGGACTTTGTTGTTACTCAAGAAGGCAATGTACAATCTACCCCAAACGTCACACGTTTGATAAGAGTTATCTCTTGAACACATGTCCATGCTCATATTTAGTTATAGTCATAGCGCCACCTGCTGGCAACAGGAAGTGACGTTTAACACTGTTCTTGACTCCTAATAACATATAAAAAAATGCCAGTAGGTGCTAAACATCCGACCAACATACTATAGACATGCTAAAACATACTAGCAAACACTTAGCTAAGTGCTAAAGAATGATATTACTGCAATTAAATATGAATTTGCTGTAACTCAGGCATGGAATGTCCAATCTGCCCCAAACTTCACACTTTTGATAAGCGTTCTGTCCTGAACACATGACCATGCTTATATTCAGTTACAGTCATAGCGCCACCTGCTGGCAACAGGAAGTGACATGTTTAACACTGTTATGGACTCCTAATAACATATAAAAAAGTGCCAGCAAGTTTTAAACATGCTAACAACATACTAGAAACATGCTAAAACATGCTAGCAAACTCTTAGCCAAGTGCTAAAGCATGCTATTATTGCAATTAAATAGGAATTTGCTGTAACTCAGGCATGGAATGTCCAATCTGCCCCAAACTTCACACTTTTGATAAGAGTCATGGCCTGAACACATCTACATGAGAATGTTCAATTATAGTAATAGCGCCACCAACTGGCAACAGGAAGTGACATGTTTAACACGTTGATGCCGTTCTAGCAACATGTTAAAAATGCCATTGAGTTCTAAACATGCTAGAAACATGTTAAAACATGCTAACAATGCTTAGCTAAGTGCTAAAGCATGCTAATTCAATGAAACATGACTTTGTTGTTACTCAAGAAGGCAATGTCCAATTTGCACCAAACTTCACACGTTTGATAAGAGTTCTGTCCTGAACACACATCCAAGCTCATATTCAGTTATAGTCATAACGCCACCTACTGGCAACAGAAACTGACATGGTTAACACAGTAATGCAGTACTAACCACATAATTATTGTGTACTAAGCATGCTAGAAACACACTAAACATGCTAGCAACACTTAGCTGAGTCATGAAGCATGCTATTATCACCATTATACAAAACATTTTGTAACTGACTTTGACATACTCTTACTATATATACCTCCTTAAATGTACATTTCCCAACCATGCTCTGTCTTCCTAAAGCCACCGAGTGTTGATGGCACGGGTGCGAGGGCCCTTTCATCGCTGCTTGCAGCTTTAATTAGGGCCCGAGCACCGATGGTGTGAGGACCCTCTTGGAATTGCTCTGTTTATTATTATTATTATTATTATTATTATTCTTCTTCTCCGCATTGAATTGCATTTTTGAGGGCCTAAACATGCGCGAAAACTCACGAAACTTTGCACACGCGTCAGAACTGGCGAAAATTTACATCTGATATAGGTTTCAGAATTGGACGGGGCAAAACGGCTCGATAGCGCCACCTATAAAAGTTCAACGGAGTGCGCCTCCCGCAACGTTCCACGTACGTGCACGAAATTCGGTACATACATGTAATGACCTAATACCTACAAAAAAGTCTCTTGGAGCATAGCCCTAAACCCAACAGGAAGTCAGCCATTTTGAACTTCCTCCCAGATTTTTGTGCAGTTTTTGACATTTTCAGGCCTCATACTTTAACGAACTCCTCCTACAGTTTTAATCTGATCATCTTCAAATTTGGTGAGTGTAATCTTAAGGCCTTTGCGACGTTAAATTGCGAAGATCTTGAGTTTTCGTCGAAGGGCGGGTCCTCGGCGGCCTGACAAATTTTGATGTTTCGCCATGAAACAGGAAGTTGCTGTAACTCAGGCATGGAATGTCCAATCTGCCCCAAACTTCATACGTTTGATAAGAGTTCTGTCCTGAACACATGACCATGCTCATATTCAGTTATAGTCATAGCGCCACCTGCTGGCAACAGGAAGTGACATGTTTAACACTGTTATGGACTCCTAATAACATATAAAAAAGTGCCAGCAAGTGCTAAACATGCTAACAACATACTAGAAGCATGCTAAAACATGCTAGCAAACTCTTAGCTAAGTGCTAAAGCATGCTATTATTGCAATTAAATAGGAATTTGCTGTAACTCAGGCATGGAATGTCCAATCTGCCCCAAACTTCACACTTTTGATAAGCGTTCTGTCCTGAACATATCTACATGAGAATATTCAGTTATAGTAATAGCGCCACCTACTGGTAACAGGAAGTGTCATGTTTAACACGTTGATGCCATTCTAGCAACATGTTAAAAATGCCATTGACTTCTAAACATGCTAGAAACATGTTAAAACATACTAGCAATACTTAGCTAAGTGCTAAAGCATGCTAATTCAATGAAACAGGATGTTGTTGTTACTCAAGAAGGCAATGTCCAATCTGCGCCAAACTTCACACTTTTAATAAACGTTCTGTCCTGAACACATGACCATGCTCATATTCAGTTATAGTCATAGCGCCACCTGCTGGCAACAGGAAGTGACATGTTTAACACTGTTATGGACTCCTAATAACATATAAAAAAGTGCCAGCAAGTGCTAAACATGCTAACAACATACTAGAAGCATGCTAAAACATGCTAGCAAACTCTTAGCTAAGTGCTAAAGCATGCTATTATTGCAATTAAATAGGAATTTGCTGTAACTCAGGCATGGAATGTCCAATCTGCCCCAAACTTCACACTTTTGATAAGCGTTCTGTCCTGAACATATCTACATGAGAATATTCAGTTATAGTAATAGCGCCACCTACTGGTAACAGGAAGTGTCATGTTTAACACGTTGATGCCATTCTAGCAACATGTTAAAAATGCCATTGACTTCTAAACATGCTAGAAACATGTTAAAACATACTAGCAATACTTAGCTAAGTGCTAAAGCATGCTAATTCAATGAAACAGGACTTTGTTGTTACTCAAGAAGGCAATGTACAATCTACCCCAAACGTCACACGTTTGATAAGAGTTATCTCTTGAACACATGTCCATGCTCATATTTAGTTATAGTCATAGCGCCACCTGCTGGCAACAGGAAGTGACGTTTAACACTGTTCTTGACTCCTAATAACATATAAAAAAAATGCCAGTAGGTGCTAAACATCCTACCAACATACTATAGACATGCTAAAACATACTAGCAAACACTTAGCTAAGTGCTAAAGAATGATATTACTGCAATTAAATATGAATTTGCTGTAACTCAGGCATGGAATGTCCAATCTGCCCCAAACTTCACACTTTTGATAAGCGTTCTGTCCTGAACACATGACCATGCTTATATTCAGTTACAGTCATAGCGCCACCTGCTGGCAACAGGAAGTGACATGTTTAACACTGTTATGGACTCCTAATAACATATAAAAAAGTGCCAGCAAGTGTTAAACATGCTAACAACATACTAGAAACATGCTAAAACATGCTAGCAAACTCTTAGCCAAGTGCTAAAGCATGCTATTATTGCAATTAAATAGGAATTTGCTGTAACTCAGGCATGGAATGTCCAATCTGCCCCAAACTTCACACTTTTGATAAGCGTTCTGTCCTGAACACATCTACATGAGAATATTCAGTTATAGTAATAGCGCCACCTACTGGCAACAGGAAGTGTCATGTTTAACACGTTGATGCCATTCTAGCAACATGTTAAAAATGCCATTGAGGTCTAAACATGCTAGAAACATGTTAAAACATGCTAGCTAATGTTAAAACATGCTAGCAATACTTAGCTAAGTGGTAAAGCATGCTAATTCAATGAAACAGGATGTTGTTGTTACGCAAGAAGGCAATGTCCAATATGCGCCAAACTTCACACTTTTAATAAACGTTCTGTCCTGAACACATGACCATGCTCATATTCAGTTACAGTCATAGTGCCACCTGCTGGCAACAGGAAGTGACATGTTAAACACTGTTGTGGACATATAAAAACATATAAAAAAGTGCCAGCAAGTGCTAAACATGCTAACAACATAGTAGAAACATGCTAAAACATGCTAGCAAACACTTAGCTAAGTGCTAAAGCATGCTATTGCTGCAATTAAATAGGAATTTGCTGTAACACAGGCATGGAATGTCCAATCTGCCCCAAACTTCACACGTTTGATAAGAGTCATGGCCTGAACACATCTACATGAGAATATTCAGTTATAGTAATAGCGCCACCTGCTGTCAACAGGAAGTGACATGTTTAACACTGTTGTGGTCTCCTAATAACATATATAAAAGAGCCAGCAAGTGCTAAACAGGTTAGCAACATACTAGAAACATGCTAGCAAACACTTAGCTAAGTGATAAAGCATGCTATTACTGCAATTAAATAGGAATTTGCTGTAACTCAGGCATGGAACGTCCAATCTGCCCCAAACTTCACATGTTTGATAAGAATCATGGCCTGAACGCATGCCTATGCTCAAATTCAGTTATAGTAATAGCGCCACCTACTGGCAACAGGAAGTGACATGTTTAACACGTTGATGCCGTTCTAGCAACATGTTAAAAATGCCATTGAGTTCTAAACATGCTAGAAACATATTAAAACATGCTAGCAAGAAGAGTTATCTCTTGAACACATGTCCATGCTCATATTTAGTTATAGTCATAGCGCCACCTGCTGGCAACAGGAAGTGACGTTTAACACTGTTCTTGACTCCTAATAACATATAAAAAAATGCCAGTAGGTGCTAAACATCCTACCAACATACTAGAGACATGCTAAAACATAATAGCAAACACTTAGCTAAGTGCTAAAGAATGATATTACTGCAATTAAATATGAATTTGCTGTAACTCAGGCATGGAATGTCCAATCTGCCCCAAACTTCACACTTTTGATAAGCGTTCTGTCCTGAACACATGACCATGCTTATATTCAGTTATAGTCATAGCGCCACCTGCTGGCAACAGGAAGTGACATGTTTAACACTGTTGTGGACTCCTAATAACATATAAAAAAGTGCCAGCAAGTGTTAAACATGCTAACAACATACTAGAAACATGCTAAAACATGCTAGCAAACTCTTAGCCAAGTGCTAAAGCATGCTATTATTGCAATTAAATAGGAATTTGCTGTAACTCAGGCATGGAATGTCCAATCTGCCCCAAATTTCACACTTTTGATAAGAGTCATGGCCTGAACACATCTACATGAGAATGTTCAGTTATAGTAATAGCGCCACCAACTGGCAACAGGAAGTGACATGTTTAACACGTTGATGCCGTTCTAGCAACATGTTAAAACATGCTAACAATGCTTAGCTAAGTTCTAAAGAATGCTAATTCAATGAAACATGACTTTGTTGTTACTCAAGAAGGCAATGTCCAATTTGCACCAAACTTCACATGTTTGATAAGAGTTCTGTCCTGAACACACATCCATGCTCATATTCAGTTATAGTCATAACGCCACCTACTGGCAACAGAAACTGACATGGTTAACACCGTGCAGTACTAACCACATAATTATTGTGTACTAAGCATGCTAGAAACAGACTGAACATGCTAGCAACACTTAGCTGAGTCATGAAGCATGCTATTATCACCATTATACAAAACATTTTGTAACTGACTTTGACATACTCTTACTATATATACCTCCTTAAATGTACATTTCCCAACCATGCTCTGCCTTCCTAAAGCCACCGAGTGTTGATGGCACGGGTGCGAGGGCCCTTTCATCGCTGCTTGCAGCTTTAATTATTATTATTCTTCTTCTCCGCATTGAATTGCATTTTTGAGGGCCTAAACATGCGCGAAAACTCACGAAACTTTGCACACGCGTCAGAACTGGCGAAAATTTACATCTGATATAGGTTTCAGAATTGGACGGGGCAAAACGGCTCGATAGCGCCACCTATAAAAGTTCAACGGAGTGCGCCTCCCGCAACGTTCCACGTACGTGCACGAAATTCGGTACATACATGTAATGACCTAATACCTACAAAAAAGTCTCTTGGAGCATAGCCCTAAACCCAACAGGAAGTCAGCCATTTTGAACTTCCTCCCAGATTTTTGTGCAGTTTTTGACATTTTCAGGCCTCATACTTTAACGAACTCCTCCTACAGTTTTAATCTGATCATCTTCAAATTTGGTGAGTGTAATCTTAAGGCCTTTGCGACGTTAAATTGCGAAGATCTTGAGTTTTCGTCGAAGGGCGGGTCCTCGGCGGCCTGACAAATTTTGATGTTTCGCCATGAAACAGGAAGTTGCTGTAACTCAGGCATGGAATGTCCAATCTGCCCCAAACTTCATACGTTTGATAAGAGTTCTGTCCTGAACACATGACCATGCTCATATTCAGTTATAGTCATAGCGCCACCTGCTGGCAACAGGAAGTGACATGTTTAACACTGTTATGGACTCCTAATAACATATAAAAAAGTGCCAGCAAGTGCTAAACATGCTAACAACATACTAGAAGCATGCTAAAACATGCTAGCAAACTCTTAGCTAAGTGCTAAAGCATGCTATTATTGCAATTAAATAGGAATTTGCTGTAACTCAGGCATGGAATGTCCAATCTGCCCCAAACTTCACACTTTTGATAAGCGTTCTGTCCTGAACATATCTACATGAGAATATTCAGTTATAGTAATAGCGCCACCTACTGGTAACAGGAAGTGTCATGTTTAACACGTTGATGCCATTCTAGCAACATGTTAAAAATGCCATTGACTTCTAAACATGCTAGAAACATGTTAAAACATACTAGCAATACTTAGCTAAGTGCTAAAGCATGCTAATTCAATGAAACAGGATGTTGTTGTTACTCAAGAAGGCAATGTCCAATCTGCGCCAAACTTCACACTTTTAATAAACGTTCTGTCCTGAACACATGACCATGCTCATATTCAGTTATAGTCATAGCGCCACCTGCTGGCAACAGGAAGTGACATGTTTAACACTGTTATGGACTCCTAATAACATATAAAAAAGTGCCAGCAAGTGCTAAACATGCTAACAACATACTAGAAGCATGCTAAAACATGCTAGCAAACTCTTAGCTAAGTGCTAAAGCATGCTATTATTGCAATTAAATAGGAATTTGCTGTAACTCGGGCATGGAATGTCCAATCTGCCCCAAACTTCACACTTTTGATAAGCGTTCTGTCCTGAACATATCTACATGAGAATATTCAGTTATAGTAATAGCGCCACCTACTGGTAACAGGAAGTGTCATGTTTAACACGTTGATGCCATTCTAGCAACATGTTAAAAATGCCATTGACTTCTAAACATGCTAGAAACATGTTAAAACATACTAGCAATACTTAGCTAAGTGCTAAAGCATGCTAATTCAATGAAACAGGACTTTGTTGTTACTCAAGAAGGCAATGTACAATCTACCCCAAACGTCACACGTTTGATAAGAGTTATCTCTTGAACACATGTCCATGCTCATATTTAGTTATAGTCATAGCGCCACCTGCTGGCAACAGGAAGTGACGTTTAACACTGTTCTTGACTCCTAATAACATATAAAAAAATGCCAGTAGGTGCTAAACATCCTACCAACATACTATAGACATGCTAAAACATACTAGCAAACACTTAGCTAAGTGCTAAAGAATGATATTACTGCAATTAAATATGAATTTGCTGTAACTCAGGCATGGAATGTCCAATCTGCCCCAAACTTCACACTTTTGATAAGCGTTCTGTCCTGAACACATGACCATGCTTATATTCAGTTACAGTCATAGCGCCACCTGCTGGCAACAGGAAGTGACATGTTTAACACTGTTATGGACTCCTAATAACATATAAAAAAGTGCCAGCAAGTGTTAAACATGCTAACAACATACTAGAAACATGCTAAAACATGCTAGCAAACTCTTAGCCAAGTGCTAAAGCATGCTATTATTGCAATTAAATAGGAATTTGCTGTAACTCAGGCATGGAATGTCCAATCTGCCCCAAACTTCACACTTTTGATAAGAGTCATGGCCTGAACACATCTACATGAGAATGTTCAATTATAGTAATAGCGCCACCAACTGGCAACAGGAAGTGACATGTTTAACACGTTGATGCCGTTCTAGCAACATGTTAAAAATGCCATTGAGTTCTAAACATGCTAGAAACATGTTAAAACATGCTAACAATGCTTAGCTAAGTGCTAAAGCATGCTAATTCAATGAAACATGACTTTGTTGTTACTCAAGAAGGCAATGTCCAATTTGCACCAAACTTCACACGTTTGATAAGAGTTCTGTCCTGAACACACATCCAAGCTCATATTCAGTTATAGTCATAACGCCACCTACTGGCAACAGAAACTGACATGGTTAACACAGTAATGCAGTACTAACCACATAATTATTGTGTACTAAGCATGCTAGAAACACACTAAACATGCTAGCAACACTTAGCTGAGTCATGAAGCATGCTATTATCACCATTATACAAAACATTTTGTAACTGACTTTGACATACTCTTACTATATATACCTCCTTAAATGTACATTTCCCAACCATGCTCTGTCTTCCTAAAGCCACCGAGTGTTGATGGCACGGGTGCGAGGGCCCTTTCATCGCTGCTTGCAGCTTTAATTATTATTATTATTATTAGGGCCCGAGCACCGATGGTGTGAGGACCCTCTTGGAATTGCTCTGTTTATTATTATTAGGGCCCGAGCACCGATGGTGTGAGGACCCTCTTGGAATTGCTCTGTTTATTATTATTATTATTATTATTATTCTTCTTCTTCTTCTTCTCCGCATTTAATTGCATTTTTGAGGGCCTAAACATGCTCGAAAACTCACGAAACTTTGCACACGCGTCAGAACTGGCGAAAATTTACATCTGATATAGGTTTCAGAATTGGACGGGGCAAAATGGCTCGATAGCGCCACCTATAAAAGTTCAACGGAGTGCGCCTCCCGCAACGTTCCACGTACGTGCACGAAATTCGGTACATAGATGTAATGACCTAATACCTACAAAAAAGTCTCTTGGAGCATAGCCCTAAACACAACAGGAAGTCAGCCATTTTGAACTTCCTCTCAGATTTTTGTGCAGTTTTTGCCATTTTCAGGCCTCGTACTTTAACGAACTCCTCCTACAGTTTTAATCTGATCATCTTCAAATTTGGTGAGTGTAATCTTAAGGCCTTTGCGACGTTAAATTGCGAAGATCTTGAGTTTTCGTCAAAGGGCGGGTCCTCGGCGGCCTGACAAATTTCGATGTTTCGCCATGAAACAGGAAGTTGCTGTAACTCAGGCATGGAATGTCCAATCTGCCCCAAACTTCACACTTTTGATAAGCGTTCTGTCCTGAACACATGACCATGCTCATATTCAGTTACAGTCATAGCGCCACCTGCTGGCAACAGGAAGTGACATGTTTAACACTGATATGGACTCCTAATAACATATAAAAAAGTGCCAGCAAGTGCTAAACATGCTAACAACATAATAGAAGCATGCTAAAACATGCTAGCAAACTCTTAGCTAAGTGCTAAAGCATGCTATTATTGCAATTAAATAGGAATTTGCTGTAACTCAGGCATGGAATGTCAAATCTGCCCCAAACTTCACACTTTTGATAAGCGTTCTGTCCTGAACACATTTA
The DNA here is from genome assembly GCF_964197995.2 of Scardinius erythrophthalmus. NCBI lineage: Eukaryota > Metazoa > Chordata > Actinopteri > Cypriniformes > Leuciscidae > Scardinius > Scardinius erythrophthalmus. Next base: position 43,590,733 of record NC_138226.1, read on the forward strand.
CATGAGAAAATTCAGTTATAGTAATAGCGCCACCTACTGGTAACAGGAAGTGACATGTTTAACACTCTTGTGGTCTCCTAATAACATATAAAAAAGAGCCAGCAAGTGCTAAACAGGTAAGCAACATACTAGAAACATGTTAGCAAACACTTAGCTAAGTGCTAAAGCATGCTATTACTGCAATTAAATAGGAATTTGCTGTAACTCAGGCATGTAATGTCCAATCTGCCCCAAACTTCACACATTTGATAAGAATCATGGCCTGAACACATGTCTATGCTCAAATTCAGTTATAGTAATAGCGCCACCTACTGGCAACAGGAATTGACATGTTTAACACTTTGATGCCGTTCTAGCAACATGTTAAAAATGCCATTGAGTTCTATACATGCTAGAAACATGTTAAAACATGCTAGCAGTACTTAGCTAAGTGCTAAACCATGCTAATTCAATGAAACAGGACTTTGTTGTTACTCAAGAAGGCAATGTACAATCTACCCCAAACTTCACACGTTTGATAAGAGTTATCTCTTGAACACATGTCCATGCTCATATTTAGTTATAGTCATAGCGCCACCTGCTGGCAACAGGAAGTGACGTTTAACACTGTTCTTGACTCCTAATAACATATAAAAAAATGCCAGTAGGTGCTAAACATCCTACCAACATACTAGAGACTTGCTAAAACATACTAGCAAACACTTAGCTAAGTGCTAAAGAATGATATTACTGCAATTAAATATGAATTTGCTGTAACTCAGGCAAGGAATGTCCAATCTGCCCCAAACTTCACACTTTTGATAAGCGTTCTGTCCTGAACACATGATCATGCTTACAGTCATAGCGCCACCTGCTGGCAGCAGGAAGTGACATGTTTAACACTGTTATGGACTCCTAATAACATATAAAAAAGTGCCAGCAAGTGCTAAACATGCTAACAACATACTAGAAACATGCTAAAACATGCTAGCAAACTCTTAGCTAAGTGCTAAAGCATGCTATTATTGCAATTAAATAGGAATTTGCTGTAATTCAGGCATGGAATGTCCAATCTGCCCCAAACTTCACACATTTGATAAGAATCATGGCCTGAACACATGTCTATGCTCAAATTCAGTTATAGTAATAGCGCCACCTACTGGCAAAAGGAAGTGACATGTTTAACACTTTGATGCCGTTCTAGCAACATGTTAAAAATGCCATTGAGTTCTAAACATGCTAGAAACATGTTAAAACATGCTAACAATGCTTAGCTAAGTGCTAAAGAATGTTAATTCAATGAAACATGACTTTGTTGTTACTCAAGAAGGCAATGTCCAATTTGCACCAAACTTCACACGTTTGATAAGAGTTCTGTCCTGAACACACATCCATGCTCATATTCAGTTATAGCCATAACGCCACCTACTGGCAACAGAAACTGACATGGTTAACACCGTAATGCAGTACTAACCACATAATTATTGTGTACTAAGCATGCTAGAAACAGACTAAACATGCTAGCAACACTTAGCTGAGTCATGAAGCATGCTATTATCACCATTATACAAAACATTTTGTAACTGACTTTGACATACTCTTACTATATATACCTCCTTAAATGTACATTTCCCAACCATGCTCTGTCTTCCTAAAGCCACCGAGTGTTGATGGCACGGGTGCGAGGGCCCTTTCATCGCTGCTTGCAGCTTTAATTATTATTATTATTATTCTTCTTCTTCTTCTTCTCCGCATTTAATTGCATTTTTGAGGGCCTAAACATGCTCGAAAACTCACGAAACTTTGCACACGCGTCAGAACTGGCGAAAATTTACATCTGATATAGGTTTCAGAATTGGACGGGGCAAAATGGCTCGATAGCGCCACCTATAAAAGTTCAACGGAGTGCGCCTCCCGCAACGTTCCACGTACGTGCACGAAATTCGGTACATACATGTAATGACCTAATACCTACAAAAAAGTCTCTTGGAGCATAGCCCTAAACACAACAGGAAGTCAGCCATTTTGAACTTCCTCTCAGATTTTTGTGCAGTTTTTGCCATTTTCAGGCCTCGTACTTTAACGAACTCCTCCTACAGTTTTAATCTGATCATCTTCAAATTTGGTGAGTGTAATCTTAAGGCCTTTGCGACGTTAAATTGCGAAGATCTTGAGTTTTCGTCAAAGGGCGGGTCCTCGGCGACCTGACAAATTTCGATGTTTCGCCATGAAACAGGAAGTTGCTGTAACTCAGGCATGGAATGTCCAATCTGCCCCAAACTTCACACTTTTGATAAGCGTTCTGTCCTGAACACATGACCATGCTCATATTCAGTTACAGTCATAGCGCCACCTGCTGGCAACAGGAAGTGACATGTTTAACACTGATATGGACTCCTAATAACATATAAAAAAGTGCCAGCAAGTGCTAAACATGCTAACAACATAATAGAAGCATGCTAAAACATGCTAGCAAACTCTTAGCTAAGTGCTAAAGCATGCTATTATTGCAATTAAATAGGAATTTGCTGTAACTCAGGCATGGAATGTCCAATCTGCCCCAAACTTCACACTTTTGATAAGCGTTCTGTCCTGAACACATTTACATGAGAAAATTCAGTTATAGTAATAGCGCCACCTACTGGTAACAGGAAGTGACATGTTTAACACTCTTGTGGTCTCCTAATAACATATAAAAAAGAGCCAGCAAGTGCTAAACAGGTTAGCAACATACTAGAAACATGTTAGCAAACACTTAGCTAAGTGCTAAAGCATGCTATTACTGCAATTAAATAGGAATTTGCTGTAACTCAGGCATGTAATGTCCAATCTGCCCCAAACTTCACACATTTGATAAGAATCATGGCCTGAACACATGTCTATGCTCAAATTCAGTTATAGTAATAGCGCCACCTACTGGCAACAGGAAGTGACATGTTTAACACTTTGATGCCGTTCTAGCAACATGTTAAAAATGCCATTGAGTTCTATACATGCTAGAAACATGTTAAAACATGCTAGCAGTACTTAGCTAAGTGCTAAACCATGCTAATTCAATGAAACAGGACTTTGTTGTTACTCAAGAAGGCAATGTACAATCTACCCCAAACTTCACACGTTTGATAAGAGTTATCTCTTGAACACATGTCCATGCTCATATTTAGTTATAGTCATAGCGCCACCTGCTGGCAACAGGAAGTGACGTTTAACACTGTTCTTGACTCCTAATAACATATAAAAAAATGCCAGTAGGTGCTAAACATCCTACCAACATACTAGAGACATGCTAAAACATACTAGCAAACACTTAGCTAAGTGCTAAAGAATGATATTACTGCAATTAAATATGAATTTGCTGTAACTCAGGCATGGAATGTCCAATCTGCCCCAAACTTCACACTTTTGATAAGCGTTCTGTCCTGAACACATGACCATGCTTATATTCAGTTACAGTCATAGCGCCACCTGCTGGCAACAGGAAGTGACGTTTAACACTGTTCTTGACTCCTAATAACATATAAAAAAATGCCAGTAGGTGCTAAACATCCTACCAACATACTAGAGACTTGCTAAAACATACTAGCAAACACTTAGCTAAGTGCTAAAGAATGATATTACTGCAATTAAATATGAATTTGCTGTAACTCAGGCAAGGAATGTCCAATCTGCCCCAAACTTCACACTTTTGATAAGCGTTCTGTCCTGAACACATGATCATGCTTACAGTCATAGCGCCACCTGCTGGCAGCAGGAAGTGACATGTTTAACACTGTTATGGACTCCTAATAACATATAAAAAAGTGCCAGCAAGTGCTAAACATGCTAACAACATACTAGAAACATGCTAAAACATGCTAGCAAACTCTTAGCTAAGTGCTAAAGCATGCTATTATTGCAATTAAATAGGAATTTGCTGTAATTCAGGCATGGAATGTCCAATCTGCCCCAAACTTCACACATTTGATAAGAATCATGGCCTGAACACATGTCTATGCTCAAATTCAGTTATAGTAATAGCGCCACCTACTGGCAAAAGGAAGTGACATGTTTAACACTTTGATGCCGTTCTAGCAACATGTTAAAAATGCCATTGAGTTCTAAACATGCTAGAAACATGTTAAAACATGCTAACAATGCTTAGCTAAGTGCTAAAGAATGTTAATTCAATGAAACATGACTTTGTTGTTACTCAAGAAGGCAATGTCCAATTTGCACCAAACTTCACACGTTTGATAAGAGTTCTGTCCTGAACACACATCCATGCTCATATTCAGTTATAGCCATAACGCCACCTACTGGCAACAGAAACTGACATGGTTAACACTGTAATGCAGTACTAACCACATAATTATTGTGTACTAAGCATGCTAGAAACAGACTAAACATGCTAGCAACACTTAGCTGAGTCATGAAGCATGCTATTATCACCATTATACAAAACATTTTGTAACTGACTTTGACATACTCTTACTATATATACCTCCTTGAATGTACATTTCCCAACCATGCTCTGTCTTCCTAAAGCCACCGAGTGTTGATGGCACGGGTGCGAGGGCCCTTTCATCGCTGCTTGCAGCTTTAATTATTATTAGGGCCCGAGCACCGATGGTGTGAGGACCCTCTTGGAATTGCTCTGTTTATTATTATTATTATTATTATTCTTCTTCTTCTTCTTCTCCGCATTGAATTGCATTTTTGAGGGCCTAAACATGCTCGAAAACTCACGAAACTTTGCACACGCGTCAGAACTGGCGAAAATTTACATCTGATATAGGTTTAAGAATTGGACGGGGCAAAATGGCTCGATAGCGCCACCTATAAAAGTTCAACGGAGTGCGCCTCCCGCAACGTTCCACGTACGTGCACGAAATTCGGTACATACGTGTAATGACCTAATACCTACAAAAAAGTCTCTTGAAGCATAGCCCTAAACACAACAGGAAGTCAGCCATTTTGAACTTCCTCTCAGATTTTTGTGCAGTTTTTGCCATTTTCAGGCCTCGTACTTTAACGAACTCCTCCTACAGTTTTAATCTGATCATCTTCAAATTTGGTGAGTGTAATCTTAAGGCCTTTGCGACGTTAAATTGCGAAGATCTTGAGTTTTCGTCAAAGGGCGGGTCCTCGGCGGCCTGACAAATTTCGATGTTTCGCCATGAAACAGGAAGTTGCTGTAACTCAGGCATGGAATGTCCAATCTGCCCCAAACTTCACACTTTTGATAAGCATTCTGTCCTGAACACATGACCATGCTCATATTCAGTTACAGTCATAGCGCCACCTGCTGGCAACAGGAAGTGACATGTTTAACACTGTTATGGACTCCTAATAACATATAAAAAAGTGCCAGCAAGTGTTAAACATGCTAACAACATACTAGAAGCATGCTAAAACATGCTAGCAAACTCTTAGCTAAGTGCTAAAGCATGCTATTATTGCAATTAAATAGGAATTTGCTGTAACCCAGGCATGGAATGTCCAATCTGCCCCAAACTTCACACGTTTGATAAGAATCATGGCCTGAACACATGTCTATGCTCAAATTCAGTTATAGTAATAGCGCCACCTACTGGTAACAGGAAGTGTCATGTTTAACACGTTGATGCCATTCTAGCAACATGTTAAAAATGCCATTGAGTTCTAAACATGTTAGAAACATATTAAAACATGCTAGCAATACTTAGCTAAGTGCTAAAGCATGCTAATTCAATGAAACAGGACTTTGTTGTTACTCAAGAAGGCAATGTACAATCTACCCCAAACTTCACACGTTTGATAAGAGTTATCTCTTGAACACATGTCCATGCTCATATTTAGTTATAGTCATAGCGCCACCTGCTGGCAACAGGAAGGGATGTTTAACACTGTTCTTGACTCCTAATAACATATAAAAAAATGCCAGTAGGTGCTAAACATCCTACCAACATACTAGAGACATGCTAAAACATACTAGCAAACACTTAGCTAAGTGCTAAAGAATGATATTACTGCAATTAAATATGAATTTGCTGTAACTCAGGCATGGAATGTCCAATCTGCCCCAAACTTCACACTTTTGATAAGCGTTCTGTCCTGAACACATGACCATGCTTATATTCAGTTACAGACATAGCGCCACCTGCTGGCAACAGGAAGTGACATGTTTAACACTGTTATGGACTCCTAATAACATATAAAAAAGTGCCAGCAAGTTTTAAACATGCTAACAACATATTATAAACATGCTAAAACATGCTAGCAAACTCTTAGCTAAGTGCTAAAGCATGCTATTATTGCAATTAAATAGGAATTTGCTGTAACTCAGGCATGGAATGTCCAATCTGCCCCAAACTTCACACTTTTGATAAGAGTCATGGCCTGAATACATCTACATGAGAATGTTCATTTATAGTAATAGCGCCACCTACTGGCAACAGGAAGTGACATGTTTAACACGTTGATGCCGTTCTAGCAACATGTTAAAAATGCCATTGAGTTCTAAACATGCTAGAAACATGTTAAAACATGCTAACAATGCTTAGCTAAGTGCTAAAGAATGCTAATTCAATGAAACATGACTTTTTTGTTACTCAAGAAGGCAATTTCCAATTTGCACCAAACTTCACACGTTTGATAAGAGTTCTGTCCTGAACACACATCCATGCTCATATTCAGCAATAGTCATAACGCCACCTATTGGCAACAGAAACTGACATGGTTAACACAGTAATGCAGTACTAACCACATAATTATTGTGTACTAAGCATGCTAGAAACAGACTAAACATGCTAGCAACACTTAGCTGAGTCATGAAGCATGCTATTATCACCATTATACAAAACATTTTGTTACTAACTTTGACATACTCTTACTATATATACCTCCTTAAATGTACATTTCCCAACCATGCTCTGTCTTCCTAAAGCCACCGAGTGTTGATGGCACGGGTGCGAGGGCCCTTTCATCGCTGCTTGCAGCTTTAATTATTAGGGCCCGAGCACCGATGGTGTGAGGACCCTCTTGGAATTGCTCTGTTTATTATTATTATTAGGGCCCGAGCACCGATGGTGTGAGGACCCTCTTGGAATTGCTCTGTTTATTATTATTATTATTATTATTCTTCTTCTTCTTCTTCTCCGCATTGAATTGCATTTTTGAGGGCCTAAACATGCTCGAAAACTCACGAAACTTTGCACACGCGTCAGAACTGGCGAAAATTTACATCTGATATAGGTTTAAGAATTGGACAGGGCAAAATGGCTCGATAGCGCCACCTATAAAAGTTCAACGGAGTGCGCCTCCCGCAACGTTCCACGTACGTGCACGAAATTCGGTACATACGTGTAATGACCTAATACCTACAAAAAAGTCTCTTGAAGCATAGCCCTAAACACAACAGGAAGTCAGCCATTTTGAACTTCCTCTCAGATTTTTGTGCAGTTTTTGCCATTTTCAGGCCTCGTACTTTAACGAACTCCTCCTACAGTTTTAATCTGATCATCTTCAAATTTGGTGAGTGTAATCTTAAGGCCTTTGCGACGTTAAATTGCGAAGATCTTGAGTTTTCGTCAAAGGGCGGGTCCTCGGCGGCCTGACAAATTTCGATGTTTCGCCATGAAACAGGAAGTTGCTGTAACTCAGGCATGGAATGTCCAATCTGCCCCAAACTTCACACTTTTGATAAGCATTCTGTCCTGAACACATGACCATGCTCATATTCAGTTACAGTCATAGCGCCACCTGCTGGCAACAGGAAGTGACATGTTTAACACTGTTATGGACTCCTAATAACATATAAAAAAGTGCCAGCAAGTGTTAAACATGCTAACAACATACTAGAAGCATGCTAAAACATGCTAGCAAACTCTTAGCTAAGTGCTAAAGCATGCTATTATTGCAATTAAATAGGAATTTGCTGTAACCCAGGCATGGAATGTCCAATCTGCCCCAAACTTCACACGTTTGATAAGAATCATGGCCTGAACACATGTCTATGCTCAAATTCAGTTATAGTAATAGCGCCACCTACTGGTAACAGGAAGTGTCATGTTTAACACGTTGATGCCATTCTAGCAACATGTTAAAAATGCCATTGAGTTCTAAACATGTTAGAAACATATTAAAACATGCTAGCAATACTTAGCTAAGTGCTAAAGCATGCTAATTCAATGAAACAGGACTTTGTTGTTACTCAAGAAGGCAATGTACAATCTACCCCAAACTTCACACGTTTGATAAGAGTTATCTTTTGAACACATGTCCATGCTCATATTTAGTTATAGTCATAGCGCCACCTGCTGGCAAAAGGAAGGGATGTTTAACACTGTTCTTGACTCCTAATAACATATAAAAAAATGCCAGTAGGTGCTAAACATCCTACCAACATACTAGAGACATGATAAAACATACTAGCAAACACTTAGCTAAGTGCTAAAGAATGATATTACTGCAATTAAATATGAATTTGCTGTAACTCAGGCATGGAATGTCCAATCTGCCCCAAACTTCACACTTTTGATAAGCGTTCTGTCCTGAACACATGACCATGCTTATATTCAGTTACAGACATAGCGCCACCTGCTGGCAACAGGAAGTGACATGTTTAACACTGTTATGGACTCCTAATAACATATAAAAAAGTGCCAGCAAGTTTTAAACATGCTAACAACATATTATAAACATGCTAAAACATGCTAGCAAACTCTTAGCTAAGTGCTAAAGCATGCTATTATTGCAATTAAATAGGCATTTGCTGTAACTCAGGCATGGAATGTCCAATCTGCCCCAAACTTCACACTTTTGATAAGAGTCATGGCCTGAATACATCTACATGAGAATGTTCATTTATAGTAATAGCGCCACCTACTGGCAACAGGAAGTGACATGTTTAACACGTTGATGCCGTTCTAGCAACATGTTAAAAATGCCATTGAGTTCTAAACATGCTAGAAACATGTTAAAACATGCTAACAATGCTTAGCTAAGTGCTAAAGAATGCTAATTCAATGAAACATGACTTTTTTGTTACTCAAGAAGGCAATTTCCAATTTGCACCAAACTTCACACGTTTGATAAGAGTTCTGTCCTGAACACACATCCATGCTCATATTCAGCAATAGTCATAACGCCACCTATTGGCAACAGAAACTGACATGGTTAACACAGTAATGCAGTACTAACCACATAATTATTGTGTACTAAGCATGCTAGAAACAGACTAAACATGCTAGCAACACTTAGCTGAGTCATGAAGCATGCTATTATCACCATTATACAAAACATTTTGTTACTAACTTTGTCATACTCTTACTATATATACCTCCTTAAATGTACATTTCCCAACCATGCTCTGTCTTCCTAAAGCCACCGAGTGTTGATGGCACGGGTGCGAGGGCCCTTTCATCGCTGCTTGCAGCTTTAATTATTATTATTATTCTCCGCATTTAATTGCATTTTTGAGGGCCTAAACATGCTCGAAAACTCACAAAACTTTGCACACGCGTCAGAACTGGCGAAAATTTACATCTGATATAGGTTTCAGAATTGGACGGGGCAAAATGGCTCGATAGCGCCACCTATAAAAGTTCAACGGAGTGCGCCTCCCGCAACGTTCCACGTACGTGCACAAAATTCGGTACATACATGTAATGACCTAATACCTACAAAAAAGTCTCTTGGAGCATAGCCCTAAACACAACAGGAAGTCAGCCATTTTGAACTTCCTCTCAGATTTTTGTGCAGTTTTTGCCATTTTCAGGCCTCGTACTTTAACGAACTCCTCCTACAGTTTTAATCTGATCATCTTCAAATTTGGTGAGTGTAATCTTAAGGCCTTTGTGACGTTAAATTGCGAAGATCTTGAGTTTTCGTCGAAGGGCGGGTCCTCGGCGGCCTGACAAATTTCGATGTTTCGCCATGAAACAGGAAGTTGCTGTAACTCAGGCATGGAATGTCCAATCTGCCCCAAACTTCACACGTTTGATAAGCGTTCTGTCCTGAACACATGACCATGCTCATATTCAGTTATAGTCATAGCGCCACCTGCTGGCAACAGGAAGTGACATGTTTAACACTGTTATGGACTCCTAATAACATATAAAAAAGTGCCAGCAAGTGCTAAACATGCTAACAACATACTAGAAGCATGCTAAAACATGCTAGCAAACTCTTAGCTAAGTGCTAAAGCATGCTATTATTGCAATTAAATAGGAACTTGCTGTAACTCAGGCATGGAATGTCCAATCTGCCCCAAACTTCACACGTTTGATAAGAGTCATGGCCTGAACACATCTACATGAGAATATTCAGTTATAGTAATAGCGCCACCTGCTGTCAACAGGAAGTGACATGTTTAACACTGTTGTGGTCTCCTAATAACATATAAAAAAAGAGCCAGCAAGTGTTAAACAGGTTAGCAACATACTAGAAACATGCTAGCAAACACTTAGCTAAGTGCTAAAGCATGCTATTACTGCAATTAAATAGGAATTTGCTGTAACTCAGGCATGGAATGTCCAATCTACCCCAAACTTCACACGTTTGATAAGAATCATGGTCTGAACACATGTCTATGCTCAAATTCAGTTATAGTAATAGCGCCACCTACTGGCAACAGGAAGTGACATGTTTAACACGTTGATGCCGTTCTAGCAACATGTTAAAAATGCCATTGAGTTCTAAACATGCTAGAAACATATTAAAACATGCTAGCAATACTTACCTAAGTGCTAAAGCATGCTAATTCAATGAAACAGGACTTTGTTGTTACTCAAGAAGGCAATGTACAATCTACCCCAAACTTCACACGTTTGATAAGAGTTATCTCTTGAACACATGTCCATGCTCATATTTAGTTATAGTCATAGCGCCACCTGCTGGCAACAGGAAGTGACGTTTAACACTGTTCATGACTCCTAATAACATATAAAAAAATGCCAGTAGGTGCTAAACATCCTACCAACATACTAGAGAAATGCTAAAACATAGTAGCAAACACTTAACTAAGTGCTAAAGAATGATATTACTGCAATTAAATATGAATTTGCTGTAACTCAGGCATGGAATGTCCAATCTGCCCCAAACTTTACACTTTTGATAAGCGTTCTGTCCTGAACACATGACCATGCTTATATTCAGTTACAGTCATAGCGTCACCTGCTGGCAACAGGAAGTGACATGTTTAACACTGTTATGGACTCCCAATAACATATAAAAAAGTGCCAGCAAGTGTTAAACATGCTAACAACATACTAGAAACATGCTAAAACATGCTAGCAAACTCTTAGCTAAGTGCTAAAGCATGCTATTATTGCAATTAAATAGGAATTTGCTGTAACTCAGGCATGGAATGTCCAATCTGCCCCAAACTTCACACTTTTAATAAGAGTCATGGCCTGAACACATCTACATGAGAATGTTCAGTTATAGTAATAGCGCCACCTACTGGCAACAGGAAGTGACATGTTTAACACATTGATGCCGTTCTAGCAACATGTTAAAAATGCCATTGAGTTCTAAACATGCTAGAAACATGTTAAAACATGCTAACAATGCTTAGCTAAGTGCTAAAGAATGCTAATTCAATGAAACATGACTTTGTTGTTACTCAAGAAGGCAATGTCCAATTTGCACCAAACTTCACACGTTTGATAAGAGTTCTGTCCTGAACACACATCCATGCTCATATTCAGTTATAGTCATAACGCCACCTACTGGCAACAGAAACTGACATGGTTAACACAGTAATGCAGTACTAACCACATAATTATTGTGTACTAAGCATGCTAGAAACAGACTAAACATGCTAGCAACACTTAGCTGAGTCATGAAGCATGCTATTATCACCATTATACAAAACATTTTGTAACTTACTTTGACATACTCTTACTATATATACCTCCTTAAATGTACATTTCCCAACCATGCTCTGTCTTCCTAAAGCCATTGAGTGTTGATGGCACGGGTGCGAGGGCCCTTTCATCGCTGCTTGCAGCTTTAATTAGGGCCCGAGCACCGATGGTGTGAGGACCCTCTTGGAATTGCTCTGTTTATTATTATTAGGGCCCGAGCACCGATGGTGTGAGGACCCTCTTGGAATTGCTCTGTTTATTATTATTATTATTATTATTATTATTATTATTCTCCGCATTGAATTGCATTTTTGAGGGCCTAAACATGCTCGAAAACTCACGAAACTTTGCACACGCGTCAGAACTGGCGAAAATTTACATCTGATATAGGTTTCAGAATTGGACGGGGCAAAATGGCTCGATAGCGCCACCTATAAAAGTTCAACGGAGTGCGCCTCCCGCATCGTTCCACGTACGTGCACGAAATTCGGTACATACATGTAATTACCTAATACCTACAAAAAAGTCTCTTGGAGCGTAGCCCTAAACACAACAGGAAGTCAGCCATTTTGAACTTCCTCTCAGATTTTTGTGCAGTTTTTGCCATTTTCAGGCCTCGTACTTTAACGAACTCCTCCTACAGTTTTAATCTGATCATCTTCAAATTTGGTGAGTGTAATCTTCAGGCCTTTGCGACGTTAAATTGCGAAGATCTTGAGTTTTCGTCGAAGTGCGGGTCCTCGGCGGCCTGACAAATTTCGATGTTTCGCCATGAAACAGGAAGTTGCTGTAACTCAGGCATGGAATGTCCAATCTGCCCCAAACTTCACACTTTTGATAAGAGTTCTGTCCTGAACACATGACCATGCTCATATTCAGTTATAGTCATAGCGCCACCTGCTGGCAACAGGAAGTGACATGTTTAACACTGTTATGGACTCCTAATAACATATAAAAAAGTGCCAGCAAGTGCTAAACATGCTAACAACATACTAGAAGCATGCTAAAACATGCTAGCAAACTCTTAGCTAAGTGCTAAAGCATGCTATTATTGCAATTAAATAGGAATTTGCTGTAACTCAGGCATGGAATGTCCAATCTGCCCCAAACTTCACACTTTTGATAAGCGTTCTGTCCTGAACACATCTACATGAGAATATTCAGTTATAGTAATAGCGCCACCTACTGGTAACAGGAAGTGTCATGTTTAACACGTTGATGCCATTCTAGCAACATGTTAAAAATGCCATTGACTTCTAAACATGCTAGAAACATGTTAAAACATGCTAGCAATACTTAGCTAAGTGCTAAAGCATGCTAATTCAATGAAACAGGATGTTGTTGTTACTCAAGAAGGCAATGTCCAATCTGCACCAAACTTCACACTTTTGATAAGCGTTCTGTCCTGAACACATGACCATGCTTATATTCAGTTACAGTCATAGCGCCACCTGCTGGCAACAGGAAGTGACATGTTTAACACTGTTATGGACTCCTAATAACATATAAAAAAGTGCCAGCAAGTGTTAAACATGCTAACAACATACTACAAACATGCTAAAACATGCTAGCAAACTCTTAGCTAAGTGCTAAAGCATGCTATTATTGCAATTAAATAGGAATTTGCTGTAACTCAGGCATGGAATGTCCAATCTGCCCCAAACTTCACACGTTTGATAAGAATCATGGCCTGAACACATGTCTATGCTCAAATTTAGTTATAGTAATAGCGCCACCTACTGGCACCAGGAAGTGACATGTTTAACACGTTGATGCCGTTCTAGCAACATGTTAAAAATGCCATTGAGTTCTAAACATGCTAGAAACATGTTAAAACATGCTAGCAATACTTAGCTAAATGCTAAAGCATGCTAATTCAATGAAACAGGACTTTGTTGTTACTCAAGAAGGCAATGTACAATCTACCCCAAACTTCACACGTTTGATAAGAGTTATCTCTTGAACACATGTCCATGCTCATATTTAGTTATAGTCATAGCGCCACCTGCTGGCAACAGGAAGTGACGTTTAACACTGTTCTTGACTCCTAATAACATATAAAAAAATGCCAGTAGGTGCTAAACATCCTACCAACATACTAGAGACATGCTGAAACATACTAGCAAACACTTAGCTAAGTGCTAAAGAATGATATTACTGCAATTAAATATGAATTTGCTGTAACTCAGGCATGGAATGTCCAATCTGCCCCAAACTTCACACTTTTGATAAGCGTTCTGTCCTGAACACATGACCATGCTTATATTCAGTTACAGTCATAGCGCCACCTGCTGGCAACAGGAAGTGACATGTTTAACACTGTTATGGACTCCTAATAACATATAAAAAAGTGCCAGCAAGTGTTAAACATGCTAACAACATACTAGAAACATGCTAAAACATGCTAGCAAACTCTTAGCTAAGTGCTAACGCATGCTATTATTGCAATTAAATAGGAATTTGCTGTAACTCAGGCATGGAATGTCCAATCTGCCCCAAACTTCACACTTTTGATAAGAGTCATGGCCTGAACACATCTACATGAGAATGTTCAGTTATAGTAATAGCGCCACCTACTGGCAACAGGAAGTGACATGTTTAACACGTTGATGCCGTTCTAGCAACATGTTAAAAATGCCATTGAGTTCTAAACATGCTAGAAACATGTTAAAACATGCTAACAATGCTTAGGTACGTGCTAAAGAATGCTAATTCAATGAAACATGACTTTGTTGTTACTCAAGAAGGCAATGTCCAATTTGCACCAAACTTCACACGTTTGATAAGAGTTCTGTCCTGAACACACATCCATGCTCATATTCAGTTATAGTCATAACGCAACCTACTGGCAACAGAAACTGACATGGTTAACACAGTAATGCAGTACTAACCACATAATAATTGTGTACTAAGCATGCTAGAAACAGACTAAACATGCTAGCAACACTTAGCTGAGTCATGAAGCATGCTATTATCACCATTATACAAAACATTTTGTAACTGACTTTGACATACTCTTACTATATATACCTCCTTAAATGTACATTTCCCAACCATGCTCTGTCTTCCTAAAGCCACCGAGTGTTGATGGCATGGGTGCGAGGGCCCTTTCATCGCTGCTTGCAGCTTTAATTAGGGCCCGAGCACCGATGGTGTGAGGACCCTTTTGGAATTGCTCTGTTTATTATTATTAGGGCCCGAGCACCGATGGTGTGAGGACCCTCTTGGAATTGCTCTGTTTATTATTATTATTATTATTATTATTATTCTTCTTCTCCGCATTGAATTGCATTTTTGAGGGCCTAAACATGCTCGAAAACTCACGAAACTTTGCACACGCGTCAGAACTGGCGAAAATTTACATCTGACATAGGTTTCAGAATTGGACGGGGCAAAATGGCTCGATAGCGCCACCTATAAAAGTTCAACGGAGTGCGCCTCCCGCAACATTCCACGTACGTGCACGAAATTCGGTACATACATGTAATGACCTAATACCTACAAAAAAGTCTCTTGGAGCATAGCCCTAAACACAACAGGAAGTCAGCCATTTTGAACTTCCTCTCAGATTTTTGTGCAGTTTTTGCCATTTTCAGGCCTCGTACTTTAACGAACTCCTCCTACAGTTTTAATCTGATCATCTTCAAATTTGGTGAGTGTAATCTTAAGGCCTTTGCGACGTTAAATTGCGAAGATCTTGAGTTTTCGTCAAAGGGCGGGTCCTCGGCGGCCTTACAAATTTCGATGTTTCGCCATGAAACAGGAAGTTGCTGTAACTCAGGCATGGAATGTCCAATCTGCCCCAAACTTCACACGTTTGATAAGAGTTCTGCCCTGAACACATGGCCATGCTCATATTCAGTTATAGTCATAGCGCCACCTGCTGGCAACAGGAAGTGACATGTTTAACACTGTTATGGACTCCTAATAACATATAAAAAAGTGCCAGCAAGTGCTAAACATGCTAACAACATACTAGAAGCATGCTAAAACATGCTAGCAAACTCTTAGCTAAGTGCTAAAGCATGCATATTATTGCAATTAAATAGGAATTTGCTGTAACTCAGGAATGGAATATCCAATCTGCCCCAAACTTCACACTTTTGATAAGCGTTCTGTCCTGAACACATCTACATGAGAATATTCAGTTATAGTAATAGCGCCACCTACTGGCAACAGGAAGTGTCATGTTTAACACGTTGATGCCATTCTAGCAACATGTTAAAAATGCCATTGAGGTCTAAACATGCTAGAAACATGTTAAAACATGCTAGCTTATGTTAAAACATGCTAGCAATACTTAGCTAAGTGGTAAAGCATGCTAATTCAATGAAACAGGATGTTGTTGTTACTCAAGAAGGCAATGTCCAATCTGCGCCAAACTTCACACTTTTAATAAACGTTCTGTCCTGAACACATGACCATGCTCATATTCAGTTACAGTCATAGTGCCACCTGCTGGCAACAGGAAGTGACATGTTAAACACTGTTGTGGACATATAAAAACATATAAAAAAAGTGCCAGCAAGTGCTAAACATGCTAACAACATACTAGAAACATGCTAAAACATGCTAGCAAACTCTTAGCTAAGTGCTAAAGCAGGCTATTGCTGCAATTAAATAGGAATTTGCTGTTACACAGGCATGGAATGTCCAATCTGCCCCAAACTTCACACGTTTGATAAGAGTCATGGCCTGAACACATCTACATGAGAATATTCAGTTATAGTAATAGCGCCACCTGCTGTCAACAGGAAATGACATGTTTAACACTGTTGTGGTCTCCTAATAACATATAAAAAAGAGCCAGCAAGTGCTAAACAGGTTAGCAACATACTAGAAACATGCTAGCAAACACTTAGCTAAGTGCTAAAGCATGCTATTACTGCAATTAAATAGGAATTTGCTGTAACTCAGGCATGGAATGTCCAATCTGCCCCAAACTTCACACGTTTGATAAGAATCATGGCCTGAACACATGTCTATGCTCAAATTCAGTTATAGTTATAGCGCCACCTACTGGCAACAGGAAGTGACATGTTTAACACGTTGATGCCGTTCTAGCAACATGTTAAAAATGCCATTGAGTTCTAAACATGCTAGAAACATGTTAAAACATGCTAGCAATACTTAGCTAAGTGCTAAAGCATGCTAATTCAATGAAACAGGACTTTGTTGTTACTCAAGAAGGCAATGTACAATCTACCCCAAACTTCACACGTTTGATAAGAGTTATCTCTTGAACACATGTCCATGCTCATATTTAGTTATAGTCATAGCGCCACCTGCTGGCAACAGGAAGTGACGTTTAACATTGTTCTTGACTCCTAATAACATATAAAAAAATGCCAGTAGGTGCTAAACATCCTACCAACATACTAGAGACATGCTAAAACATACTAGCAAACACTTAGCTAAGTGCTAAAGAATGATATTACTGTAATTAGGGCCCGAGCACCGATGGTGTGAGGACCCTCTTGGAATTGCTCTGTTTATTATTATTATTAGGGCCCGAGCACCGATGGTGTGAGGACCCTCTTGGAATTGCTCTGTTTATTATTATTATTATTATTATTATTATTATTCTTCTCCGCATTGAATTGCATTTTTGAGGGCCTAAACATGCGCGAAAACTCACGAAACTTTGCACACGCGTCAGAACTGGCGAAAATTTACATCTGATATAGGTTTCAGAATTGGACGGGGCAAAACGGCTCGATAGCGCCACCTATAAAAGTTCAACGGAGTGCGCCTCCCGCAACGTTCCACGTACGTGCACGAAATTCGGTACATACATGTAATGACCTAATACCTACAAAAAAGTCTCTTGGAGCATAGCCCTAAACCCAACAGGAAGTCAGCCATTTTGAACTTCCTCCCAGATTTTTGTGCAGTTTTTGACATTTTCAGGCCTCATACTTTAACGAACTCCTCCTACAGTTTTAATCTGATCATCTTCAAATTTGGTGAGTGTAATCTTAAGGTCTTTGCGACGTTAAATTGCGAAGATCTTGAGTTTTCGTCGAAGGGCGGGTCCTCGGCGGCCTGACAAATTTTGATGTTTCGCCATGAAACAGGAAGTTGCTGTAACTCAGGCATGGAATGTCCAATCTGCCCCAAACTTCATACGTTTGATAAGAGTTCTGTCCTGAACACATGACCATGCTCATATTCAGTTATAGTCATAGCGCCACCTGCTGGCAACAGAAAGTGACATGTTTAACACTGTTATGGACTCCTAATAACATATAAAAAAGTGCCAGCAAGTGCTAAACATAATAACAACATACTAGAAGCATGCTAAAACATGCTAGCAAACTCTTAGCTAAGTGCTAAAGCATGCTATTATTGCAATTAAATAGGAATTTGCTGTAACTCAGGCATGGAATGTCCAATCTGCCCCAAACTTCACACTTTTGATAAGCGTTCTGTCCTGAACATATCTACATGAGAATATTCAGTTATAGTAATAGCGCCACCTACTGGTAACAGGAAGTGTCATGTTTAACACGTTGATGCCATTCTAGCAACATGTTAAAAATGCCATTGACTTCTAAACATGCTAGAAACATGTTAAAACATACTAGCAATACTTAGCTAAGTGCTAAAGCATGCTAATTCAATGAAACAGGATGTTGTTGTTACTCAAGAAGGCAATGTCCAATCTGCGCCAAACTTCACACTTTTAATAAACGTTCTGTCCTGAACACATGACCATGCTCATATTCAGTTATAGTCATAGCGCCACCTGCTGGCAACAGGAAGTGACATGTTTAACACTGTTATGGACTCCTAATAACATATAAAAAAGTGCCAGCAAGTGCTAAACATGCTAACAACATACTAGAAGCATGCTAAAACATGCTAGCAAACTCTTAGCTAAGTGCTAAAGCATGCTATTATTGCAATTAAATAGGAATTTGCTGTAACTCAGGCATGGAATGTCCAATCTGCCCCAAACTTCACACTTTTGATAAGCGTTCTGTCCTGAACATATCTACATGAGAATATTCAGTTATAGTAATAGCGCCACCTACTGGTAACAGGAAGTGTCATGTTTAACACGTTGATGCCATTCTAGCAACATGTTAAAAATGCCATTGACTTCTAAACATGCTAGAAACATGTTAAAACATACTAGCAATACTTAGCTAAGTGCTAAAGCATGCTAATTCAATGAAACAGGATGTTGTTGTTACTCAAGAAGGCAATGTCCAATCTGCGCCAAACTTCACACTTTTAATAAACGTTCTGTCCTGAACACATGACCATGCTCATATTCAGTTATAGTCATAGCGCCACCTGCTGGCAACAGGAAGTGACATGTTTAACACTGTTATGGACTCCTAATAACATATAAAAAAGTGCCAGCAAGTGCTAAACATGCTAACAACATACTAGAAGCATGCTAAAACATGCTAGCAAACTCTTAGCTAAGTGCTAAAGCATGCTATTATTGCAATTAAATAGGAATTTGCTGTAACTCAGGCATGGAATGTCCAATCTGCCCCAAACTTCACACTTTTGATAAGCGTTCTGTCCTGAACATATCTACATGAGAATATTCAGTTATAGTAATAGCGCCACCTGCTGGCAACAGGAAGTGACGTTTAACACTGTTCTTGACTCCTAATAACATATAAAAAAATGCCAGTAGGTGCTAAACATCCTACCAACATACTATAGACATGCTAAAACATACTAGCAAACACTTAGCTAAGTGCTAAAGAATGATATTACTGCAATTAAATATGAATTTGCTGTAACTCAGGCATGGAATGTCCAATCTGCCCCAAACTTCACACTTTTGATAAGCGTTCTGTCCTGAACACATGACCATGCTTATATTCAGTTACAGTCATAGCGCCACCTGCTGGCAACAGGAAGTGACATGTTTAACACTGTTATGGACTCCTAATAACATATAAAAAAGTGCCAGCAAGTGTTAAACATGCTAACAACATACTAGAAACATGCTAAAACATGCTAGCAAACTCTTAGCCAAGTGCTAAAGCATGCTATTATTGCAATTAAATAGGAATTTGCTGTAACTCAGGCATGGAATGTCCAATCTGCCCCAAACTTCACACTTTTGATAAGAGTCATGGCCTGAACACATCTACATGAGAATGTTCAATTATAGTAATAGCGCCACCAACTGGCAACAGGAAGTGACATGTTTAACACGTTGATGCCGTTCTAGCAACATGTTAAAAATGCCATTGAGTTCTAAACATGCTAGAAACATGTTAAAACATGCTAACAATGCTTAGCTAAGTGCTAAAGCATGCTAATTCAATTAAACATGACTTTGTTGTTACTCAAGAAGGCAATGTCCAATTTGCACCAAACTTCACACGTTTGATAAGAGTTCTGTCCTGAACACACATCCAAGCTCATATTCAGTTATAGTCATAACGCCACCTACTGGCAACAGAAACTGACATGGTTAACACAGTAATGCAGTACTAACCACATAATTATTGTGTACTAAGCATGCTAGAAACACACTAAACATGCTAGCAACACTTAGCTGAGTCATGAAGCATGCTATTATCACCATTATACAAAACATTTTGTAACTGACTTTGACATACTCTTACTATATATACCTCCTTAAATGTACATTTCCCAACCATGCTCTGTCTTCCTAAAGCCACCGAGTGTTGATGGCACGGGTGCGAGGGCCCTTTCATCGCTGCTTGCAGCTTTAATTATTATTATTATTCTTCTTCTTCTTCTTCTCCGCATTGAATTGCATTTTTGAGGGCCTAAACATGCTCGAAAACTCACGAAACTTTGCACACGCGTCAGAACTGGCGAAAATTTACATCTGATATAGGTTTCAGAATTGGACGGGGCAAAATGGCTCGATAGCGCCACCTATAAAAGTTCAACGGAGTGCGCCTCCCGCAACGTTCCACGTACGTGCACGAAATTCGGTACATACGTGTAATGACCTAATACCTACAAAAAAGTCTCTTGAAGCATAGCCCTAAACACAACAGGAAGTCAGCCATTTTGAACTTCCTCTCAGATTTTTGTGCAGTTTTTGCCATTTTCAGGCCTCGTACTTTAACGAACTCCTCCTACAGTTTTAATCTGATCATCTTCAAATTTGGTGAGTGTAATCTTAAGGCCTTTGCGACGTTAAATTGCGAAGATCTTGAGTTTTCGTCAAAGGGCGGGTCCTCGGCGGCCTGACAAATTTCGATGTTTCGCCATGAAACAGGAAGTTGCTGTAACTCAGGCATGGAATGTCCAATCTGCCCCAAACTTCACACTTTTGATAAGCGTTCTGTCCTGAACACATGACCATGCTCATATTCAGTTACAGTCATAGCGCCACCTGCTGGCAACAGGAAGTGACATGTTTAACACTGTTATGGACTCCTAATAACATATAAAAAAGTGCCAGCAAGTGCTAAACATGCTAACAACATACTAGAAGCATGCTAAAACATGCTAGCAAACTCTTAGCTAAGTGCTAAAGCATGCTATTATTGCAATTAAATAGGAATTTGCTGTAACCCAGGCATGGAATGTCCAATCTGCCCCAAACTTCACACGTTTGATAAGAATCATGGCCTGAACACATGTCTATGCTCAAATTCAGTTATAGTAATAGCGCCACCTACTGGTAACAGGAAGTGTCATGTTTAACACGTTGATGCCATTCTAGCAACATGTTAAAAATGCCATAGAGTTCTAAACATGTTAGAAACATATTAAAACATGCTAGCAATACTTAGCTAAGTGCTAAAGCATGCTAATTCAATGAAACAGGACTTTGTTGTTACTCAAGAAGGCAATGTACAATCTACCCCAAACTTCACACGTTTGATAAGAGTTATCTCTTGAACACATGTCCATGCTCATATTTAGTTATAGTCATAGCGCCACCTGCTGGCAACAGGAAGGGATGTTTAACACTGTTCTTGACTCCTAATAACATATAAAAAAATGCCAGTAGGTGCTAAACATCCTACCAACATACTAGAGACATGCTAAAACATACTAGCAAACACTTAGCTAAGTGCTAAAGAATGATATTACTGCAATTAAATATGAATTTGCTGTAACTCAGGCATGGAATGTCCAATCTGCCCCAAACTTCACACTTTTGATAAGCGTTCTGTCCTGAACACATGACCATGCTTATATTCAGTTACAGACATAGCGCCACCTGCTGGCAACAGGAAGTGACATGTTTAACACTGTTATGGACTCCTAATAACATATAAAAAAGTGCCAGCAAGTTTTAAACATGCTAACAACATATTATAAACATGCTAAAACATGCTAGCAAACTCTTAGCTAAGTGCTAAAGCATGCTATTATTGCAATTAAATAGGAATTTGCTGTAACTCAGGCATGGAATGTCCAATCTGCCCCAAACTTCACACTTTTGATAAGAGTCATGGCCTGAATACATCTACATGAGAATGTTCATTTATAGTAATAGCGCCACCTACTGGCAACAGGAAGTGACATGTTTAACACGTTGATGCCGTTCTAGCAACATGTTAAAAATGCCATTGAGTTCTAAACATGCTAGAAACATGTTAAAACATGCTAACAATGCTTAGCTAAGTGCTAAAGAATGCTAATTCAATGAAACATGACTTTTTTGTTACTCAAGAAGGCAATTTCCAATTTGCACCAAACTTCACACGTTTGATAAGAGTTCTGTCCTGAACACACATCCATGCTCATATTCAGCAATAGTCATAACGCCACCTATTGGCAACAGAAACTGACATGGTTAACACAGTAATGCAGTACTAACCACATAATTATTGTGTACTAAGCATGCTAGAAACAGACTAAACATGCTAGCAACACTTAGCTGAGTCATGAAGCATGCTATTATCACCATTACAAAACATTTTGTTACTAACTTTGACATACTCTTACTATATATACCTCCTTAAATGTACATTTCCCAACCATGCTCTGTCTTCCTAAAGCCACCGAGTGTTGATGGCACGGGTGCGAGGGCCCTTTCATCGCTGCTTGCAGCTTTAATTATTATTCTTCTTCTTCTTCTTCTCCGCATTTAATTGCATTTTTGAGGGCCTAAACATGCTCGAAAACTCACGAAACTTTGCACACGCGTCAGAACTGGCGAAAATTTACATCTGATATAGGTTTCAGAATTGGACGGGGCAAAATGGCTCGATAGCGCCACCTATAAAAGTTCAACGGAGTGCGCCTCCCGCAACGTTCCACGTACGTGCACGAAATTCGGTACATACGTGTAATGATCTAATACCTACAAAAAAGTCTCTTGGAGCATAGCCCTAAACACAACAGGAAGTCAGCCATTTTGAACTTCCTCTCAGATTTTTGTGCAGTTTTTGCCATTTTCAGGCCTCGTACTTTAACGAACTCCTCCTACAGTTTTAATCTGATCATCTTCAAATTTGGTGAGTGTAATCTTAAGGCCTTTGCGACGTTAAATTGCGAAGATCTTGAGTTTTCGTCAAAGGGCGGGTCCTCGGCGGCCTGACAAATTTCGATGTTTCGCCATGAAACAGGAAGTTGCTGTAACTCAGGCATGGAATGTCCAATCTGCCCCAAACTTCACACTTTTGATAAGCGTTCTGTCCTGAACACATGACCATGCTCATATTCAGTTACAGTCATAGCGCCACCTGCTGGCAACAGGAAGTGACATGTTTAACACTGTTATGGACTCCTAATAACATATAAAAAAGTGCCAGCAAGTGCGAAACATGCTAACAACATAATAGAAGCATGCTAAAACATGCTAGCAAACTCTTAGCTAAGTGCTAAAGCATGCTATCATTGCAATTAAATAGGAATTTGCTGTAACTCAGGCATGGAATGTCCAATCTGCCCCAAACTTCACACTTTTGATAAGCGTTCTGTCCTGAACACATCTACATGAGAAAATTCAGTTATAGTAATAGCGCCACCTACTGGTAACAGGAAGTGTCATGTTTAACACGTTGATGCCATTCTAGCAACATGTTAAAAATGCCATTGACTTCTAAACATGCTAGAAACATGTTAAAACATGCTATCAATACTTAGCTAAGTGCTAAAGCATGCTAATTCAATGAAACAGGATGTTGTTGTTACTCAAGAAGGCAATGTCCAATCTGCGCCAAACTTCACACGTTTGATAAGAGTTATCTCTTGAACACATGTCCATGCTCATATTTAGTTATAGTCATAGCGCCACCTGCTGGCAACAGGAAGTGACGTTTAACACTGTTATGGACTCCTAATAACATATAAAAAAGTGCCAGCAAGTGTTAAACATGCTAACAACATACTAGAAACATGCTAAAACATGCTAGCAAACACTTAGCTAAGTGCTAAAGCATGCTATTGCTGCAATTAAATAGGAATTAGCTGTAACACAGGCATGGAATGTCCAATCTGCCTCAAACTTCACACGTTTGATAAGAGTCATGGCCTGAACACATCTACATGAGAATATTCAGTTATAGTAATAGCGCCACCTGCTGTCAACAGGAAGTGACATGTTTGCCACCTGCTGTCAACAGGAAGTGACATGTTTAACACTGTTGTGGTCTCCTAATAACAAATTAAAAATAGCCAGCAAGTGCTAAACAGGTTAGCAACATACTAGAAACATGCTAGCAAACACTTAGCTAAGTGCTAAAGCATGCTATCACTGCAATTAAATAGGAATTTGCTGTAACCCAGGCATGGAATGTCCAATCTGCCCCAAACTTCACACGTTTGATAAGAATCATGGCCTGAACACATGTCTATGCTCAAATTCAGTTATAGTAATAGCACCACCTACTGGCAACAGGAAGTGACGTTTAACACGTTGATGCCGTTCTAGCAACATGTTAAAAATGCCATTGACTTCTAAACATGCTAGAAACATGTTAAAACATGCTAGCAATACTTAGCTAAGTGCTAAAGCATGCTAATTCAATGAAACAGGACTTTGTTGTTACTCAAGAAGGCAATGTACAATCTACCCCAAACTTCACACGTTTGATAAAAGTTATTATAGTCATAGCGCCACCTGCTGGCAACAGGAAGTGACGTTTAACACTGTTCTTGACTCCTAATAACATATAAAAAAAATGCCAGTAGGTGCTAAACATCCTACCAACATACTAGAGACATGCTAAAACATACTAGCAAACACTTAGCTAAGTGCTAAAGAATGATATTACTGCAATTAAATATGAATTTGCTGTAACTCAGGCATGGAATGTCCAATCAGCCCCAAACTTCACACTTTTGATAAGCGTTCTGTCCTGAACACATGACCATGTTCATATTCAGTTACAGTCATAGCGCCACCTGCTGGCAACAGGAAGTGACATGTTTAACACTGTTATGGACTCCTAATAACATATAAAAAAGTGCCAGCAAGTGCTAAACATTGCTAACAACATACTAGAAACATTCTAAAACATGCTAGCAAACTCTTAGCTAGTGCTAAAGCATGCTATTATTGCAATTAAAAAGGAATTTGCTGTAACTCAGGCATGGAATGTCCAATCTGCCCCAAACTTCACACTTTTGATAAGAGTCATGGCCTGAACACATCTACATGAGAATGTTCAGTTATAATAATAGCGCCACCTACTGGCAACAGGAAGTGACATGTTTAACACGTTGATGCCGTTCTAGCAACATGTTAAAAATGCCATTGACTTCTAAACATGCTAGAAACATGTTAAAACATGCTAGCAATACTTAGCTAAGTGCTAAAGCATGCTAATTCAGTGAAACATGACTTTGTTGTTACTCAAGAAGGCAATGTCCAATTTGCACCAAACTTCACACGTTTGATAAGAGTTCTGTCATGAACACACATCCATGCTCATATTCAGTTATAGTCATAACGCCACCTACTGGCAACAGAAACTGACATGGTTAACACAGTAATGCAGTACTAACCACATAATTATTGTGTACTAAGCATGCTAGAAACAGACTAAACATGCTAGCAATACTTAGCTGAGTCATGAAGCATGCTATTATCACCATTATACAAAACATTTTGTAACTGACTTTGACATACTCTTACTATACATACCTCCTTAAATGTACATTTCCCAACCATGCTCTGTCTTCCTAAAGCCACCGAGTGTTGATGGCACGGGTGCGAGGGCCCTTTCATCGCTGCTTGCAGCTTTAATTAGGGCCCGAGCACCGATGGTGTGAGGACCCTCTTGGAATTGCTCTGTTTATTATTATTATTATTATTATTATTATTCTTCTTCTCCGCATTGAATTGCATTTTTGAGGGCCTAAACATGCGCGAAAACTCACGAAACTTTGCACACGCGTCAGAACTGGCGAAAATTTACATCTGATATAGGTTTCAGAATTGGACGGGGCAAAACGGCTCGATAGCGCCACCTATAAAAGTTCAACGGAGTGCGCCTCCCGCAACGTTCCACGTACGTGCACGAAATTCGGTACATACATGTAATGACCTAATACCTACAAAAAAGTCTCTTGGAGCATAGCCCTAAACCCAACAGGAAGTCAGCCATTTTGAACTTCCTCCCAGATTTTTGTGCAGTTTTTGACATTTTCAGGCCTCATACTTTAACGAACTCCTCCTACAGTTTTAATCTGATCATCTTCAAATTTGGTGAGTGTAATCTTAAGGCCTTTGCGACGTTAAATTGCGAAGATCTTGAGTTTTCGTCGAAGGGCGGGTCCTCGGCGGCCTGACAAATTTTGATGTTTCGCCATGAAACAGGAAGTTGCTGTAACTCAGGCATGGAATGTCCAATCTGCCCCAAACTTCATACGTTTGATAAGAGTTCTGTCCTGAACACATGACCATGCTCATATTCAGTTATAGTCATAGCGCCACCTGCTGGCAACAGGAAGTGACATGTTTAACACTGTTATGGACTCCTAATAACATATAAAAAAGTGCCAGCAAGTGCTAAACATGCTAACAACATACTAGAAGCATGCTAAAACATGCTAGCAAACTCTTAGCTAAGTGCTAAAGCATGCTATTATTGCAATTAAATAGGAATTTGCTGTAACTCAGGCATAGAATGTCCAATCTGCCCCAAACTTCACACTTTTGATAAGCGTTCTGTCCTGAACATATCTACATGAGAATATTCAGTTATAGTAATAGCGCCACCTACTGGTAACAGGAAGTGTCATGTTTAACACGTTGATGCCATTCTAGCAACATGTTAAAAATGCCATTGACTTCTAAACATGCTAGAAACATGTTAAAACATACTAGCAATACTTAGCTAAGTGCTAAAGCATGCTAATTCAATGAAACAGGATGTTGTTGTTACTCAAGAAGGCAATGTCCAATCTGCGCCAAACTTCACACTTTTAATAAACGTTCTGTCCTGAACACATGACCATGCTCATATTCAGTTATAGTCATAGCGCCACCTGCTGGCAACAGGAAGTGACATGTTTAACACTGTTATGGACTCCTAATAACATATAAAAAAGTGCCAGCAAGTGCTAAACATGCTAACAACATACTAGAAGCATGCTAAAACATGCTAGCAAACTCTTAGCTAAGTGCTAAAGCATGCTATTATTGCAATTAAATAGGAATTTGCTGTAACTCAGGCATGGAATGTCCAATCTGCCCCAAACTTCACACTTTTGATAAGCGTTCTGTCCTGAACATATCTACATGAGAATATTCAGTTATAGTAATAGCGCCACCTACTGGTAACAGGAAGTGTCATGTTTAACACGTTGATGCCATTCTAGCAACATGTTAAAAATGCCATTGACTTCTAAACATGCTAGAAACATGTTAAAACATACTAGCAATACTTAGCTAAGTGCTAAAGCATGCTAATTCAATGAAACAGGACTTTGTTGTTACTCAAGAAGGCAATGTACAATCTACCCCAAACGTCACACGTTTGATAAGAGTTATCTCTTGAACACATGTCCATGCTCATATTTAGTTATAGTCATAGCGCCACCTGCTGGCAACAGGAAGTGACGTTTAACACTGTTCTTGACTCCTAATAACATATAAAAAAATGCCAGTAGGTGCTAAACATCCTACCAACATACTATAGACATGCTAAAACATACTAGCAAACACTTAGCTAAGTGCTAAAGAATGATATTACTGCAATTAAATATGAATTTGCTGTAACTCAGGCATGGAATGTCCAATCTGCCCCAAACTTCACACTTTTGATAAGCGTTCTGTCCGGAACACATGACCATGCTTATATTCAGTTACAGTCATAGCGCCACCTGCTGGCAACAGGAAGTGACATGTTTAACACTGTTATGGACTCCTAATAACATATAAAAAAGTGCCAGCAAGTGTTAAACATGCTAACAACATACTAGAAACATGCTAAAACATGCTAGCAAACTCTTAGCCAAGTGCTAAAGCATGCTATTATTGCAATTAAATAGGAATTTGCTGTAACTCAGGCATGGAATGTCCAATCTGCCCCAAACTTCACACTTTTGATAAGAGTCATGGCCTGAACACATCTACATGAGAATGTTCAATTATAGTAATAGCGCCACCAACTGGCAACAGGAAGTGACATGTTTAACACGTTGATGCCGTTCTAGCAACATGTTAAAAATGCCATTGAGTTCTAAACATGCTAGAAACATGTTAAAACATGCTAACAATGCTTAGCTAAGTGCTAAAGCATGCTAATTCAATGAAACATGACTTTGTTGTTACTCAAGAAGGCAATGTCCAATTTGCACCAAACTTTACACGTTTGATAAGAGTTCTGTCCTGAACACACATCCAAGCTCATATTCAGTTATAGTCATAACGCCACCTACTGGCAACAGAAACTGACATGGTTAACACAGTAATGCAGTACTAACCACATAATTATTGTGTACTAAGCATGCTAGAAACACACTAAACATGCTAGCAACACTTAGCTGAGTCATGAAGCATGCTATTATCACCATTATACAAAACATTTTGTAACTGACTTTGACATACTCTTACTATATATACCTCCTTAAATGTACATTTCCCAACCATGCTCTGTCTTCCTAAAGCCACCGAGTGTTGATGGCACGGGTGCGAGGGCCCTTTCATCGCTGCTTGCAGCTTTAATTATTATTATTCTTCTTCTTCTCCGCATTGAATTGCATTTTTGAGGGCCTAAACATGCGCGAAAACTCACGAAACTTTGCACACGCGTCAGAACTGGCGAAAATTTACATCTGATATAGGTTTCAGAATTGGACGGGGCAAAACGGCTCGATAGCGCCACCTATAAAAGTTCAACGGAGTGCGCCTCCCGCAACGTTCCACGTACGTGCACGAAATTCGGTACATACATGTAATGACCTAATACCTACAAAAAAGTCTCTTGGAGCATAGCCCTAAACCCAACAGGAAGTCAGCCATTTTGAACTTCCTCCCAGATTTTTGTGCAGTTTTTGACATTTTCAGGCCTCATACTTTAACGAACTCCTCCTACAGTTTTAATCTGATCATCTTCAAATTTGGTGAGTGTAATCTTAAGGCCTTTGCGACGTTAAATTGCGAAGATCTTGAGTTTTCGTCGAAGGGCGGGTCCTCGGCGGCCTGACAAATTTTGATGTTTCGCCATGAAACAGGAAGTTGCTGTAACTCAGGCATGGAATGTCCAATCTGCCCCAAACTTCATACGTTTGATAAGAGTTCTGTCCTGAACACATGACCATGCTCATATTCAGTTATAGTCATAGCGCCACCTGCTGGCAACAGGAAGTGACATGTTTAACACTGTTATGGACTCCTAATAACATATAAAAAAGTGCCAGCAAGTGCTAAACATGCTAACAACATACTAGAAGCATGCTAAAACATGCTAGCAAACTCTTAGCTAAGTGCTAAAGCATGCTATTATTGCAATTAAATAGGAATTTGCTGTAACTCAGGCATGGAATGTCCAATCTGCCCCAAACTTCACACTTTTGATAAGCGTTCTGTCCTGAACATATCTACATGAGAATATTCAGTTATAGTAATAGCGCCACCTACTGGTAACAGGAAGTGTCATGTTTAACACGTTGATGCCATTCTAGCAACATGTTAAAAATGCCATTGACTTCTAAACATGCTAGAAACATGTTAAAACATACTAGCAATACTTAGCTAAGTGCTAAAGCATGCTAATTCAATGAAACAGGATGTTGTTGTTACTCAAGAAGGCAATGTCCAATCTGCGCCAAACTTCACACTTTTAATAAACGTTCTGTCCTGAACACATGACCATGCTCATATTCAGTTATAGTCATAGCGCCACCTGCTGGCAACAGGAAGTGACATGTTTAACACTGTTATGGACTCCTAATAACATATAAAAAAGTGCCAGCAAGTGCTAAACATGCTAACAACATACAAGAAGCATGCTAAAACATGCTAGCAAACTCTTAGCTAAGTGCTAAAGCATGCTATTATTGCAATTAAATAGGAATTTGCTGTAACTCAGGCATGGAATGTCCAATCTGCCCCAAACTTCACACTTTTGATAAGCGTTCTGTCCTGAACATATCTACATGAGAATATTCAGTTATAGTAATAGCGCCACCTACTGGTAACAGGAAGTGTCATGTTTAACACGTTGATGCCATTCTAGCAACATGTTAAAAATGCCATTGACTTCTAAACATGCTAGAAACATGTTAAAACATACTAGCAATACTTAGCTAAGTGCTAAAGCATGCTAATTCAATGAAACAGGACTTTGTTGTTACTCAAGAAGGCAATGTACAATCTACCCCAAACGTCACACGTTTGATAAGAGTTATCTCTTGAACACATGTCCATGCTCATATTTAGTTATAGTCATAGCGCCACCTGCTGGCAACAGGAAGTGACGTTTAACACTGTTCTTGACTCCTAATAACATATAAAAAAATGCCAGTAGGTGCTAAACATCCTACCAACATACTATAGACATGCTAAAACATACTAGCAAACACTTAGCTAAGTGCTAAAGAATGATATTACTGCAATTAAATATGAATTTGCTGTAACTCAGGCATGGAATGTCCAATCTGCCCCAAACTTCACACTTTTGATAAGCGTTCTGTCCTGAACACATGACCATGCTTATATTCAGTTACAGTCATAGCGCCACCTGCTGGCAACAGGAAGTGACATGTTTAACACTGTTATGGACTCCTAATAACATATAAAAAAGTGCCAGCAAGTGTTAAACATGCTAACAACATACTAGAAACATGCTAAAACATGCTAGCAAACTCTTAGCCAAGTGCTAAAGCATGCTATTATTGCAATTAAATAGGAATTTGCTGTAACTCAGGCATGGAATGTCCAATCTGCCCCAAACTTCACACTTTTGATAAGAGTCATGGCCTGAACACATCTACATGAGAATGTTCAATTATAGTAATAGCGCCACCAACTGGCAACAGGAAGTGACATGTTTAACACGTTGATGCCGTTCTAGCAACATGTTAAAAATGCCATTGAGTTCTAAACATGCTAGAAACATGTTAAAACATGCTAACAATGCTTAGCTAAGTGCTAAAGCATGCTAATTCAATGAAACATGACTTTGTTGTTACTCAAGAAGGCAATGTCCAATTTGCACCAAACTTCACACGTTTGATAAGAGTTCTGTCCTGAACACACATCCAAGCTCATATTCAGTTATAGTCATAACGCCACCTACTGGCAACAGAAACTGACATGGTTAACACAGTAATGCAGTACTAACCACATAATTATTGTGTACTAAGCATGCTAGAAACACACTAAACATGCTAGCAACACTTAGCTGAGTCATGAAGCATGCTATTATCACCATTATACAAAACATTTTGTAACTGACTTTGACATACTCTTACTATATATACCTCCTTAAATGTACATTTCCCAACCATGCTCTGTCTTCCTAAAGCCACCGAGTGTTGATGGCACGGGTGCGAGGGCCCTTTCATCGCTGCTTGCAGCTTTAATTAGGGCCCGAGCACCGATGGTGAGAGGACCCTATTGTTTTTGCTCCGTTTATTATTATTCTTCTTCTCCAAAGTGAATCGCTTTTTAGAGGGCCTAAACATGCTCGAAAACTCATGAAACTTTGCACACGCTTCAGAAGTGGTGAAAATTTACGTGTGATATGGTTTTCAGAATTGGGGGGGGCAAATTCGGTAAATTATTGCCCCCACATTTTGCCCCGGCTCCTGGTTTCACGTACAGGTATGAAATTTGGTACATACATGTAATGACCCAATACCTACAGAAAAGTCTCTTGGAGCATAGCCCTAAACACAACAGGAAGTGAGCTATTTTGAACTTCCTCCTGGATTTTGGGCATTTTTCGTAATTTCCTGATGTTGTACTTTAACGAACTCCTCCTACAGATTTGATCCGATACTCTTCAAATTTGGTGAGTGTAATCTTAAGGCCTTTGTGACGTTAAATTGCGAAGATCTAGAGTTTTCGTCGAAGGGTGTGCCCTCGGCGGCCTGACAAACATCTATCTATAAATTACAGGAACGTCTGTCTGTCTGTCTGTCTGTGTGTGTGTGTGTCTGTTCCTCGCATATCTCTCGAACCGTTAGTCCGATTGATTTCAAACTCGACAGGTGTCTCGCCACGGGCACGAGTAAGTGCAGTGCCAAGTTTGACATTGTTTGGATGAGAAATGCAAAAGATATCGTTAAATATATCATTTTTAGAAGGTTGTGGTTTAAAAATAAACATTCTGACATTAGAGAGTTGTATCGGTCAAAGAAGCCCCAAGAAGGCTGTGGTTTAAAAATAAACATTCTGACATAAACACTCAGTCAGCTACACTGTTTACTTCTGAATATTATAGTTTGGTTCCCGAACGTGATAAATCCATCTATCTATAAATTACAGAAACGTCCGTCTGTCTGTCTGTGTGTTATTCGCATATCTCTCGAATGTGAGATAACCATTAAATGTGTGAAAACCACTATTTTCTGTTTCAAACTTTCACATAGAATCTTTAGGTTATAACAACATTGAAAATCAAAATCTGGATTTGAATTTTTTAAGATTTATTATAAAAACGGATTATTTTTTCCCAAAAATGCAATAAATTCATGACTTTTTTTTTTTTTTCAAAATGCTATTAATCCATTGAATCAATATAAAGTTATTTTTGATCATATTGCCATCGCAAGAAATATCTCCTGAACTTTTTTGACGGCGATCAGCTCACAAAAACTGATTTTGCACGGGCACTTTGCACTGCTCCCTGAATCGAGGTGCTTATTCATTTGTGGATGTAAACTGAACCTGTAAGTCAGCTTTGCTGTTAGTGTTTACTTCTGAATATTATATTTCATTCTGGTGCGCTTAACGTTGTCGCTACTGTGTAATAATAGCCTATGCTATTCACCAACTAAACATATCCTATTCAATGCGTTCACAGTCTCTTTCACGGGCATCATTTGTAGTTGCCTATTCACAAACTGTTTGCTCAAGCATAGCGTTTTCTCGGAGTTCACTGTGTGCTTTTTACCATGCACAAATAAAAATGTCACTGAACTTTTGCTGTGTAATTGTAACAATGAGCACACACCAAACCAACAATTACTAAAAACACACACAAAAACTGATTTTGCACGGGCATTTTTTGCACTAGTTCACCCAATTTCGGCCTTTTGGTGATATATGCATGATCAGATAAGTTCAATATTAATGTTGCTTGCAGTTCTGATGTTGCTAGGCAACCACAGACAGCCTGCAGTAACTCAGGCATACAATTTTCAATCTGCCCCAAACTTCACATGTTTGATAAGAGTCCTGTCCTGAACACATGCCAATGCTCATTATGATTATAGCAATAGCGCCACCTGCTGGTAGCAGGAAGTGTGGCAAATACAAAACGTGCTCGAAAAATCATGAAACTTTGCACACGCTTCAGAAGTGGTGACAATTTACGTGTGATGTGGTTTTAAAAATTGGGTGGGGCAAAATGGCTTACTTATTGCCCCTACATTTTGCCCCGGCTCGACGTTTCACGTACAGGTATGAAATTTGGTACACACATGTAAAGACCCAATACCTACAAAAAAGTCTCTTGGAGCATAGCCCTAAACACAACAGGAAGTCAGTTATTTTGAACTTCCTGTCAGATTTTGGGCAGTTTTTGCCATTTCCTGATGTTGTACTTTAACAAACTCCTCCTACAGTTTTGATCTGATCCTCTTCAAATTTGGTGAGTGTAATCTTAAGGCCTTTCCTAAAGGTGCCGGGTGGCGGTGGCAGGGGTGCGAGGGCCCTTTTCATCGCTGCTTGCAGCTTTAATTATTATTCTTCTTCTTCTTCTCCAAAGTGAATCGCTTTTTAGAGGGCCTAAACATGCTCGAAAACTCATGAAACTTTGCACACGCTTCAGAAGTGGTGAAAATTTACGTGTGATATGGTTTTCAGAATTGGGGGGGGCAAATTCGGTAAATTATTGCCCCCACATTTTGCCCCGGCTCCTGGTTTCACGTACAGGTATGAAATTTGGTACATACATGTAATGACCCAATACCTACAGAAAAGTCTCTTGGAGCATAGCCCTAAACACAACAGGAAGTCAGCTATTTTGAACTTCCTCCTAGATTTTGGGCATTTTTCATAATTTCCTGATGTTGTACTTTAACGAACTCCTCCTACAGATTTGATCTGATCCTCTTCAAATTTGGTGAGTGTAATCTTAAGGCCTTTGTGACGTTAAATTGCGAAGATCTAGAGTTTTCGTCGAAGGGTGTGCCCTCGGCGGCCTGACAAACATCTATCTATAAATTACAGGAACGTCTGTCTGTCTGTCTGTCTGTGTGTGTGTGTGTCTGTTCCTCGCATATCTCTCGAACCGTTAGTCCGATTAATTTCAAACTCGACAGGTGTCTTGCCACGGGCACGAGTAAGTGCAGTGCCAAGTTTGACATTGTTTGGATGAGAAATGCAAAAGATATCGTTAAATATATCATTTTTAGAAGGTTGTGGTTTAAAAATAAACATTCTGACATTAGAGAGTTGTATCGGTCAAAGAAGCCCCAAGAAGGCTGTGGTTTAAAAATAAACATTCTGACATAAACACTCAGTCAGCTACACTGTTTACTTCTGAATATTATAGTTTGGTTCCCGAACGTGATAAATCCATCTATCTATAAATTACAGAAACGTCCGTCTGTCTGTCTGTGTGTTATTCGCATATCTCTCGAATGTGAGATAACCATTAAATGTGTGAAAACCACTATTTTCTGTTTCAAACTTTCACATAGAATCTTTAGGTTATAACAACATTGAAAATCAAAATCTGGATTTGAATTTTTTAAGATTTATTATAAAAACGGATTATTTTTTCCCAAAAATGCAATAAATTCATGACTTTTTTTTTTTTTTCAAAATGCTATTAATCCATTGAATCAATATAAAGTTATTTTTGATCATATTGCCATCGCAAGAAATATCTCCTGAACTTTTTTGACGGCGATCAGCTCACAAAAACTGATTTTGCACGGGCACTTTGCACTGCTCCCTGAATCGAGGTGCTTATTCATTTGTGGATGTAAACTGAATCTGTAAGTCAGCTATGCTGTTAGTGTTTACTTCTGAATATTATATTTCATTCTGGTGCGCTTAACGTTGTCGCTACTGTGTAATAATAGCCTATGCTATTCACCAACTAAACATATCCTATTCAATGCGTTCACAGTCTCTTTCACGGGCATCATTTGTAGTTGCCTATTCACAAACTGTTTGCTCAAGCATAGCGTTTTCTCGGAGTTCACTGTGTGCTTTTTACCATGCACAAATAAAAATGTCACTGAACTTTTGCTGTGTAATTGTAACAATGAGCACACACCAAACCAACAATTACTAAAAACACACACAAAAACTGATTTTGCACGGGCATTTTTTGCACTAGTTCACCCAATTTCGGCCTTTTGGTGATATATGCATGATCAGATAAGTTCAATATTAATGTTGCTTGCAGTTCTGATGTTGCTAGGCAACCACAGACAGCCTGCAGTAACTCAGGCATACAATTTTCAATCTGCCCCAAACTTCACATGTTTGATAAGAGTCCTGTCCTGAACACATGCCAATGCTCATTATGATTATAGCAATAGCGCCACCTGCTGGTAGCAGGAAGTGTGGCAAATACAAAACGTGCTCGAAAAATCATGAAACTTTGCACACGCTTCAGAAGTGGTGACAATTTACGTGTGATGTGGTTTTAAAAATTGGGTGGGGCAAAATGGCTTACTTATTGCCCCTACATTTTGCCCCGGCTCGACGTTTCACGTACAGGTATGAAATTTGGTACACACATGTAAAGACCCAATACCTACAAAAAAGTCTCTTGGAGCATAGCCCTAAACACAACAGGAAGTCAGTTATTTTGAACTTCCTGTCAGATTTTGGGCAGTTTTTGCCATTTCCTGATGTTGTACTTTAACAAACTCCTCCTACAGTTTTGATCTGATCCTCTTCAAATTTGGTGAGTGTAATCTTAAGGCCTTTCCTAAAGGTGCCGGGTGGCGGTGGCAGGGGTGCGAGGGCCCTTTTCATCGCTGCTTGCAGCTTTAATTATTATTCTTCTTCTTCTTCTCCAAAGTGAATCGCTTTTTAGAGGGCCTAAACATGCTCGAAAACTCATGAAACTTTGCACACGCTTCAGAAGTGGTGAAAATTTACGTGTGATATGGTTTTCAGAATTGGGGGGGGGCAAATTCGGTAAATTATTGCCCCCACATTTTGCCCCGGCTCCTGGTTTCACGTACAGGTATGAAATTTGGTACATACATGTAATGACCCAATACCTACAGAAAAGTCTCTTGGAGCATAGCCCTAAACACAACAGGAAGTCAGCTATTTTGAACTTCCTCCTAGATTTTGGGCATTTTTCATAATTTCCTGATGTTGTACTTTAACGAACTCCTCCTACAGATTTGATCTGATCCTCTTCAAATTTGGTGAGTGTAATCTTAAGGCCTTTGTGACGTTAAATTGCGAAGATCTAGAGTTTTCGTCGAAGGGTGTGCCCTCGGCGGCCTGACAAACATCTATCTATAAATTACAGGAACGTCTGTCTGTCTGTCTGTCTGTGTGTGTGTGTGTGTCTGTTCCTCGCATATCTCTCGAACCGTTAGTCCGATTGATTTCAAACTCGACAGGTGTCTTGCCACGGGCACGAGTAAGTGCAGTGCCAAGTTTGACATTGTTTGGATGAGAAATGCAAAAGATATCGTTAAATATATCATTTTTAGAAGGTTGTGGTTTAAAAATAAACATTCTGACATT
The DNA here is from genome assembly GCF_964197995.2 of Scardinius erythrophthalmus. Lineage (NCBI taxonomy): Eukaryota > Metazoa > Chordata > Actinopteri > Cypriniformes > Leuciscidae > Scardinius > Scardinius erythrophthalmus. Next base: position 43,627,804 of record NC_138226.1, read on the forward strand.
AGAGAGTTGTATCGGTCAAAGAAGCCCCAAGAAGGTTGTGGTTTAAAAATAAACATTCTGACATAAACACTCAGTCAGCTACACTGTTTACTTCTGAATATTATAGTTTGGTTCCCGAACGTGATAAATCCATCTATCTATAAATTACAGAAACGTCCGTCTGTCTGTCTGTGTGTTATTCGCATATCTCTCGAATGTGAGATAACCACTAAATGTGTGAAAACCACTATTTTCTGTTTCAAACTTTCACATAGCATCTTTAGGTTATAACAACATTGAAAATCAAAATCTGGATTTGAATTTTTTAAGATTTATTATAAAAACGGATTATTTTTTCCCAAAAATGCAATAAATTCATGACTTTTTTTTTTTTTTCAAAATGCAATTAATCCATTGAATCAATATAAAGTTATTTTTGATCATATTGCCATCGCAAGAAATATCTCCTGAACTTTTTTGACGGCGATCAGCTCACAAAAACTGATTTTGCACGGGCACTTTGCACTGCTCCCTGAATCGAGGTGCTTATTCATTTGTGGATGTAAACTGAATCTGTAAGTCAGCTATGCTGTTAGTGTTTACTTCTGAATATTATATTTCATTCTGGTGCGCTTAACGTTGTCGCTACTGTGTAATAGTAGCCTATGCTATTCACCAACTAAACATATCCTATTCAATGCGTTCACAGTCTCTTTCACGGGCATCATTTGTAGTTGCCTATTCACAAACTGTTTGCTCAAGCATAGCGTTTTCTCAGAGTTCACTGTGTGCTTTTTACCATGCACAAATAAAAATGTCACTGAACTTTTGCTGTGTAATTGTAACAATGAGCACACACCAAACCAACAATTACTAAAAACACACACAAAAACTGATTTTGCACGGGCATTTTTTGCACTAGTTCACCCAATTTCGGCCTTTTGGTGATATATGCATGATCAGATAAGTTCAATATTAATGTTGCTTGCAGTTCCGATGTTGCTAGGCAACTACAGACAGCCTGCAGTAACTTAGGCATACAATTTCCAATCTGCCCCAAACTTCACATGTTTGATAAGAGTCCTGTCCTGAACACATGACCATGCTCATATTTGGTTATAGCAATAGCGCCACCTGCTGGTAGCAGGAAGTGTGGCAAATACAAAACGTGCTCGAAAAATCATGAAACTTTGCACACGCTTCAGAAGTGGTGAAAATTTACGTGTGATATGGTTTTCAAAATTGGGTGGGGCAAAATGGCTTAATTATTGCCCCTACATTTTGCCCCGGCTCGACGTTTCACGTACAGGTATGAAATTTGGTACATACATGTAATGACCCAATACCTACAAAAAAGTATCTTGGAGCGTAGCCCTAAACACAACAGGAAGTCAGCTATTTTGAACTTCCTCTCAGATTTTGGGCAGTTTTTGCCATTTCCTGATGTTGTACTTTAACAAACTCCTCCTACAGTTTTGATCTGATCCTCTTCAAATTTGGTGAGTGTAATCTTAAGGCCTTTCCTAAAGGTGCCGGGTGGCGGTGGCAGGGGTGCGAGGGCCCTTTCCATCGCTGCTTGCAGCTTTAATTATTATTATTATTCTTCTCCAAAGTGAATCGCTTTTTAGAGGGGCTAAACATGCTCGAAAACTCATGAAACTTTGCACACGCTTCAGAAGTGGTGAAAATTTACGTGTGATATGGTTTTCAGAATTGGGGGGGGCAAATTCGGTAAATTATTGCCCCCACATTTTGCCCCGGCTCCTGGTTTCACGTACAGGTATGAAATTTGGTACATACATGTAATGACCCAATACCTACAGAAAAGTCTCTTGGAGCATAGCCCTAAACACAACAGGAAGTCAGCTATTTTGAACTTCCTCCTAGATTTTGGGCATTTTTCATAATTTCCTGATGTTGTACTTTAACGAACTCCTCCTACAGATTTGATCTGATCCTCTTCAAATTTGGTGAGTGTAATCTTAAGGCCTTTGTGACGTTAAATTGCGAAGATCTAGAGTTTTCGTCGAAGGGTGTGCCCTCGGCGGCCTGACAAACATCTATCTATAAATTACAGGAACGTCTGTCTGTCTGTCTGTCTGTGTGTGTGATTTCCAGCTCTTCTTCAAATACAAGATATTTTTGGACATTTTTACAAGGAGGAATATCCTTCAGTGTTTCTTTCACCCCTAGCTCACCCAGGATGGTGCACATTCACCGGTGTGCACGCCCTGGCACCGAGGGACTGGGTGTCCAAACCAGACCCTATTTACTGGAAGTCTCGCCCGCACAAAGTGCACTTTCTCTGGCCTGGGTCAGGCTGTTTCTCCACCCGGTCTGACCACCACGGTTCTCTGGTCCATGTTCCTTGTCCGAGCGGAGCTTTGTCCCTCCTCCACAAAGACCCAAAGGTCCGTTTTAGGACTGACTTTGCTCCAGACGGAGCTCCAGCGGTGGCGGACAAATCCGAATCTGGCTCAGGACGGGCCACTCTCCCTGTGCTGGCCAGGGGAGGTCTGACAGCATTGAGTTTTCCAAATGTATCACAATAATTTGGACATAGTTCTTTTTTTTTTAGGAGGAATTTCCTCCAGTGTGCCATTCACCCTTAGCACGCCAATGACGTTGCACCTTCACTTGGATGCGCACCGGTGGGTCATCAAAAAATGTGCTTAATTGACCAATCTCCATGATTCTGTTACTAGTCTGACATTAGTTCTGGAATGTGTGGTTGTCAAGCTAGCTGTCAAGATTCTTACTGTTACAACATGTGTTGTTATGGAAGTTTCAGAGTGGAAAAAGTAAGTGGATCAGATTACCCCCAGCTGGTTCACTTTACCCCCTTGATTTCTCTGGTCTGTCTCAGTTTACCCCTAAGCTGGGGTAAAGTGAGACACAAGACCACTTTTTTAAAAACAATCATATTTTCACTGCCCTTCGTCCTGAATACATTCTAATAATTTCCATTGCTAGGAAACATCCTAAATTAATGGGAAATGTGTAAATTTGACTGATATATCATTTTAGCTTGCTTAGAGGCGAACGAATGTAAAAAATGTCTCTTTACCCCACTCTCCCCTACTCGCGCATGACACGGCGTTCTGAAAACGCGGCACTCAATTGAAAAGAAGTTCAGCTTTTAAAAACACGTCTCGACCTTGCGTTTTCCCCCATTCCACTGCCCACTTATGTTTAAATGTCCCCAAAGTCATAAACATCTTAAAGGTGATTTCTGTATTGATATCTTCCAGATGATTCTGCACATCAATTATATTAACACACATACCCGTATATTTTATGAAGATGTTACACTTAAACTTGACGAATAAATGTAATATTCCAACTTTAATCTGATAGTTCTGTAAATTCATGTAACAATTTCCATCGCTGTGCACAAGTGGCGTCCTTCGTTACCATGGTAACCGTCCTGCTTCTGCATTCCACTTTCACACCTTATCGTGCGCATGGAAAAGTATGGAAGATATAGGCCTACTGATGATTTTATTTAATGATACTACAGATTGCACTTAGTAGATCACACTGACTTTAATGAAAACAACTGTTTTGCAGAGCGTGCCATGTTTGCTGTGATGCATTTACACGGCCTTGACCAGCGGATGTCGCTAGTGTGGCACGCCCTTCTGCTCCGCTGCTTTGCGCATGCGTAGAAGTGCGAGAAAATAAGTCATTATTACGAGAAAGTTTCTCATTATTATGAGATGTTAAATCATTATTTCGAGAAAGTTTCTCATTATTACGAGATGTTTAGTCATTATTTCGAGAAAGTTTCTCATTATTACGAGATATTAAGTCATTATTTCGAGAAAGTTTCTCATTACGAGATGTTAAGTCATTATTATGAGAAAGTTTCTCATTATTACGAGATGTTAAGTCATTATGAGAAAGTTTCTCATTATTACGAGATGTTAAGTCATTATTATGAGAAAGTTTCTCATTATTACGAGATGTTAAGTCATTATTTCGAGAAAGTTTCTCATTATTACGAGATGTTAAGTCATTATTACGAGATGTTTAAGTCATAATTACGAGAAAGTTTCTCATTATTTTGAGATGTTAAGTCATTATTACGAGAAAGTTTCTCATTATTATGAGAAAGTTTCTCATTATTATGAGAAAGTTTCTCATTATTATGAGATGTTAAGTCATTATTATGAGAAAGTTTCTCATTATTATGACTTAAAGAATCTTTTTTTTTTTACTCAACGTGGCGGAAACGGGCTTCCATAAGAAACAAAGTTATTTCAACGAAAAAAAAAAAAAATCAAATGTAAAGTGGAACGCAGGGAATTGTGGGAATGTCAATTTACATTTTTTTCACTGTAAATTATACAAATTATACACTTACAAAACCTAAATTTAAGTTTAATACATGAAATCTATTCACATTAGTACGGAAAATTTCTGTTAAAGGGGTGGTTCGTAATGATTTGACTTTTCTAACTTTAGTTAGTGTGTAATGTTGCTGTTTGAGCATAAACAACATCTGCAAAGTTACAATACTCAAAGTTCAGAGCAAAGGGAGATACTTGCTTTTAAAGAAATTGCTTTTTAAGGACTACAACAAACGGCTGGTAGAGACTACACCACATTCCTCCCGGGTTAGTGACATCACCAACCCTAAAATGTACATAAACCCCGCCCCCGGGACACAATATATAGATTATCAAGACAGAATATGCTAATCAATGACTAGAAGATAACTACACATAAGCTGCATAAATTCATCAACTAACCATTCAGAAATGTTGCTTCTACATGTTGTCTCTCCATCTTCCTGACTCCAGTTTGAACATAAAAGGCTAAAAGTTTTTGAGATTTTCAGTGCACGTCTGTGTGAGTGTAAAAGGACACAAACTCTTATGTTTATATTGGTATCAATATTGGAATCGGCTAATAGTTAAAATCTGTCTCTGCCCCCCCCCAAAAAAAATCCCTACATTATATTCATATTCCCACATCTATCCATAACTTTCTACATTTTTCAATTGTCTTTGAAAATGAACAAAAGAACCAGAACTACAAATCTTGGGAAAAAAATCCGCACAGGAAAGCATAAAACAGCGATATTTAACACATGTCAATCAATGGTGTCCACCCCTCACTTTAACACACAGCACATCTGTACAGAGGAATATACGGTAAATTCCTCTTCTGACATCCAGCGCTGATGCAGTGCAGACTAGGGCTAAATTGCAGTGTGCACGTCTGCAGGATGTCAGAAGCTACCTATTATTATTATTATTATTATTTCTTCAAGCGGACATAGAGAGAGAGAGCGGACATACGGCCTCAAATCACACACACACACACACACACACACACACACACACACACACACACACACAGTCAGACGAGGATGAGCCAAGTGCAGACAAGACTGATCTCCGGATAGCAGTAATAAATCTCGCTGGGATCAGATGCTATCAGCCAGTCTGTGGTCAACCACAACTAACAGGAGTCATCCATAATACACATTCACACTGAGCGGGACGATTCCTGAGGAAAACACTGATACTATCAGACAGAAAACAGAGTGACACTGAACAGAATACACTAGCCTTAGGCTATCACACACTCCTTTTTTAAACGCTTACATGTTTAAGCTGAACATAATAGCTTGCATCTTTATTATATGTTATTATCTATTATTAATTATGTCAAGAGCGAAAAGAAGCACCGTATAATTTCATGTTTCTAAAAGTGTTCTCCGCGAGCGCAGCTGAAATGGCCTTATGAGCACACACTCATTTATCATTGTTTTAGTGTCATCATCTGATAAATGTGTGTGTGAGAGGGATCAGGGGAGCGCATGCTCTCTGACCTTTAGATCGGCGTGTAAAGGAGAGCATTATGGGATCGCTCGCATCACTGCTTCTGAGGCTGTTGCCATGGAAACAGTGTCTCGACTCGTTTTAAAGTGAATGATAAATTCGCTCCACAGATTATCTATTGCTCCATGGTTCATTATAAACCATATGAGTTAAAGGCCTAGACAATGGTGGGCGAGGAACACAAATCAAGTACTTGAGTAAAAGTACGGATACCCTGATTCAAAGCAGTGTGACGGTACATGAAAATAATATGGTCAGAAATAGTTTGCAATATCAAGCAGCATAACCAGCTGTTCAGTACAGCTGAACAATATGTGGAAATGAATGACACCGAAAGCCAGACACAAATAGCCGCTTACAGTCAAACCTAAATGTATTCAGACACCTTCAACACTTCTTATCATCACAGTTTATTCGCTATAGTTTAGAAACGGTGATGAAATATGAGCAGAACTCAGAGTTATGAACTCAGCTGATATCTGACTGGTTTTGTCCGTCTTCTGTTAGACTCTCTCAGAGGAGTGATGTTGAATATCTGTCAGCTGTTTAATTTAACTACACTATTAGATAATACCAGTTCAGCTCAACCAGTGACCCAGCAATGCTTCATTCTGCTCAGTGTGTGTGTGAGAAGAGCATTAGTGATTACAGAAAACACACTTCAGCAAAACATGATCAGCTCAAAGTGTTCGAATCATTTCTGGTCCCAAACGTTTATAAGTGTCACTGGTAGACCCTGTGTGAAGAGTTTATGGGTATAATATGTCACAGTTTACTTTAGTTTGCTCTCCTCACTTACATAAGTGAACTATAGTGTCCTGATCACACTAGGAAAACAAATGTATCAAAACTTATATCTGGTGTCTGAATCATTTATGGTTTGGCAGTACCTTAAAAGCAAAAGTCATTTCTGCCGTTCGGAATGTTCGTGTTTAAAAAGTAACAGTTCAAATATATCACAATAAGAATACTCAGAAGTGTTTATTCTAAATTCTCATTGGTACAGTGAAAACAGAAGTTACTGTGAATATTATGTCTATAATTTAAGTTAATTAATGTTAACTTTTTATTTATTGAACTGTTTTAATCACACGTCTTGTTGGTATGCAGGTTCAGTTCTGCATGTGAAGCATTGAATATGTCACTCCACATTTTGTATTTTTTTGTATTTTATTTATTTATAAGGACAGCGCACATTGATCAACATTACTGTAAATGTGCCAGTATTAGCCTACTGGCTAATTTTCAACTGCAGTCCTTCGGCAAGATGTTTAGAAACCTTTAAAATGATAAAATATACAGTAAACAAAAAGTACCTCAAGACACGATAAAACAACAAATAAAACAGAACAATTCTCACAACATAAAACCACACGAAACATCCAGAAACATTAAAACATCAGTACAATTGCCTGGCAACGGGCAGAGAACTTGGGATATATTAGCAGCAGGTTAAATAGTAATTATTACAAATGAAATGTGCAATGCACTTTTTATTTAAAAATGTTCACATGTTTGACTTTTCAAAAGCCAGGCCTTAAGACTTTGTGTGAAGGTATAATAGTTGTTACCTATTCTTATTTCAATTGGTATGGTGTTCCATAAATGAGAAGCTCTTACAGAAAAACATGATTGGCTGAAGGAGCTAGACCTAAAAGGGATTACACAATCTCCTCTTAGAGCTGATCTAAGAGTGCACAATTTCTTTTTGTGATTCTTTATTTATTAAACATTTTGTGTGTATAACTATTTACAACAAAGCACAAGATCCGCGGCCACAATCATAAGACTAAAAAAAAAAAAAAAAAAAAAATGACAAGAAAAGTAAAATAAAACTGATATGTATAATTTCTGACCAAAAAAAAATGTTTCTTGCCATGGCCGAACTCAGCAGTATTGAGTGTATTGTTGTGGGCGAGAGACTGCGAGAGAGGAAACCCCTGTGTGTGTGATGTTCTGGTTCTGAAACATTGCTTAATGTTGCTATACGGGTTGCTAGGGTCCTCTAATGGTTGCTAGGGCGTGGCAGTTCTGCTGCTGAGATATGGCTGGTTCACTATTGTTAGCGTGAATGTGAATATCTAGTTTTTATCTATTGATTAAATGATAATAATCAATCATGCTCAGATTGCAATGATTAATTGGTCGTAGTAAATGATTTAGGAATAATGAGGAAATGATGCGATGTTCAGAAGCGTTGCGGAGGTTAATGGGATAATCATGAGATGAAATGAATGAATTAACCTCTCAGTCCAAATCTGTGTGTTTAGAGAGACTCCACATGATGAAACACAACGTTACAGCAGTTCATTACAACCACAGGGTCAAGAGTCAACATGACTGCACACACCATCTGCTGCACACACACACATGCACACACACACACACACACACACACACACACGAGTCAACATGACGGCACACACCATCTGCTGCACACACACACGCACGCACACACACACACACACACATGCACACTCACACACACACACATGCAAATACACACACGCACACACACACACACACACGCACGCACGCACACACGAACACTCACGCACACACACACACACACACACACACACACACTCACTTGTTAATGTATAAAGATATAATCAAGTAATAAAGGTCACTGATTTTTTTTTTCGCATATTAAACTCACAATTGCGAGAAAATGTCAGATTTGTGAGCTGAATTTTTTTCCTCAGATTTGGACTTTTTATCAATTCAGAGTTCAGATTTACCTTTTTATTGGTTTTATTGTGTGTCAGAAACAAGCTTTTATTCAAGGCTTTATATAGAGTTGGCCTTGAACACTTTCTGCTGGTCTTGAACTGACCAGTGTGTGTGTGTGTGTGTGTGTGTGTGTGTGTGTGTGTGTGTGTGTGTGTGTGTGTGTGTGTGTGTGTGTGTGTGTGTGTGTGAGAGAGAGCTTCTGTGGGTGGCAGCGGCTGGAGTTGCTTTGAGCAGCATGACCTAACTGGGGTTAAAGGTCAAAGGTTTATAAGGAAAGAGGTTATTAACTGTTTTAAATAGGGTAGGAAACTCCAAGTCGCTCCCCACCCCCCACCTGCTCTGCACTGAACACCTGACACACACACATATACACACATACAACACACACACACACACACACACACACACACATGCTAACTGAACAAGCCTGCACTAATGTTACGAAACATGTGATTGCTATTACTCATAACCTCTATGCAACAATGTAATGTGAATTTTAAGTTGAGAAAACTCAAAAACTTGAGGTAACTTATGACCTTTCTCAACTTTGTTGTATAAGCTCTTAAAGTCTTAAAGCTTTTAATGTTGTCTAATGTTGTCTATGTGGTGTTTTTAATATGCTTTAAGACAAACCATGTGTAAATTAATAAGTCGACACCATTGCTGAGTGTTTCCTCCTTAAAACTGCAGTGAACCAAAGACAGTCTCAAAAACACGCTTTGAAATCGCTGGTGTTTCTGACGTCACAAACTACCTTGTAACCAATCAGATCAACGTGTGATCGTCAACCAGTGGATCTCTGAGTGAGTGAGTGAGTGGAGAAGGGGCTCATTTGCATATTCAAACAACCATGCATACTAAATGAGGTAAGAGTGTAGAGCTACATTCAAGCTATTTTTAGGAGTGAAGAATTTTTTTTAGGAAAAAACATTTGGATGTCATTTTGGTGATCAAAGATGAGTTATAAAATCATTGAGTACAGGGGGACTTTGATTAAATTTGGCCTTTCATTAAACACATCACAATAGTGGCATTAACTCGAAATTAATAATGTTTATTACTTGTACATTCAAGTTTGATCAGCTTGCATTTCTTCCCGCTAATATGAGCATTACATAATAGCAATGGAGAGCTTAGCTTTCTTAGTTTGTCTAATTGGTTGAACAAACTGAAACGGTTATATAGAATTAACTCTATACACCAAAGAATGCTGTTATACATGTGCTAAAAATCTCACAGAAGAAAACACTAATGGTGATGAAACATTTTACAATAACATATAATCAAAAACACTGAGCTAAAATGTCTTTTATTTCTACATAACAGATATTTATGTCCATGTTGCTCAAACTAAATGGCCAAAAACATTACTTTATGAACTTCTGCTAATGCAGGGCAATAGTGACAACAGCATAATTCTGCTTTGCTAAATACATTAGACACATATAAACATTTAAACAATGTTTTAAATAATGTATTTTATTAAATGATACATTTTATTTTTAATTATTATTATTAATAAATTAATATTAATCCATATTAATACATGTGGAAGCTCAAAGGTGTGACCTTCTGATGCCAAATCAAATCTGTCTAATCTTTTCATGATGTTACATTTTTGTGTTGCAATATATTTTTAAACCCTTAATAATGATTGTAGTCTAATCTGAACTTAAACTTACATCTTTCCTTCCAAAAAAAAAAAAAAAAAAGCATTTTTATAAATGTATTTATTTGATGAATATTCCTGTCTGACTGAGGACAGTCCTGATGTCCCGAGGGAGAGTGTTTAGCTGAGTAAAGACACATGCACATGAGAGAGAAATGCTCATGGACAAAGAGAAGAGCTCCAGTGTTCAGACTGCAGTCTAGACATCGTCTCTCTCTCTCTCTAGCTCTCTCTCTCTCTCTCTCTCTCTCTCTCTCTCTCTCTCTCTCTCCTGCAGAGCTGAAGAAAGAGAGGAGGGATTTCTCACTTCCTAAACATGTAAAGGTCTCGCCACGTCGTGTCAGATCCACTGTGTGTGGAGGAAACTCTGATCACTCATGCTCACAGGAACAGCAGGAGAAACCACACACACACACACACACACACACACACACACACACACACACACACACACACACACACACACACACACACACACACACACACACACTCACACTAGGCGTTAACACGATAATCCTGTATTTAGCATTTTAAAACTATATTTAAAAGTATTTTTTCTACTCACTTCAGCCTATACTGTGCTGTACTGTTGATGAATTGCTTACTGATTTAATTTATTTTAATCAATTTATTTAATTGAATCAATGTTTTATTTATTTATTTAGTTTAATCTTATTTTTTATTATTTAGTTATTTTTACACTGTTTTTTAAGACTTTTCCTTGGACCCCTAGCGCTCCCTTGCAGCTCCATAAATATGCCATTATTCTTGCTTGTGTTTAATGTCCCATATTATATGCACACCTCATATGAGACCATTTTATGCAGCATTTTGGATAGGTTAGGTTAGGTTGGATAGGTTTGGATATGTGACATTATTACAATTCTCAGATCATTTGTGGCTAGTGTTACAATCTTGAAAACAGCTTTCAAAAAAAAAAAAAAAAAACTGTTTTGTGAGAATCTCATTGAAGGAATCTCCCTTCAATCTCATGTTTACTATTCAAACTTATATTAATTATAATATTTTTTTTATCATCTTTAATAATAGTTCATCTATAATCATTAATCTTTGCATAAAAACAATTCATTCTACAGCATTTCCTGATTTCAATGACTCTGTAAAGATGTTGTGAGTGTCTGTTTGTGTGTAAAGAAAAAGGCTGTTCCCATTCATTCGGTCACTCTCCACGTCACGGTGTGACCGGCGAATAGGAATCTGGCTAGATAGGCCAATCTACTTTGAGTGTAACTAAACGAGCCAATGAACACTGGCATGCGATAATTTCATCAGCTGCTCCGCCTCGCAGTGTATAATGAGCATCAGGTGCATCACGTCTCCAGCTTTTCGCTGAGGAGCCGAGAGGTTCATGTGTTCTGCTCTTATCTGCAAGCAGTGTATAGAAACACGAGTCAGCTCTTCAGGAAGAAGCTCTCCTCAGTTTCGGTGTTGGTGTTACGGCGCTGCAGCGGGGTCGAGTCTCTCGTTGATCTATACTGCCTTTAGTGAGCAAACCTTTTTTGAGAGTCACACTGGCGTGTCCCCGAACCTTCAGCACGCTGTGGGCAGGAATTCCCCTAGAACAAGTGTCCAGGCATGCTGTGGTGTTCACGGATGGCTGAGGAGCCACGCACAACGGGCAGGCAGTGTCTGGGGTTCGGACGGGTCCCCACCTGCATTGGCACATCAGTTGCCTTGAGTTGATAGAAGTGCGTTGTGCTCTGAGCCTGAAGAGGCCGCTACAGGGCAGGGACGTACTGGTCCATACGGACAACACTGTGACCGTTGCGTACATCAACCGCCAGGGTGGTCTACGCTCCCGTCACATGTCACAACTCCTCCTCTGGAGTCAGAAGCATCTGAGGTCGCTTTGGGCCGTTCATGTCCCCGGCCTGCTCAACTGTGTGGCCGACAAGTTGCGCTCCCGGTAGAGTCCAGCTGATCTGGAGGCGTTTCGGAGCCGCTCAGGAAAACCTGTTAGCCTCTCCAGAGACCTCCCACTGCCAGCTGTTTGACTCCCTGACCGAGGGGACCCTCAGCACGGACGCACTGGCACACAGCTGGCCCCGGGGCCAGGAGCAGGTCTTGCTAGTTGTCCCGTACTGGCCCAACCGGACCTGGTTCCCAGAACTCATGCTCCTCGTGACAGCCTCTCCCTGGCCTATTCCTTTGAGGAAGGACCTTCTCACTCAGAGACAGGGCACCCTATGGCACTTGCATCCGGATCTCTGGAAACTCCATGTCTGGTCCCTGGACGGGATGTGGAGGTACTAGGTGACTAACCCCAGAGGTACTTAACATCATCGCTTCAGCTCGGGCGCCGTCTACGAGACGTGCGTTCGCCTTGAAGTGGAACCTGTTCTTCGAGTGGGGTTCCTCTCGCCGACAGAGTTCCTCACCCCCGATTAAACAATGACATTTTGACATATTTTTCTAAAATTGTTTAATGAATTTTTTTTTTTTTTTTTGCAAATGCAAAGTTTGCACCATTTACCCCAGTGTGCAGTGGCATTTCTCCCTTTTAAAGAGAATGGTTTGATCTCTCTGAAGTGACATTACAAAAAAAAAATGTTTTTGAGCTCAAGGTTGAAACAGTATGAGGCTTCTTCTAGTCTTTCTCAGTGGATCACAATGTTTATGCTTTATATTGACCTCGTCAAGATCAATATTTCAACTGTTAGTGCAAAAGCAAATAAAAACATTTTTACAATGTTATTTATACAGAAATATTGACTGCGAATACTAATCATATTTGATATATAAAGCTATTAGTGGCCATTTTTTTCATAAACATTGTTAATATTTATATTACTTAGCTGCTTTAGTTTTAGGGTTATTAGCAATACATTTTTATTGATACTTGCAAGGGGTTTACCACTTATTTAGGATTAGATGTAATAATCAAGAATAATAAAAAATGTGAAGCCCATTGATGATAAATCTGGTGTCCCTCTGATGGTGAATGCGTGTGGTTTATAGTTTGTTGTCGGAGTGTGTGGTGACAGGACTGGATCTGTTTCCCACAGTCTCTGTGTGGCTGCTGGTGGCCTCCATACCCCTGACCTCTGACCTCTGCACAGGTGGCTGCCACACCGTTTAAAACCAGTTATCTGACCCTGCTCACACTGAGGTCCTGACCTTTGACCCGACAGGCACCTGCTTTGGGTCTACAGTGAAGAAGTAGATTACTGCATGTCAGAGAAATATGGCAAATGTAATATTGTAAGTGTGTATAGTAGTTTGAGTGAGCTAAACTCACAGTATCTCATATTTGTGCCAGAGGAAATGATGTAGAAGTGATGAGACGTTCAGCACAGGCACAGTTACACCTTCATCCACTCCCAGAATCCTCTCTGCTCATGCATGTGCACTTCAGTACATTCAGTCTGCCTTGTAAAAAGCCACACATTATAATTAGAAAAAACAAAATCTCTTTGTTTTGGGGTTGAAGATCAGTTTAAGTGTCTAATAAGCGCCTTACATGAAACCACATTTTTTACATTCATATTATTGTGCTTTTCTGCCATTATATATATTTTTCTTCTTCAGACAAATAAATAAATCACTTTCAGTGATAGAAAAAAAAAAAAGATCAGTACCTTCTCTGATAAGTTAACCATAAAAGCACAATGCAAAGCACAATATTGAAAATTTTGAAACATAATTCAAAATATGTATAAAACACCTGTGAACAGTCAATACAGATACAAATACAATACAAATTCCTTTCTTTTTTACATAGACTGAAAATATTGAACTTGATGAGGCCAATATAAGTGTAAACATAATGAAAGACTTAGTAACTCTTTGAATAAAACATTGGAAATGAAGCTTGAAATATCACTATAATGGGGTTGAAATAGATAATTTGCATTGTATTTATCTTTTAAAAATAAAAAGTAATCCAAACTAGCTGATATTCTGTTGCAAAAAAAAAAAAATCTTTTCAATAAAATTATTGTTTTATGTTTACTGTTTCTTTACATCACACACACTAAACACTTAAATTCAATTAATCAAATACTGTTATAGTAAATTCAGAATGATTCTTCTGCTTATGACTGCAACTGTCAGTTATTCAAATGATTTATTGCAGGATATATTCATGAATTTAATTCCTCTGCTCAGCAAGTGTGGTGTGTTTGTGAATCCAGATAAACCACTGCGAGTAATTAAAGGACAAAATATGACACATTTGTGGTTGGATTTAAAACGTTCAAAAAGCAGCAGGCTGAAATGAGGATGATCATGTGTGACAGGACTCATGAAAAGCCGCTTTGGTTCCAGAGCTTTCCACAGTAGTAACATGCATTCTCACTGACTCTGGAGCAAATCAGAAACAGAGCTGACCTCTGACCTGTGTGTGTGTGTGTGTGTGTGTGTGTGTGTGTGTGTGTGTGTGTGTGTGTGTGTGTGTGTGTGTGTGTGTGTGTGTGTGTGTGTGTGTGTGTGTGTGTGTGTTGCACATTGACACCACTAAAGACAACTAGCACATGTTTAAATGAAATAATGAAAGTTTACTTGTCAATTCTTGTCAATCAGCGCTCTCTAGTGTTAATGAAGCGTTTCTCCGTCTGTGGTGTTATCCTATTCTCATGCGTTTTTGTTTGTAATCTCTATTAATTTATGTGATAATAATAATAATCATCTTATTTAATTTATATAAAAAATAATATAATTGAATTTATAATAATTTATTATTATTACTATCATTATAAAATGTATATAATAATTATTATTAAATTTATATAATAATATTATTACTATCATTACATTCCCAATAATATCAATTTTACATAGAACAAAGAGATTATTATTTATTGTATATTTATTTATTGTTGCCATCATTATTATTGAATTTATATAATATTAATTAAAAATATTTTTTTAAATAAAGATAATATAACCCTATCTATCTATCTATCTATCTATCTATCTATCTATCTATCTATCTATCTATCTATCTATCTATCTATCTATCTATCTATCTATCTATCTATCTATCTATCTATCTATCTATCTATCTATCTATCTATCTATCTATCTATCTATCTAATATAGGCTATAGCGTGTTTGTTGGCTAGAAAAAAATAGAGCTATAGAGAGTATTTTGCTAAATATGTGTACTATATTACATATTTAGTATATTTTTACTTATATCATTAAATAAAATTGTTATTATAATAAAAACGCATTGTTTAATTTGAGATATTTTCAACCTTAAATAATACCACCAGCTGATAGGGCTCTCTATGTGTCAGAGATCAATCAAGCTCGTTTCAATCCACCACTCAAAGATCACTCTCTACAGAATATTAATCGCACACACCTGTTCATCATCAATTACCTCATCAGCCAACTCATAAAACTCTCACTGTGATTTCAGTCTTTGTCAAGCCAACAGGAACAGTCCATGATCCATTGTCTCCTTAGCCTCCGATGCATCAAGACTCCAAGATGTAACGTTTACTTAAAACACTAACCTCTGTGTCATTGTTGTGATGTCTTCAGAAATCCTGTCCGATTCCATGCTGCCTGTGATCCTGTGTTCCCTCGAGTTTCCAGTGTTTCATCCGAGCTTGCTTACTGCCGACCGAATCTGAAAGAGAAGAGACAAATATTAATGAACTGTGATTGCTTGACATCAACTTATCCGAAGTGAAAGTGCTTACCTGCTTTTCGCCCCACATCGAGTTATCTTCACGGAATCTGCACTTGAATTCTATGAATACTCACCTTGCACTCTTGTCATCTGTAAATAAAGCTGTGTTTGAATCACTTACCTCCGATCTCCTTGTCTCTATCCTGACACTATGTTTACAGCATTATGTGAGATTTTTTTTTTCTTGAGAAAAATGAACGCCTATCTTGTGTACCTAATATTTATCCAAATGAGTCAATATTGAATCAAATCACAAGAATTGAATTGAAATCGTGAAATTTGTGTCAAGCAATAATAAAAAAATGTAGCTTACTAGAAATTGTACCATGTAAACATTGTAACATGTTTCTGTTTAGTTACTAAAATGTTTTGACAATCACAATACTTATTGTGATGCAAGATTTTTCAGGTGTTATCTGAAACCTTATTCTCTGTTGGGTTCCATCGTAACTATTAGTTTGTGAAGTAGTGCTACACTTTGTGTGTTCTCTGCTTTCCATCTTCATTTTGGAGTAAAGAAGTGTATGCAGGGTTTAAAGGGGAAGTTTTTTTTTCTCCTCTCCAACCTTTACTTCCCTGTAGATTAGCTTTACCTGCCTATCCACCATTCAGTCGGTAAACATTTTTTTTTTCATTCTCTTTTAAAGATCGAAAGGTGGGGCCCCATACATTCCTTCGCCTTGGGCCACCAATTTGCTAAATCCGCCACTGCTGAATATTAATATATTTAAACCAGTTGTGGAGATCGACATTGTCCAATTCAAGCCGCTTCTCTGGGTTTCTTTGCAGGAGAGAGCAAAGTAATTTGCAGCATTCTGTGAAAAAAGAGAAGTCCTATTACCTTAAACTTCACACTCGCTCTCTTTGATTAAGCTGAAAGATCTAAATATTACTGCATTACCCACACAACCATTTGTATTACTTTGTTCTATTTTGTATGACTTATAATTATAAGTGTCCTTTGCTGAAATTAAGATCTTACCTTGTGACAAGTCATCTTTGGTCCAGATGTTTTCATTGAGCTCATCCAAGTCTTCAGACTCTGGAAATTGCCCACAGAGCAGCGCAAACAAGAGTATCCCGAGTGACCAAACTGTCGCTGGTTTCCTGTGATACTCGCTGTTTAAATCATACTCAGGGGGGCAGTACGGTTTTGTGCCTGGAAGAAATAGATTTTGTCTGCTCTAGAACCATAATGTATCGTTCAGGCTCTTCGACCCAGTCCAGAAGCTGACCCAGTCCAGAAACAATTTCAGCGAATTTCAGCTGATTGTTACAGGGGAGGCTCCCGTACCGCCTCCTCCACACCACCGGAGGGATCCGTCTCTGGAATATTAACCACACTCTCCCGAACTCAAATTCCCATCATGCCTCTTTCCTGGGACTGATTGTGCAACACACCTGCACCTCATTTGCAAACACACATAAAAGCCACTTCTACACACACCTCAGTGCGAAGTCTTGATTTGCCCTGGCTGTCACTACTGAGCGTTATTTCCCGTGTTTGTTTTTGTATTGCTGACCTTGGACTGTTTACCTCGTTTCTGATTGTTCTCTGCCTGCCCTGACCTGGATTGTTTATTGGACTGTGATTATTGCTGCCTGCCCTGACCTCTGCCTGTGACTTGGATCTTCTCTGTGTTTCCTCCATTGCTCTGTCTGCTGTGATTTACCCTGCCTGTACGATTATTCTAATAAAAGCTGCAAATGGATCCCTCTGAGTCTGGTGCTTCATTACACTGATCAACAAAAAAAAATGGATTTGTGTTAGAATTATTTACATTTTGTGTGTGCAGAGTTCATATCATTTCAGTCATTAACCTTGAACAGACATGTTCAGTTTCATGAATTTAAATTCTTATCATGTAGAGCATGTCTAACAGTGATGCGCGGGTTGATCCAAAATGAGCGGGTGTCTGCGGTCACCCGCGGTTACGAGTCATCCAAAAATATTTTTAATGATATTCGGGTCGCGGTCGGTCGGGTCGTTTGAAATAAAGATGCCAATTAAACCTTTGTAATTTATATACTGTAGTACTAGACACAATTTTCTATGAACTACATAGGCCTACACTTTTATGACGCACGAGCTCAGTCTGCAGGTAGAGATGGAGGCAAGTGAAAAGGTGAAGACTGGGGAGTGGAAGCTCCGCAAATACACAAATGGTGTGCTTGTGAGAGCTTCAATTTGGCATCCACAGGGCGAAATAGCCTAAGCCTACTAATACAAGTGGTAAATCCTTATTTACCTTTTGAATGTTGATCGTTATTAATTTTTTAATAAATCCTGACACGGGACAAAATGCCCGATTTCCCAACAAGTTGAACTGAGCAATGCCATTGTACCATTTTTATAGGCTACTTTTAAACGCATATAGCTCAGTAATGTCAGTTTTATGTATTTTCTGTGAGGGGGCGGGATTTTTGTAGGGAAAGTCGGGGGAGAGACGCACACTTCGATTAGACTGGATAAACACATGCAGCATCTTAATTGTTACGAAAATGAAACGAAATAAATGAATAAATCAAGCCTTTATTACATAACACTAAGCTATATCATACAGCACCCCTAGTTCCTACGTCTATGGCCCAATGACGCTACGATGAGCATTTACTACTTTTAAAAAGTGCGGGTCAGGAAGCGGGTCGGGTACAATATTTTCTCTTTTTTTTGTGGTCCGAATTGCGGGCGGGTTAGTTGAAAACGGCAGGCGGGTGCGGGTTGTTTATACATTGACCCGCGCATCACTGATGTCTAACGATTTAAACAGGTCTGAGAGGTCAAGTGCTCTAATTAGTGAACATAAGATACACTGAGAATGCTTGAAAAGAAGAGAGTGATTCGAGTATAAGATAGGGCAAGAATACTTTGATAGATAAATAATGTAAGTAAAATAAGTAATACCTCCAGGCCATCTTTCAAGCGAATCCCTGCATAAACGCTTCCAAAGCCTCCTTCACCGAGCTTCCTGCCGATTTCATAGTTGGAGAAACCGACGTCTATTAAAAGAAAAATAAGAGTTGATATGTTTATTTTTATTTTTTAAGCTGTTGTAACACAGAAATTTCCCCAGTGTGGGATTAATAAAGTCTATCAATCAATCAGTCAGTCAATGAAAACTACTTTGTGCCTGAGTAAAGGCATATAATGTTTAAAATGTGTGTTTGTCTTGTGTTATGTCAGAGTTATGACAGTAAACTTACCAATAATCTCATTGTCTTCAGGCTGAATATTAATATATTTAAACCATTTGTGGAGATCAACATTGTCCAATTCAAGCCGCTTCTCTGGGTTTCTTTGCAGGAGAGAGCAAAGTAATTTGCAGCATTCTGTGAAGAAAGAGAAGTCCTATTATTACCTTAAACTTCACACTCGCTCTCTTTGATTAAGCTGAAAGATCTAAATATTACTGCATTACCCACACAACCATTTGCATTACTTTGTTCTATTTTGTATGATTTAGAATTACAAGTGTCCTTTGCTGAAATTACGATCTCACCTTCTGACAAGCCATCTTTGGTCCAGATGTTTTCATTGAGCTTGTCCAAGTCTTCTGACACTGGAAATTGCCCACACAGCAGCGCAAACAAGACTATCCCGAGTGACCAAACTGTCGCTGGTTTCCCGTGATACCCGCCGTTTAAATCATACTCAGGGGGGCGGTACCGTTTTGTGCCTGGAAGAAAGAGATTTTGTCTGATTTATAAGCTTGTATTAAAGCAACATTTTGACAAGGTATACATTAGCATGGATGAAATTATTTGATGCTATTGATTCACAATGGTGGATTCCATTACATGATGCTTTGTAAGACCTTGACTCATTCAAGTCGAACGATCTCAAACTCGTCATCAACGTTTGAGACCCACCTTACAGCTTTGAGGAATAATACATACCAGCAAAGGACGTGTATCCTGCATTGGTCAGGATTTCGCCGCACCCAAAGTCAATCAGTTTGACTTCTAGGGTGTCCGGGTCAATCAGCAGGTTTTCCAGCTTTATGTCGCGGTGCAGCACTCCACGTTGGCAGCATGCTTGAGCTGCGAGTGTTGCCTGCTTCATGACAGCCTTTGCTATGTCCTCTTCGATGGTGCCTTCGTGGCGGGCTAGAAATTTTAACAAGTCCTCACAGGGTTTAGGCAGCTCTAGAACCATAATGTATCGTTCAGGCTCTTCGTCCCAGTCCAGAAGCTGGATGATCTGGGAAACCCTGGGGCCTTTGTTGGCAAGAATCAGCAGACCGATCTCCTGTGGAACGGGTCCAGGATGACCCTCCTAGAAGAAAGACAATTCTTATGATCTTACATGGAGAAAGGATGTAGACAACTACTAAACTACTGACAACACCAGTTTGTCTATTGAAAAATAGACTGAGAGAAACAGTACTTACAATGTCGATCCATTCTATACCCACTTTGTCAGCGAATTTCAGTGCCACCTGATCAACAAAAGAAAAAATGGATTTGTGTTAGAATTATTTACAATGTGTGTGCAGAGTTCATATCATTTCAGTCATTAATGTTAAACAGACATGTTCAGTTTCATGAATTTAAATTCTAATCATCTAGAGCATTTCTAACGATTTAAACAGGTCTGAGAGGTCAAGTGCTCTAAGTAGTGAACATAAGATACACTGAGAATGCTTGAAAAGAAGAGAGTGATTCGAGTATAAGATAGGGCAAGAACACTTTGATAGATAAATAATGCAAGTAAAATAAGTAATACCTCAAGGCCATCTTTCAAGCGAACCCCTGCATAAACGCTTCCAAAGCCTCCTTCACCGAGCTTCCTGCCGATTGCATAGCTGTAGAAACCGACGTCTGTTAAAAGACAAATAAAATAGTTGGCATGAAAATTGCTTTGTGCCTAAGTAAAGGCATATATTGTTTAAAATGTGTGTTTGTCTTGTGTTATGTCAGAGTCGTGACATTAAACTTACCAATAATCTCATTATCTTCAATCAAATATTTAAACCAGTTGTCGAGATCAACATTGTCCAATTCAAGCCGCTTCTCTGGGTTTCTTTGCAGGAGAGAGCAAAGTAATTTGCAGCATTCTGTGAAGAAAGAGAAGTCCTATTATTACCTTAAACTTCACACTCGCTCTCTTTGATTAAGCTGAAAGATCTAAATATTACTGCATTACCCACAAAACCATTTGCATTACTTTGTTCTATTTTGTATCATTTACAGGGCTCTCAAGTTTTACCAAAAGCTTGGAGTGAGATCACATGTGGTTAGGGGAGGAGCCCTAATGGAGCCCCGCCCCCATATGTCCCCGCCCCCCAATTTTACCCATTGTTCATAATTAACCAGCCCAAATTGAAATTATAACAATTGGTAAATCTGATAAATGACAGAGCAATTAATCACATCAAATATACTCTTTAATGTTATATTTCAAAATTACAAATAAGTTATACAAAAATTACAAAAATATAACAAATTGCTCCAAACAGTTTGGAAAAACAAATCTTTTTGCATTTTGAATGTGTCTAGTCAAAATGGTATAATTATTTATTGTGTGGTGCATGGGACATTGTGAACAAATGACATATTAGAGTATTATTAAGGTGTATGTGTGTGTGTGTGTGTGTGTGTGTGTGTGTGTGTGTGTGTGTGTGTGTGTGTGTGTGTGTGTACACAAGAGTACACACTCCAGCTTATGAAATGTGTTTTGTGTTTGAAAAATACAAATGCAATGGCAATGATTAATGTATGTTTTGACAGGATATAAAATATTACCCAGAGCACTCTGCTTTAATACATGTAGCCTTAATGTAACTAGAAAGACTATTAATACAGTATAATATATAATTTAAAATAAAATAAAATAAACAAATTTAAATGTTTTTAAAATAAAATGAAGAAATACATCTTCATTCCTTCCCATATACCCACTAACATTCCCTTAGTTTAAGAAAACGTAAGCTAGCCAAACTGAGCCAAAGCTTCTGGCCTGGTTGCAGAGTAGTTGTAGAGTTTTTGACTGCATCAATAATAATGTAAACGATGGGCTATATATTAAATGTTCTAGCCTAAAAATGTTAGACGAGCTTTCTTCCACCTTCTCCATCACGAGTCACGACGTGTGTTCACGCGATGTTGTTGGTTACCTAGTAACGAACGTACGGTGACCGAGAATGTTCCGTCAACTTCCGTGTGTTCGCGCATCTGTGTTGCCTTGTAACGAACGCAATCTGGCCGAGATACGTGCTGGCGGCAGGAAACTTCACTTTGTGTGCCTGCGCCTCGTATACAACGTTATATATAAAGCTTGCAGGACAACTTGGTTGGCATTGCTTTTTCAGCGTGAGAAATACACGGTGTGGCGTGTGAGCGTGTGAACTGGTTGAATTGCGTGTGTCTCACGCCCAATGCGTGAGACTTGAGAGCCCTGCATTTATAATTACTAGTGCAAAATGCCCGTGCAAAATCAGTTTTTGTGTGTGTTTTTAGTAATTGTTGGTTTGGTGTGATTGAACTTTTGCTGTGTAATTGTAACAATGAGCATTCAGTGACATTTTTATTTGTGCATGGTAGAAAGCACACAGTGAACTCTGAGAAAACGCTTGAAAAGGCAACTACAAATGATGCCCGTGTAAGAGACTGTGAACGCATTGAATAGGATATGTTTAGTTGGTGAATAGCATAGGCTACTACTACACAGTAGCGATAACGTTAAGCGCACCAGAATGAAATATAATATTCAGAAGTAAACAGCATAGTTAACATATAGATTCAGTTTACATCCACAAATGAATAAGCGTGTCGATTCAGGGAGCAGTGCAAAGTGCCTGTGCAAAATCAGTTTTTGTGTGTTTTTAGTAATTGTTGGTTTCTTGGTAAAGAAAACACATTTTTACTCAAATTAATCAAAATGGATTTATCACATTTTGGAACCAAACTATAATATTCAGAAGTAAACAGTGTAGCTGACAGATTGTCAGAATGTTTATTTTTAAACCACAACCTTTTAAAAATGATATATTTAACCATATCTTTAGCGTTTCTCATCCAAACAACGTCAAACTTGGCACTGCACTTACTCGTGCCCGTGGCAAGACACCTGTCTAATTTGAAATCCATCGGACTAACGGTTCGAGAGATATGTGGTTAACAGACACACACACAGACAGACAGACAGACAGACAGACAGACGTTCCTGTAATTTATAGATAGACAAGTGTCCTTTGCTAAAATTACGATCTCACCTTCTGACAAGCCATCTTTGGTCCAGATGTTTTCATTGAGCTTGTCCAAGTCTTCTGACACTGGAAATTTCCCACACAGCAGCACAAACAAGAGTATCCCGAGTGACCAAACTGTCGCTGGTTTCCCGTGATACCCGCCGTTTAAATCATACTCAGGGGGGCAGTACCGTTCTGTGCCTGGAAGAAAGAGATTTTGTCTGATTTATAAAATTGTATTAAAGCAACATTTTGACTAGGTATACATTAATAGCATGGATGAAATTATTTGATGCTATTGATTCACAATGGTGGATTCCATTACATGATGCTTTGTAAGACCTTGACTTATTCAAGTCGAACGATCTCAAACTCGTCATCAAAGTTTGAGACCCACCTTACAGCTCTGAGGAATAATACATACCAGCAAAGGACGTGTATCCCGCATTGGTCAGGATTTCGCCGCACCCAAAGTCAATCAGTTTGACTTCTAGGGTGTCCGGGTCAATCAGCAGGTTTTCCAGCTTTATGTCGCGGTGCAGCACTCCACGTTGGCAGCATGCTTGAGCTGCGAGTGTTGCCTGCTTCATGATAGCCTTTGCTATGTCCTCTTCGATGGTGCCTTCGTGGCGGGCTAGAAATTTTGACAAGTCCTCACAGGGTTTAGGCAGCTCTAGAACCATAATGTATCATTCAGGCTCTTCGTCCCAGTCCAGAAGCTGGATGATCTGGGGAACCCTGGGGCCTTTGTTGGCAAGAATTAGCAGACCGATCTCCTGTGGAACGGGTCCAGGATGACCCTCCTAGAAGAAAGACAATTCTTATGATCTTACATGGAGAAAGGATGTAGACCACTACTAAACAACTGACAACACCAGTTTGTCTATTGAAAAATAGAGTGAGAGAAACAGAGTACTTACAATATCGATCCATTCTATACCCACTTTGTCAGCGAATTTGAGCGCCACCTGATCAACAAAAGAAAAAATGGATTTGTGTTAGAATTATTTACAATGTGTGTGCAGAGTTCATATCATTTCAGTCATGTTCAGTTTCATGAATTTAAATTCTAATCATCTAGAGCATTTCTAACGATTTAAACAGGTCTGAGAGGTCAAGTGCTCTAAGTAGTGAACATAAGATACACTGAGAATGCTTGAAAAGAAGAGAGTGATTCGATAGGGCAAGAACACTCTGGCCTCGTTTACACTGCAGGTCTTGATGCCCAATTCTGATTTGTTGCCTATATTCGATCTTTTTCACTGTCCGTTTACATGTTCTTTCAATTGTGACCCATATCCGATTCATGTGTTTACACTTGCCATACTATCTGAAACATCGCGCATGCTTAAAGGGTTCAATTCTCTTGCACAGGTGGACGAACACGAAATAGTTCGCCAAACATCACCATGATTTTGAGACGGAGGAGGACGAAAAGAGCCATCATTGCAGCCTGTGCTCATGCTTCAGTTATTGAGTGCGAGAGAGATCTCAGGACTTGTGGGAGCATATTGTGTTTAAAATATTGGCTTTAACGAGGAGCGGTCAGTCCGAAATTTTAGGATGAGCAAGCCAACCTTTAATATGTTGTGTCAACATTTGTCCACATTCCTCTCCTACGACGACACAACGTTTCGACCCTTCGCAAATGCGAGTCGGGGTTGATCTCGTCATCAAACCACGGAGATGTAGATAATGCCTCAGAAAATCCGATCTGCCTGTTTACATGACAGTCGCATTGGCACATATCTGATTTATATCTGATTTATTTCCGCATATGAACGAGGCCTGAAACCGATCTCGAACTGTTCGAATGCATGCGTTTTTTTCCTATTTACACGGTCATAGAACACATCCGATCTGCGTCACACGTGAGCAAAATATCGGAATTGAGTCACATTTCACTGACAGTGTAAACGAGGCCTTTGATAGATAAATGTAAAGTAAAATAAGTGATACCTCAAGGCCATCTTTCAAGCGAATCCCTGCATAAACGCTTCCAAAGCCTCCTTCACCGAGCTTCCTGCCGATTTCATAGCCGGAGAAACTGACGTCTGTTAAAAGAAAAATAGGAGTTGACATTAGTAAAGACAGATATAATATCAAAAGTTTGTCTGTATTGTGTTATGTTGGAGTCATGACAGTCAACTTACCAATAATCTCATTAACCTCCAGTTGCTTCAACTGAGGTGATACAGTGTCCCCTGTCGGTCCGACATGGGGGACGTTGACTCTACAGTCTGACGTGGCACAGACTGGAACTTGAGGGACATCAACACAACAGTCAGCCACATCCAAGCCTGGAACTGATGTGGCAGAGACTGTAAATTGAGGGACATCATCTCTACAGTCTGATATTGCACAGACTGTAATTTGAGGGACATCATCTCCACAGTCTGATATTGCACAGACTGGAACTTGGGGGACATCAACACAACAGTCAGCCACATCCAAGCCTGGAGCTGATGTGGTACTGACTGGGACTTGGGGGACGTCCACACTGCAGTCTGCAACTTCACGGACTGGAACTCGAGGGATATTTGCTCTATAGTAGGCCACATCTCGGACTGGAACTCGAGGGATATTTGCTCTATAGTAGGCCACATCTCGGACTGGAACTCGAGGGATATTTGCTCTATAGTAGGCCACATCTCGGACTGGAACTCGAGGGATATTTGCTCTATAGTAGGCCACATCTCGGACTGGAACTCGAGGGATATTTGCTCTATAGTAGGCCACATCTCGGACTGGAACTCGAGGGATATTTGCTCTATAGTAGGCCACATCTCGGACTGGAACTCTATAGTCGGATGTAGCACAGACTGTAGCTTGGAGGACGTCAACACTCAAGTCAGTCGCAACACAGACTGGAGTTTGGAGGGTATTGGCATTAAAGTCCGAGAAGACACAGTTCAAAGAGTTGAGGACGTCGGCAGCCCATTCTGACGAATCTCCGACTAAGTCCTGGAAGGCGTCATCACTCCACTCGTCATCGATTTCAGCATGACCAGGTTCCTCTGCAACGCTGAGGACTTCTGCCTCACTGGTACTGGTGACATGCTGAGAAGTCTGATCTAAAGAGGGAAATTATAAAACCAAAAGATGTTTTTAATGAAATACTATTAATAAAAGATTGATAACCGTACATTACACACAACATTAGACACTAATATTGCTGCAGCTAAGCTTGCTGTAAATTATGAAGAGAGTTTTTGGGGCTTTCAAACAGGTCTAATTTGTGCAGTCCGCTTTCTCAGTTGTCGGTCAGTGAGCACATGCAGGAATGTTCTGTTCTCTGTTTAAAGGATAATTCTGGTATTTAGCACTTTGAGTCTATTTTCTAGTTTGTTTTGGATGAACTAGAATGGTGGACAGAAATTTTGACGATGGGTCCTGTCTCGACTTTTTGACTCTTTTAGAATCGCCTAACCATCAGGACATCAGTAATATGTGAACTGAATTTGGCAACAGTACAGTGAATTACAGTGAAGTTATTGAATATTTTTCATAAAAATCATAAAAATTATACATTTACAATTGTATATAAAATTAAAAATATATATTTTTCAAAATAAGTGTTGTAGTATAACTATGACAGCAGTTGTGTGTGAACTGAATTTGGCAACAATACAGTGAATTACAGAGAAGTTATTGAATATTTTTCATAAAAATCATAAAAAAATCATAAATTTACAATTGTATATACAACTTAAAATATATTTTTCCCAAAATAAGTGTTGTAGTATAACCATCAAGACAGCAGTGATGTGTAAACTGAATTTGATGACACTATAGTGTGTGACACTGTCACACTGACAGTGAAGTTATTGACTGTTTTCGTAGTAACGCTTCGGGTTTTGCACTTTGCAGACGGTCCCACGAGTTATTGACCCGGGAAGTTAGAATCTGTGAATTGGTTTCATATGGCAGTGACAGTGAGAGTTCTGCGCGCTGTTTGTGCAGTCCAGGCAACTCGCGTTTTACTGCGGGTTACCAGGAGCTTAACGACTTCACGAACAAACTACCACAATAGGGTATAGACGAATCCGACGAGCGTTCTGTGTAGGCTGCCATCTTGTGGCGACGCCATTACTGAGCTGTTACTAGTATGTAAACAAACCTCCGTGATAACGCAAACGCACCTTCGATGACAGCTACAGCCAGGCAGTATGACTTGTTGGGTTGATGATGTTAGACAG
The DNA here is from genome assembly GCF_964197995.2 of Scardinius erythrophthalmus. Classification (NCBI taxonomy): domain Eukaryota; kingdom Metazoa; phylum Chordata; class Actinopteri; order Cypriniformes; family Leuciscidae; genus Scardinius; species Scardinius erythrophthalmus. The sequence continues at coordinate 43,655,088 of NC_138226.1, forward strand.
TGGCCTCCAGTCACAGATGAAGGTACAAACGATCTTACAGATTATTTATGAAAATAGCTTAAGCTTGGCAATAACTATGGTAGCTAGGCAAGCTAACGAGGAAACTATTAAAAGATCTGTCCATTTGGCAACAATAAATAAATTAATGATATCAAATAAACGAATTCATGTTTTTATTTTGTGACCATTATTTATCTCATTTTCACATTTCAAGAGGAAAGGGTAAGGTACAGCTAACTGCTAGCGTTGTTGGTTCTCAGAGTCACAGTCAAGCAAATACAGTAATGCTACTACTGCCCCAACGCGCCCCTTCGGTTGTTTTAAAGGTATTTTAGAGTATTTTCTCCTTCGCCTGGCATCCGATGATCAACAAAATGCCAACTACAGGTCACTGATAGAGGGTCAAAAAAATTATCTAAGCTCCGTAGCCTATGGGTTGGTCAAATAATGCACACTCTAACGTTACCAGATGATAAATTAGTTCTTAAAGGACCTGTCCGATTTTCACAGACCATTAACAACACTTATACTGTTCAAATAACTCTGCAGAGGAAGAATAGTAAAGTTGTAGATGTAACGTTAGTGACAGTCGTAAATCGCGGGCTGTTTATTCCAGTGGACGCAACCAAACCAATAGGAGGCAATGGCGCAACGCTACCCAGCAACAGCTAAGTAATGGCGCCCGCTTACTTCCGGTAGTTTCGCCGGATTCGTCTATATGTCGAACGTCGCATGACGAAACCGGAAACCTGGTCTCATCGCATCCGCTTGTCATAGAAAGTGTTAACAGCCGTATGAACTGATGCCGATATCTATGGAATTTTAAGGTAATCAGCTAACCTACCTATCTCACTTTGTTATTAGCTTTTTATTCTATTTAAATATCTAAACGTTAGTGTGAAGATTTTTTTTTTTTTTTACTTTTAAATATCGATCTTCACATGCGAGGGACATTGGTTATGATCATCTTTGCTCGCTCCTTTTAAGTTATCTTGAGTAAAACAGTAAAAAAATGCATGAAGCGCATACAAAAGACCTGAACCGGAAGCGATGCGTTCTGTTTTCCGGTTTCGTAATGCGGCGTTCGACATATACCCTATTTAAACAGAAAGTAAATTAATTTAATAAAAATGCTGATTTGACGTTTACTTGACTGACAGCACAACTGTTTCGGTGGTTGCCTAGCAACGTAAAACAAAAACAAAGCGCACTGCTCGTGTTTAATAAAAGAGTGTTTTACAAGAGTGTTTACAAGAGAGTTTGTGTTGTTCAGAGCTCATAATTTACCATCAGTACACCTGGATGGGGCTTCATCGGTGTCCTGGTCCACCTCACACTGCTCCACCTGCTCACCCTGAGCTTTGGTGGATTTGGGGCGAGACGCACAAAAGAAAAAAAGAGGCAAACTTCCGAAATGTCTTCTTTTTCTGCCCCTTATTCTTTGTTTTCTCTTTCCCTCTCTCCTTTCTCTCCGCCTCACCGATTCCCACAGGCATCTTGTCAGGACGAGGATGGAGTTCCGCCTTGTGGTCGGTGGGTGTCAGTGTTGTTCGGGGATTTATCCCGTGCACACACTCACCTCCTCCCTCAACTCCCACTCTACGACATTGTCGCTGTCCCATAATCAACACGATAAACCGCTTTCAACAACTTCAAACAAATCGCAAAAACTGCAAAAACACTGTTGATATCTGTACTCCTTACTCGCTACAAAGTGATCAGGGAGTTTCACGCTTTTATATTGTCCTCACCATTCTATGTCCTCTATGATGTCATAACGGCTCATTCTATGTCCTCTATGATGTCATAAGGGCTCATACAGACAGAGAGCAGCAGATTCTCACAAACATTAAAGTAATGTCTAGTGATGCCATTGATATATGTGCAGAGATGGGCATAAATACATGGAAATGTATTTAAAATACAAAATACTGTGTGAATTTTTATTTATTTAAATACAAATACAAAATACCATGTGAAAAAAAATGTATTTTAAATACAAAGACAGTATTTTGTATTTTGAAAATACACAAAATACATGTGAAATTGGCCATCCAGTGCAGGGATAGGTCACAGTGAATGAAGAAACTACACAGGCCTACTGACTTTTCATTCCTAACCTCATCTCTTTCTTTCTTTCTTTCTTTCTTTCTTTCTTTCTTTCTTTCTTTCTTTCTTTCTTGCAATTACAAATAAACTTATGCAAAATAGCAGGCATTTATATAGGCTACTTATTTCTGGTTACAATGTAGTCTATTACTTGTGGTGAACACTATTTTAAAAATTCATACTGTATGTAAAACTGTGGGAACCTTTTCTGCTATCTAGCAAAGAATATGGATGGGCGATATGACCAAAATCTCAATTTTACTTCACAGTAACAATATCATGGTTTCACAATTCTCAATATCAGTTTTGATTCCACAGCATAAACTGAATTTCAAACTCTTTTTTTTTTTTTTTTTTTTTTGCAGGTTTTGCAATGCTTTTTAAGTAATTTTATGTTTATTTTATGTAAAGTTTATTTGTTTGTATATGTTTATTAAAATTAGAAAGTGTAAAAGCTAAAAGCTGCACGGATAAATTTGCCTACCCCTTTTTTTGTTTTTGTAAAATCTTCGCACTTTTTGGTGATTTTAGGTCATTTGGTGTTGGTATTTGGGTTTAGGGTGGGATTAGGGGAGAGGGGTGTTGGTTTTGGTGAAGGGTTTGTATTTAGAGCAATGGCAACAGCCAAAAATAATTAAAATAATTAAAATAATTAAAACCTTTATCACCTTTCTGCCATTTCTACAGTTACATAAGCACTATCAGTAACAAGTGTCATAAGCACATTTAAATAACAGATGATCCTATCAGACAATGTCCTTATTCATTATATGTGTGTGTGTGTGCACGCGTGTGGAGAGAGAGAGAGAGAGAGAGAGAGAGAGAGAGAGAGAGAGAGAGAGAGAGAGTAGGCCTACATTCAATTTTATTGAATCATATAAGCTTATATTATATTTTATTGTCACACTTTAATGGGAAAATGAATTTATTTAATGAACAAATCAAACGTACTCGGTTACCTAATGTAACCTCTAGAAGAGGGAACGAGTATTGCGTAAGTTAGCTTACGCTACGGGTAAAGTTGTCTTTTCTCGAGATCTGAAGCCAAAAAATTTATCCTTAATTTGTATACAGGACTTACATTTGAAAGATGACCGGTAGTGAGAGGCCATGTAACAGAGCGGGCAGTGAGTAGGTGTGGGCACGGGGGGGTGGACATGTGACCTACTTCTAACACTCGAGCGGCTTTTGCCCGCTTTATGAGAGTGGGCTCTGTGAGAGACACGGGATTTATAGTGCTTGTGTGCAGGGGTGAACACAGTAACGTGGGCACATTCACTACACTTGAAACACATGCGGCGTGAGCCGTGCAACCAGACATTATACTCTTTTTGAGATTTTTCTGGGTCGCCGTGAAAACGGTGGTTGTGTGCAGGCGAGAGGGTAGATTTACTGGCTCGTTGGCTGCGAGGTAAACATCTGCAGTAGCCGTGGCAACGGGGACTGACAGAGCGTGAAGCTTTGACGGTGGTCCGGCCACAGCGGGACTCAACCGTCTTTTCCTCCCTCGGGCTAGGAGGATTTTGCGGGCTCAGGTTTTACCGTTATCCTCGGCCGGGGTCCCTGTGGGGGAGGCGGTCTGTTTCGGCTGGTCGAGCGCGATCTAGGGCGGCCGCCCTGTCGTCGCTGCGAGGACGGAGGTCGAGCTGGACGCTGGGCGGAGCTTTGCGCAGGCTGGTCGCGGGGACGGAGCGTCGAGGCAGAAAGAGGTTCATAGCCTGTGTGGTTTTCTGCACCTCCGAAAAACGGTCCACGATCCCGTTTACCGCTGGCCCGAACAGACCGGTGGGGGAGAGCGGGGCGTTGAGAAACACCGAGCGCTCAGACTCCCTCATGTCGGCGAGTGTTAGCCAGAGATGCCTCTCTGTAACAGTCAGAGAAGCCATGCACCTTCCTAGGGCCTGCGCGGCGGATTTCGTGGTGCGAAGGGAGAGATCCGTTGCGCTACGTAGATCCATGATGGAAGCAGACTCCGAGCCTCTCTCGTCCAGATCGCGGAGAAGATCAGCCTGGAGAATATGCAGCACGGCCATTGAATGCAGGGCAGATGCAGCCTGTCCTTTCACCGCCGCCGACGAGGGCTGATGTGGTCCTGCAAGCCTTAGACAGGAGGGTAGCCTTTGAGCGCCATCCAGACGGCGGGCAAAGGTGCGCTGCGACCGCCTTTTCCACGGGGGGAATGGCATTGTACCCCTTCTCAGCAGTGCCGTCAACTTGTGAGAGCGTCGATGAGGTATGGGAGGAGACTCTCGCGGAGAATGGTGCATTCCGCGATTTAGAAAGCTCGTTGTGGAGCTCAGGCAGGAAAGGTGCAGTCCTGGATGCTGGTGTTCGGCGGCGGCGATGAAGAAAACAGCCGTCGAGTCTATTCGGCGCTGGCTCCTTAGGAGGAGACCACTCGAGGCCCAGCTGGTCAACGGCCTTGGTGAGGAGGCGCAAAAGCTCTGCGTCCTCGCCTGCTCGAGTGCGGCCGGAATCCTGGATTGAAGAGGAGGCGGTAGACCACACCTCGCTGTCAGAAGCCAGGATGGAACAGCTGTCAGCGGCGGCATCCTCGTCTAACTCATCCGCCTCATCCCCTGATGCGGCGGCGGCGCGGGCGAGAGCCGGCAGTTGAGCGGCCGGGAGGGGGGGCGGAGAGGGCGAGAGAAAAGCTCGAGGGAAGGGTTCCGGCGAGCTTTTCGGTGCCACATCAGTCTCCGGTGGTCTCTGATCAGATGAGGTGGCGGTCTCCGTTGCTGAGCGGGGCTCGGCACGAGCCGCAGGAAAAGCGAGGCATTTTGAGAAAAACGCTTCCTGGCGCTTTCCTAAGCTTGCTGGTTGTTTGTTTCAACGGCGGCGGCTCTCAAGATCCAGCGATGCGAAGAGCTTCGCTGAAGACAAGAAAATTAGTTTATCAGCCTGTGAGCCCCTGCTTATATACACGCTAGCCACACCCATCCTGACGGTTAGAGGGGTGTGGAGGTCGCGATGCGCCCTCACCGGGCATGACGTCACACAGGGCTCACTGGTAGGCTGCAGCAGTTGCCGCTGGGCAGCCAATGAGCACGCTTATCTAGCCTGCCATGGTCTGCCGGCTGTTGCACTTCGTTGACAATAAATACAAATTAAGGATAATTTTTTGGCTTCAGATCTCGAGAAAAGACAACTTTACCCGTAGTGTAAGCTAACTTACGCAATACGAGAGAACCTCTCGTAAGAGAACACAAACATGTAAGACTTTTATTTGTACACATAACTTTGAAACTATGGAGTGTGTTATGGTTGCTTCATCTGCCAGAGCTTTTAACACAGGCTTCTGGCTGCTTTATTTTAAATAAGCCCCAGATGGCGCTGTTCTCGACACTCTCGAAGCTTTGAATCTTTCAAGTATAGGTCTCTGCAGGACAGTAATAGGAGTTACCAGATCAGTGGGCGAGGCCATAAACAGAGGGGCGTTTTCCACTGTATATACCTGATTTGCCCACGTCACAGAGAGGGTAGGGTTTAGGGGTGGGGTCGGGGGAAGGGCATCATTTTTATTGCATTATTTATAAACACCCACCAGTTTGAAAACACCCACAAATTTAGAAACGCCGACTTTTGTTCCGCAGAGACCCCATACTCGAATCTTTTCCCAGAACAGTCAAGGGAAAGCGGCTTCATTTCCCCATCCCTAGATCGTTCTGCCCATAGATATCCATGTAAGGCCTTTATTATATGATATCTATGGTTCTGCCACCATCTAAGCTCCGCCCACAAAAAAAGTAATCATGTTTACCAACTGAAAATTGGTCTATACAGTAATATATATTCTAAATATATTAGTTTCACCTTTTAATTTGAATTACAACTCAAATACAACTTTTGATTATATAAAATATTATAAATATTCAATTTTTTCGAGTTTCTCCTATATGTGGGGTTTGAGCATGAACCATGAAACCCTATTGTTTTTGCTCAGATTTATTATTATTATTATTATTAACAGCAGCCAAGCACCAAAGGCTTGTTATTGTTAGTTTCCTCCTCCTCTCGCCATTGAGTCTATAGCAGCCCATAGAACCACTTGCATGAAAGTTATGAAATTTAGAGGTCAGTCTGAACATTAACCACAGCAAATTTGGTTTCTCTAACTCAAAACCTCTAGCGCCACCAAATGCCAATATATTCACATCTTTCTTCTGATTTTCAGAAAAACCTACTTTTTAAAACAATAATCAAACCAGATCATGTTAAGAGCATGTCGACAAACAGTTATGAATTAAAGTTGATTAGTAAAACCATTCTCAAATAACATGCAAATGAGTCTGACGAAGAACGCATTGAAATGGACATTTCTTCTATATCTTGTGTATTTATACTCAACTTAGTGTGTGTTATGACCAGACATGGGCAGTATTTCAATTAAATGTATTTTAAATACGTATTTAATTACTTTAGTGTATTTTGTAATTTGTATTTTGCAGGTGTGGAAAAAATAAAATGTAGTTTGTGACAAAATTTTTTGAGGGAGTGTATTTACAGTATTTCTAATACTTAAATACTTAAAGGAGAACTCCGGTCAATTTTAACATTGAGCTATTTTTTTTTTTGTACATTTGGAGTGCTGTCAATACAGAGAACAACGGTGAAAATCGGTGTTGCCTACACCGAGTTATTCTATTTTTAAAATTTGCACCCTGTTGACTTCAATGGGGCAAGTACTAAACCTGCTTTTAGCCTCTTAACATCCTTGATGTGTCATTACAAGTGCACAGAAAATGTGATAGTGCAGCAGATTAGTAAAAAAATCGTTCACTTTGGTATAGAAGCATGAAATTTGGCACAGATACTCTCTAAGGGCCACTATTTTGGAAAAAGGCGTTGGCCACTCAAAAATTCAATATGGCGGCCATTTTTCAAAATGGCCACCATTGCTATTCAATGCTTATTATATCAATTATTCAAACAGTGATCCAAGCATAAAATTTGATACTCTCTATGGGATAATACTCTCTAAAAATATACTCTCTAAAGGACGTTAATAGAAAAAGATGCTTGTCCCTCAAAAATTCAAGATGGCCGCCATTTTTAAAGATGGCCACCGTTCCTGTCGAATATTAATTATTTCAAGTGTTCAGATGGTGATGCAAGCATAAAATTAGGCAGAAATACTCTTCAAGGAACACTCTTTTGGAAAAAGGTATATGCCACTCAAAAATTCAGGATGGCCACCATTTTCAAGATGGCCACCATTTCTGTCAAATAGTCATAATGTCTGCTTTGTCTGCCTCCTCTCCTTTGACCTGTCCAGCTTAGTTAAACTTGCCAGGGATATAAAATCTATCTAGGCATAGGTCTCAGGTTCATTGGAGTACACAAGCCTCTCCAACACGGCAAGGTGTCTTCTATCTTCTATCTTTAATTCTTTTTTTATTGAGTCAGTACATGAGTTAGGAAATCATTTTAAAAAAAAAAACTTTCCTACTATACATATTAATAAAGGACAGGGTTTTAATTTGATGACAACAAATGAAGGACAAGTTAAAAAGATCATTGCTTCTTTAAAGAATTCTAAAAGTATAGATGCTTTTAACATGGATAGTATGTTAGTTAAGAAACATTCAGAGACTTTAACCACCCCAATTACACATTTAATTAATCTTTCAATTACACACAGCTGCTTTCCTGAGAACTGGAAGCATGCAGTCATCTCACCTATCTTCAAATCTGGAGACCGCTATGAAGCAAGTAACTATAGACCGATAAGTATATTACCAGTACTATCCAAGGTAATGGAGAAAATTATCAAAGAGCAGCTGACAACGCATCTAGATAACTGTAACCCTGGTTTAAATCCCATGCAATTTGGCTTCAGGAAGAGCTATTGCACCGAAACAGCCGTTTTGCACTTCACAGAAAAAGTAATAACACAGCTTGATAAGGGAAGAGTTGTTGCTGCTGTATTCTTGGACTTGCGTAAAGCCTTTGATACAGTAAATCATGAGGTCCTTATTTCAAAGCTTTCTACTTTTAACTTTTCAGCACAAACTCTAGCCTGGCTCTCATCGTACTTATCAAATAGGATGCAGTGTGTTAAAATTAAAGATGCACGCTCCAGTTATATGAAAAACACAACTGGTGTGCCTCAAGGATCTGTATTAGGTCCTTTACTCTTTAGTCTTTATATTAATGATCTTCCACAGTATTGTCACGGTGTTGATATACAATTATATGCCGATGACACTGTGTTGTACACATATGCAAAAAATGCTCAACTAGCGGCTGATAAATTAACTTGTGCCATGCAAGGCGTTGTTGAGTGGCTTGAAGAATCCTGTCTTACATTAAATATTAACAAAACAAAAGGTATGTTCTTTTATAAAACTAAGCGGCAGATTCAAACTGCAGACATTTTTATTAAAAATGAATTAATTGATATAGTTACCGACTTTAAATACCTTGGTATAATTTTAGATTCGAATCTTAACTTTAAGAAACATATCAAGAAAATGACAAAAACTATAAAATATAATTTAGCAAACTTCAGACAGATTAGATCGTCCCTCCCAATAGATGTTGCCAAAGTGTTTATGCATGCTTTAATTTTCTCACATATTTCATACTGTGTCACCTGTTGGGGACAGGCCAGCGAATCTGCCATTAGACCTCTAGAATCAGTATATAAGCAAGCTTTAAAAATCTTTGATAAAAAGCCATTTCGATACCACCATTGTAAGATTCTAGAGAAACACAATCTATTGAGTTTTGAAAATTTTATACTCTTTTCTAACTTGACTCTAGTGTATAAGATTCTACATGGCCTGGCCCCTGCATGTTTATTGGTTTATGTTCACACTCGTCCTGCGATTTCTGTCAAATCTACTAGAATAGCGTCTATTTTTGACTGTAACATACCTTATTGCCGCTCGACTTTTAAACAATCTGCTTTTTCTTTTAAAGCAACCACACAGTGGAATGCACTAACAGATGTTATAAAAAGCTGCAGTTCCATTAAGAGTTTTAAATCAGAACTGAAAGTTTCTCTGAAAAACAATCAAATTTGTACTCACTGACATTGATGTGCTATTGTCAAATTGTGTTTTTTTGTATCTTGTGTACGTGTGTTTTTCATATATTTTTCATATATTTTTTATTTATTTATTTTTTGTATAGGGGGTGGGGGAGTGTTATTTGTATGGACTGCAGATGTAAATTAGCCTGCGGCTAACTCTGGTACAATGCATCAAATGGCAACATTTATGTTAGAAATTGTACATGGTCCTTAATAAAGAACAAAAAAAAAAGGTGTTGTCCACAGAGAGGAAGTGTCACTGTTAGAAAAGGATACGCTGCTGGTACAGGTTGCAAATACAGTGGGGAGAACAAGTATTTGATACACTGCTGATTTTGAAGGTTTTCCTACTTGCAAAGCATGTAGAGGTCTGTAATTTTTATCATAGGTACATTTCAACTGTGAGAGACGGAATCCAGAGAAAATCCAGAAAATCACATTGTATGATTTTTAAATAATTAATTTGCATTTTATTGCATGACATAAGTATTTGATCACCTACCAACCAGTAAGAATTCCGTCTCTCACAGACCTGTTAGTTTTTCTTTAAGAAGCCCTCCTGTTCTTCACTCATTACCTGTATTAACTGCACCTGTTTGAACGTGTTACCTGTATAAAAGACACCTGTCCACACACTCAATCAAACAGACTCCAACCTCTCCACAATGGCCAAGACCAGAGAGCTGTGTAAGGACATCAGGGATAAAATTGTAGACCTGCACAAGGCTGGGATGGGCTACAGGCCAATAGGTAAGCAGCTTGGTGAGAAGGCAACAACTGTTGGTGCAATTATTAGAAAATGGAAGAAGTTCAAGATGACGGTCAATCTCCCTCGGTCTGGGGCACCATGCAAGATCTCACCTCGTGGGGCATCAATGATCATGAGGAAGGTGAGGGATCAGCCCAGAACTACACGGCAGGACCTGGTCAATGACCTGAAGAGAGCTGGGACCACAGTCTCAAAGAAAACCATTAGTAACACACTACGCTGTCATTGATTAAAATCCTGCAGCGCACGCAAGGTCCCCCTGCTCAAGCCAGCACAAGTCCAGGCCTGCCTGAAATTTGCCAATGACCATCTGGATGATCCAGAGGAGGAATGGGAGAAGGTCATGTGGTCAGATGAGACAAAAATAGAGCTTTTTGTTCTAAACTCCACTCGCCGTGTTTGGAGGAAGAAGAAGGATGAGAACAAGCCCAAGAACACCATCTTAACCGTGAAGCATGGAGGTGGAAACATCATTCTTTGGGGATGCTTTTCTGCAAAGGGGACAGGACGACTGCACCGTATTAAGGAGAGGATGACCGGGGCCATGTATCGCGAGATCTTGGCCAACAACCTCCTTCCCTCAGTAAGAGCATTTTGAAGATGGGTCGTGGCTGGTTCTTCCAGCATGACAACGACCCAAAACACACAGCCAGGGCAACTAAGGAGTGGCTCCGTAAGAAGCATCTCAAGGTCCTGGAGTGGCCTAGCCAGTCTCCAGACCTGAACCCAATAGAAGATCTTTGGAGGGAGCTGAAAGTCCATATTGCCCAGCAACAGCCCCGAAACCTGAAGGATCTGGAGAAGGTCTGTATGGAGGAGTGGGCCAGAATCCCTGCTGCAGTGTGTGCAAACCTGGTCAAGAACTACAGGAAACGTATGATCTCTGTAATTGCAAACAAAGGTTTCTGTACCAGATATTAAGTTCTGCTTTTCTGATGTATCAAATACTTATGTCTTGCAATAAAATGCTAATTAATTACTTAAAAATCATACAAAGTCACTCACAGTTGAAGAGTATACCTATGATACAAATTACAGACTTCTACATGCTTTGTAAGTGGGAAAACCTGCAAAATCAGCAGTGTATCAAATACTTGTTCTCCCCACTGTATCTGCGAGACGGAAGGCGGAAGGACCATCAGAATTGAGACGGTTTCAACAATATAGGTGACCAGTTCAGAAAGAGCCATAGGAAAGATGGCTGGTTGAATCTTTTCACTCTGTGACTCTTTCTCAAGCCTTCTGAGGTGGAGTTTCTCTCTGTTGTAAAGATGAATGAGACACAAATAATGGTATTTCAGCTCCTGTGCAATGGCATCAGCACCACTTAGTTGAGACAATAATTTAGCATCATTCAGTGTTTGTGCACATTCATGTAGTCTGTCATTCAATTGCAGTGTCATTACCTGACGTAGGTCAGATTCAGGAGATATGTTATCACAAATAAAGCAAACCTGATCATCTAGTCTTTTCTGCATCATGGTTGCTTTGTTTGGCCTTCATCTGTCTCACTACATTGAGCATCGAATTGTATGGGATACAACTAGGTACAGGTAACCTACACCTAGCCCGATCATTCATCCAGTGCCATTTAAGTCCCGTGTGATCTGTACACCTTCCAGGTAAGCATACATGATCAAGTCATGTATTGCCCCGCTTACCCTTGGCTCGACTCTTCTGCGCTGGCACAACCTGTCAATTCAGGTGCGGCTATCTAACTACGTCTATTACTAGCTAATTGATGATGGGCTGTTAGGCAGCATTTGGGACACTAAACTTAGCTATACTATTACTACTAGTCAAGAACTACAGTGTAAGTAAAACTAGATTAGCTGACACTGAACCCCATGCTGAGTTCCACAGCAGTGAAGTCACCAGTGTGCCCTGGTTGTGTAATAATGTTCACTCTATTAAACAAAACCTTTCTTAACATATTAAATTGAGCTCTGACAGAAATGGTGGCCATCTTGAAAATGGTCGCCATCTTGAATTTGAGCGGCACACATTTTTTTCCATGATAATGTTCCTTGAAGAATATTTGTACCAAATTTCATGAGATCATCACCATTTGAAAAAAAAGATGTAAGGATTCAAGAGAAATGGCGACCATCTTGAAAAATGGTAGCCATCTTGAATTTTTGAGGGACAAGCACCGTTTTCCAAAAAAACATTCTGAAGAGAGTATTTTCACAAAATATTATGCCTACATCACTGTTTGAACAATTGACATAATGAGCATTTGACAGAAATAGCGGCCATCTTGAAAAAAATGGCCGCCATTTTGAATTTTTGGGTGGCCAACGCCTTTTTCCCAAAAAGTAACCCTTAGAGAGTATCTGTGCCAAATTTCATGCTTTTATACCAATTTGAACGATTCTCTTGAAATATGCCATTAATCTGCTGCACTATGAGTGATTCCTTCTGAGTGAACACGAGTGAATCTGACTGCAGTAGATGTGAAAGAAATGTATAAAAATGATGTTATTTAAGCCAGCGCAAATACCTCTGTTTACATCCTGCTTTCGGGTGAAGTCCAAAGTAGTCGATTGCCGAGTTCACGCGCATAGGTTTAGTACCTATGATCAGCGCACCAGTGAATATGACCTGCATCCAGATTCACTCGTGTTCACTCAGAAGGAATCACTCACATTTTCTGTGCACTTGTAATGACACATCAAGGATGTTAAGAGGCTAAAAGCAGGTTTAGTACTTGCCCCATTGAAGTCAACAGGGTGCAAATTTTAAAAATAGAATAACTCGGTGTAGCAACACCGATTTTTGTCGTTGTTCTCTGTATTGACAGCAGTCCAAATGTACAAAAAAATGAGCTCAATGTTAAAATTGACCGGAGTTCTCCTTTAAGAAAAATCACCATATGCTTATCACCATAGTAAATGATTTTGCCATATTTTCGGTCTGATGTTGGTAATGGCAATGTCCAGGTTAGATGCACGAAAATCACGTAACACCCTGTAGACCGGGCTCCCTCCAAGAAGTGAATAAGTTTTGAACACAGGAGAAGAAGTGGCGCTGCTCCTCTTAAAAACGGCATTAATGTAAAGTGTTTTGTGAAAAATATACAGTCTACACACACATATTGCACACTGAGCGGCATTATAGAGAAAATAATTGTGCCTTATGAGATCAATGCACTGTGTTGTCAACTTGTCATTCATAAAAGGACATCATACCTATTATGAAACTTCTGTTGTAACTCCACTGAAATCTCCATGCTAAGCAAGCGTTCACCAATTTTGTATAAAATAATCACCAATCCTATTGTTTTTCAATAATTGCACATGCAGCGCGATTCTACTATGGAAAAGGCATACGCGGTCAGAGCAGTTAGAGTCTCGTGTGTAAAGCAAACCCACACATATGATTAATCACACATATTATGATTAAAATGGAATTTTGATTTTGTGTCAAATTCTCGGTCTGTTATTTTTTTCCACCTGGACTACTAGCCATATAGTCCGGCTATGTGTAACCCACTTCTAGCCAAAATAACATTGAATCTGGTTACGTGTATTTTTTTTTCCAAAATAACTTGCAAAATGTATGATATTCCATCATGTAAGCAAAGTCAACTGTGATTACAAGGTGTTTGTTTCATTTCTTCTATGTTCTATGTGTAGGCTGTGCGTAGACACGATCTAGCTCGGCTATTTGTAGCCCACTTATAGTCGAAACTGATTAATTGTAGTTTTAATTAATTGTTGGGCAGGCAACGCATGAGATGGTTGATATACACCCCCCACTTTCACAATGAAATGGACTAGTCCGTAATGGTGCGCGGCGCGAAAGATAAACACGTAGTTTGTCAGGAGGACTGGGAAGTACACAAACAGAGACGAAGCAAGTTGAAGTTACCCAAGCAGCTCAAATAAAAAAAAAAAAAGCGAAAAGATGCCGATAAGTATTTGGCAACGCTGCCAAAGATCACAAACTTTTTTACGGCTACTGTTGGGGATACAGACAGGAACAACAATGTCCAAAGCGTTGAACATGCCGCTACAGCTGCAGCAGCTAGCTGTGAAGTGGCGCTAGGTGAGGATAACGTGGATATACACACTCACATGGATATAGGTGGATTTGCTTAGAGCCAAATGCAACCTCACCTCTCCCCAGTTCGCCCCTCTTACCCCCTCTCACTCACTTACTATAAATACTGTTTTGGCGCTTGTAAATGTGACGTGACAGATCCCTTGCGGCACGTGAACCGATCATCTCTACTAGCTAATAGTAAATAAACACGAATGAACAATGTTGAAAGATACAGTCCAAATTACCGAATTGTAACTTATATTCCTGATACATAATATTGATCAATCAGGGTTTTTCAACCGCGGAAAGGGGTCAATAAAACAGCTGGAGAATAATTGTCACACAACATTTACCTCAGAAAAGCCAATTAATGACCATAATAATATTATTATTACCACAAGACATTTTTGACATGCTAGACAATTAAGTGAAATAACACTAAACACCTTATTTAATAATGGGCAATTTGCAATATGAATAACTACTCTTTGCTGTGTACGTTGGAAAGTATAAAAATTTCATTGTATGTTGTACAATGACAATAAAGAAATCTATCTATCTATCTATCTATCTATCTATCTATCTATCTATCTATCTATCTATCTATCTATCTATCTATCTATCTATCTATCTATCTATCTATCTATCTATCTATCTATCTATCTATCTATCTATCAGTCTAATATAGATAGATAGGGTGAGTCACGCAGGCACTGGTCTACTCCGCAGTGGTGCCGAATGTCCGCTGTAGTGCCGAATGTAGTGTAATGTAGTCCGAGTCTAAACGCTTATTACAGGCTTACCGTAGTGAATCAGGATAAGACAAAAACGTGGTTTTAAAAAAGGCATTCATGATGTATTTGCTCATTATATAAATTTGGTAAATTCTGAACATAAAAAAGTTACAGACTGCAGCTTTAACAGTCGTCTTATGAATGTTTTGAAGCATCAGATGTAATCGATACACTCGTTATTTGAAGTGACATTCAAAAGGTGATTTACTCTATTTTGGTTGCTACCGTAGACATCAGTGACACAGCACCGCTCCTACCCCAAGGGTGGATGCATCGACTTTGACAACAAAGGGCTTGTTGGGGTCTGGATGAACCAGGAGCGGTGCTCTGGTAAAGGCTTCCTTGAGGCTCTGGAAAGCTTGGGTGGTGGCAGGTGTCCAAGACAGAGACTTGGGCTTGTTCTTCAGGAGGTTGGTTAATGGATTGGTGATGGAGCTGATGGACTTTTGGTGATGGATTTTTTTTTTTATAATTGCAATGATATTATAATTTTATAATTGAACTACAAATAAGCAATGTAGGTTAGTATTGTCAACAGATATAGTAGTTTGTAGATGGATAATGGAATGATACTGACAGTCTCTCCTTTTGCAGATGTAATTTAGATTGCGAATGGATAAAATGAAGGAGCAAACACCTCAATGGCTTGATCAGGTGAGTAACAACAGCACAGAAGACACTGGAAACACTGGGGAACAGGAAAAGATGGAGACTCGTTACATGGAGAGAACAGGTAAGTAGTCTGTACCAATGACGAGACCAGACAAAATGGCTGTGTGAGTTGTGATGAGAGGGAGATGAACAGTGAACAGTGTTCACATTTACAAAGAAAGCCTGGTGGCGTTACCATGCTTCAGGGTGGTTTCTGATGGTAATACTGTGATATTTCCATATATACAATGATGATACTGAATTACTGGAAACTTCCAGGTGTGAGCAGGAAATTACTGCTCTAAATGACCACTACAAATGAAGAAAGAGTGATTCAACTAACATGTCATGACACATGATCAGCGCTGACTGTCATGTTTTGTGAGCTTGTCATGCTGTCCGGCAGATCCTTCCTAATGAAGAAGCCTGTGCGGTTCAAGTCCACTGGTTTCCACTTCAGAGCCCATGAACACACTGCAGGAGATCTTCACCTGACCCGTCTGTGATCTGCTGTGTGCCGAGGAGAATGAGGCCTGCTGTCAGCTGTCAGCACCCGCAGGAAAACAAGCCCGCTGGACTAATGTGTGTGTGTCTGAACAGCCTTTAGTTCTCAGATGCTCAGAGATCAGACTGAACACACATCAAGAGCTGGTGTTATTCACACACAGCGGACGGAGAGTCTGCCCTGCTATTTGAAAGCTGTACTCATTTCTTTTAGAGATGTTTTGTGAGGAAAGAGGAATGATGGATCTTCATGTACGTGTAGTCTATATATATACACATACACCAATCAACAAACATACATAAATGTATGAAAACCAATGAGATTTGTTCTCGCGCACCACACATTCACATTGAGCTTCCATGTTTACCATATCTGATGTGATCTACAGTATATATATGCGTTGATAAATGTCTATATATGAATAACAGTCTAAATTAAAGTCGGCATGAAACAGAAGTTGTGCTCCTCTTTCTATTGTGGTGCATATCTAAGTGAAACGCTTCTGGAACAAGAACAAATGATTTTGTCTGTGTGGAATTGATTGGATGGTTGTGGTTTGCTATTGGTGGATCTCATGTGAGTGACAGGTTGCCCCGCCCTCATCATAAGAGAGGAGAAGAGATGAGCTGCAAGAGGGAGTGGAAGTTATTCTGATTCAAGATTATGAGGAACATGATATTTAAAGCAATAATAATGTGCAAAATATAATAAATACTGCAATTAATATTGCATAAAAAAACAAGAATTGTCAGTTTTGATTTCATAGTGACTTCAAATCTGTTCAGAAGACTTGGACTAAACCGCTTGATTCATATCAGTTGCAGTTATGATGCCTTTTTATACTTTTTGAGGCAGCAAAGTCTTTGGTTGCATGGACTTTCAGTGGATAGAAAATTATATGAGATCACAGTTTATATGTGAATCTAAAACGTTAAAATTAAATCTGTTCATCATGTAAAGCAATTGTCTCTTCAGAAGACTCAGATTAAAAGATTAAAACTAACTTTAGAAATAGTTAATACATTTCATCTTATTTCATTTTATTTTATGCTTTTTATTTCTTAAAAAAACTAATTTGTGACATTTCATCTGCTCAGAAAGATTTAAGGAGCTGTGACTTTAACCAGATAGACGCATAAGGATCACATCATTATGGTAAGTTCAATACATGTTTAAAACTTACTTTAAAGGTGCTCTAAGTAACTTTTTTACCTTAACTGAACAGCTTCGGAGTCATTGGAATGGTTATATTTCTTATTTCGGGTTGAATGGTGGTCGTTTCGCACCCCCCTGGTGCCCGTGAGCGGAAAATCCGCACTTGCAACTTTGAGCCGGCGGGCCGCCGGCAGCCGCGGCAGGAAGTATCGCGTGATATCAGGTCTATGTAAACAATTGCTTTACGGCCAAAAGAAATCTGCTAAAATGCTGTCATTATTGCGCTCCCTCATGCTGTTCGAACCCGAATGAAGAAGACGTTTTAAAGAATGTCCCATCTGCTTTGATGTCGTTGATCTACTAACCTCTGGTATCTGAGAATCGCCAACGAGTTTTTACAACAGTGTTGTCAAATATCTATTCCGAAGCTGTGGGGGGAGCTCTAGAGAGAAACCTGCGAGCAAAAAGCGAGAATACAGCGAAGAAATCCCGAAACTACTGAGCCCCGCTTTAAAATACACATACTTAATAAAATGAACATCTTATTTCATATATCTGTTATTTTATATGCTTTATTTGTCAATGCTATTTCTTAAACTCATTCCCCCGTTTTCATTCTCTCCCACAGACATTATGGACGCTGCAGTGAAATCTGAAAATCAAATCCATGACAGATCTCTTCATGTTCATAATTTCATCGTTCTGTTGACATTATCCTGCAATAATAAAAACACATCCTGAAAAAACATTCACATCCTTGTCACACCAAGCAGATTGCAGTAATAAACACACAACCATAAACACACCTCAGTGTTGTGTGATAGAAGTGTGATAAAGGTGTGATAGGCTGTATACATTTTATGTGGATAAAGGCATATTTTGTGCATGACTACACATGTCCTTATAAGGCCAAGAAAATGTCGTTTTAATGTCATTATTACAAGAAAAATATGTTGTTTTAACGACACAACATATTATTGTCATAATAGGTGTTGTGATGGATTTTTTTAATGAATAAAATAGGTAAGGGATAATGTACAGAGAGGCGGTCGTTATAGCGAATAACAAGCCCGACAGGCTGAACGAGACCCCGACGCGAAGCGGAGTTTATTGTTTTAAAAACGATTGTATTGCTTCCGCCAAAGAAAATAGACCGTTCTGCGTCCATAGCAACGCGCTGTTTTGCATGGCAACGGTCTGTTATAGCTCGCAGCGGTCTGTTATCAAGAAATAACACACCGCATTCTACATTGGAATTCAGCCAAGCCATGTAATAATAAACTAAATCAAACTAATCATGACTCTAACTAACCTTACTTCCTTTTTAGGCCTAACACTCGAACACAAAATGCACTAAAATGTTCTGTTCTTTGTATATTGTGTCCTTGGAAAATTCTGAAGTGCTGACCATGACAATATCAAAAATATACTGCCTAGAATTGTCACATGACATATTGAGTAATCAACTGAACTCTTAACCCTTTTCTATTTCTAATGATTTGAGATCTAAGTTTGCTCTAACCTACTGTAGTAACAGAAGGGTTTGCATATGAAGAACCAATCAAATTGTAGGGAAATTAAGTAATGTTTCATGTCATTTTTGCCATGCTCCTATTCTATAAACACTGTTGAATTCCTTTTGCTGGTGGGATTCTCTCTGAAATCTGCCCGAGATCCTCCGGCCGTGATTAAAGCATATTCGAAGGCATTGTCTGAAGTCTGTTGGTTATTATTGCTGCGCAGCAAGTTAGGATTAGGGGACTCGGCCGACGTCGATGAGGAGACGCGCTAGAATATAAATATTATTGAACGGGGACGTCGACTGTAGACGAGACCCAGATAAACTAACATCGACTGTAGACGAGACCCAGATAAACTAACGTCGACTGTAGACGTTCGGGGATGTCGTTTGTAGACGAATGAAGTGGGTAACAAAGCTAGTCTATATGTAATAAGCGTTTCAACTACCTTAAAATTTACACAGATGGGTTAAAGAATAAGCAAGGGAGTGTGGGAACCGGTGTATTCATTCCTGAGTTTAAAATATCCATTGCTAAAAGACTTTCTGATTATTTATCAGTTTACACAGCAGAATTAGTGGCAGTTATAATAGGGTTACAATGGGTGAAGAGGTTAAACCGGATAGGGTGGTAATTTGCTCTGATTCAATCGCTGTTATGGGAAGCATCCAGTCGAGGAAAAGTGATAGAGATGATCTTATCACAGAACTCTTTCAAAATTGGTTTAGGATCCATAGATATGATATTGATGTGCAGTTTTGTTGGGTGCCAGCTCATGAGGGACTGAAAGGAAATGAGGGTGCTGACTTGCACAAAAGGAAATTACAATATCAATTACATTAGGAAAAGGAGAAGGGAAAGCCCTGATTAAGAATAAAGGTATGGAGATTTGGCAGGAAAAGTGGGATGAAGATTTGAAAGGAAGGCGATATAATAAAATGCAAAAATCAGTTAAAATAAAGATCTATAAAGAAAAAGGCTGACATGAGAAGATCAAGGCAGACGCTGATTCTCAGGAACGGCCTCTCCGGTGTCAGATGCTCTTGCTATTAGCATTTCCTGCAGACAAAGCTTGTTAACGATTTGTGTTTGACTTTGTTTTCTTTTCTTTTTAAATATTAGTACTTTGTATGTAAACTATTTAACCTGTAGTTAATAAAATATATTTAACTGAAACTAAAAAGTTCACCTGCCAAAAGTCTCAGAGATTGAGCTGAACTGAACACGGAGAGTCTTCTGTGACCTATTTACTGTAAGTGTGAACATTCAAATGCTTATGATTTAGGACAGATTTGACTTTAACCTTACTAAGCTGATAATAATCAAAATTAGATAAAAGGTGTTTAAAAATTGTGCACCATAAAAAAATGCATATGCATATCTATATATACATACATACACATGAATACACAAGGCACATATAAGAAATAATGAGAAAATAATGTTTTTATTGAGTTTAACAGGGAATATTATATCATCTTCAAGCTCAGCACTTACTCAACCATAATCTGAACATGTTATTTCACTGACAGAAGCTCAGCTGTAGTATTAATGTAATAAAGAGAAAGTACGAGATTCTATAACATCTCAGCTCAAAGCATTATGGGTAGAATCTCTCTACAACCTATCCTGATTCATCAACACAGTTTCACTGATGATCGGACACCAACCCTAAACCCAGGATAGAGCGGTTGAGTGAATGTGGTCTGGACTGTGTGGATGAGGCTCATCATGTCAGAGACGCTGTAGAAGGACAGAGTTCCTGCACTGTGATCCACACACACTCCTATTCTACTGTGATCCACACACACTCCTGTTCTACAGTGATCCACACACACTCCTGTTCTACTGTGATCCACACACACTCCTGTTCTACTGTGATCCACACACACTCCTGTTCTACGGCTGATGGGCTTCACAGGGAGTTTAGTCTCTATGTTATTGTGCCAGAATGAGTAACTGGAGGAAGAGCAGATCAAACTCCAGGACTGATCATTATATCCAAACACACACTCATTACCCGATCCCTTCCTGCTGATGCTCTTATATGACACTGATATAAACACACGTTTACCACTCCACTCAATCTCCCAGTAACAGTGTCCACTCACACTCTCTCTACACAACACCTGCTGATACACATCAAATCTGTCTGGATGATCAGGATACGACTGAATCTTTGAGAAAGTGCCAGTAATCACTCTGTTCCTCTCAGACAGACAGAGGAGTTTATTCACTGTGTTCAGATCCAGATTGAGCTGATGGGAATCTGATGGAGATAAAACACATCAGAATCAGGAATCTGTCTGATCTTTTCATGTATCTGAACTCTTCATGTTCAATATATCATCAGTGTCTCAGTGCAGTTTACCAGATATCCTGAGCAAATCATCATTTACATGATCAACTCTAAAACTCTTCTGTCATGTTTTCTTTCACTTCTCCAGGAAGAACATGAACACACTCAGTGAGTTTTTCTGCTTGTTTTCTCAGTGACTTACATTGTAGGAAGTCGTTCCTGGTCCTGGGAACAATGTTGGAGAAAGTGACTGTGGAAATCAACAGACATGAAGAGTGTGATTATCATGTCAAGAGAAAATGATCCCTGCATCCGTTCCTAAGACATTTCTAATATGATCTTCTAATCTGAGATGATGGAGGATAATTTCTGAGAGCAGAATCTCCAGGACTTTACCTCTGTCAGAGATCTTCTTCAGCTCCTCTTTGCAGAAATCCTCCAGTTTGACTCTCAGCTGACGGACAGATTCTCTCACGCCATCAAAAGAGGAGAGAGAACTGAAGAGATTGTCATTTACGTCTGTAGATTCAGGAGGAGCTGAGAGAGACTGGAAACTCTAGAGAAAACAGAAATCAAAGCTCATCACCTCCACACTTCATCAATAACCTGCTCTACTGTCAGATTTGTGCGGCTCTTGTTGATCTTTAGTAACTCTCCTCAATCCAGCACTTTCACAGCATCAGCTTCATTCTTCTCATATTCATTATGTGACATTAGAGACACAAGTTCTAGCGTTTGCCTTTTACACTAAATGTGAACTTTCAAGGAAATCAATTTAAGCTCAATATTAGCTTGAGAAATACATGATTTTAATTAGAAATACTGCGATCATAAATCCAAATTTAGTGAATTTTGAAATTATATATTTAAAAAATAAATTGGCAGAATAAACCAAATACTAAAAAAAAAATCCAGAAAACACGAAATTGATTCATTTAGATGTGGAAATAAAATCGAGAGGTCAGTATAAACCAACATCTCTCTCATATTAAATATTTTAAATAATCATATTATTATCCTGATCAAATGCATCAATCTCTATCTTAGCTGTATTATATCATGTAAATTGGACTCTAAAAAGTTAAATTACATTCTTTAATGGGAATGTCATTAAAGCCTTTGTTTTATTCACAGAATTAAAGGGCGAACTTTGCGAAATTCATATTTGTGTTATGAAAAGACATTAATATGTGATATTTTTGGCTTTGTTAATTGAATTTACTATGAAACGTGAAGTACTAAACAATACTTTAATAAATGCTTGGATTTAGGGTAATATAACTTTTAATAAAGCACTTTAAGTTTTCTTGAGAAAATAATAGGCTACTGTTTATTATTGAAAGTGAAGAAACAATACTGTTGTATTAATAAATGCAATAATATAACATTTCTCATTTTATTCTAAACATTGTCCATTTATTTTTCGTTGAATACATCGTGTGTCTAGAGATTGGCTTTATTTAAAAGCACACTGAATTAATGTTGACATGGAGTGAATACAGAGCGAGGTTTTTTATTAGTGATCGGGCGGCGAGAGATGAGGAGAGAGAAATGATCAACTAGAAATCTCTATAGAAAATAAACTGGACAATCAATTTACTATAAATGAGTTTAGATTTGGATACTGTGCACTGGAACCTGTCAAACTTTCATTGCTAACAAACTACGCTGAACCACCGAACGCTAATGTTGTTCCTACAACCAATATGAGAGCAGATAAAAAGAATGAATGTACATCAGTTGGGAATCATTTCAATGTTAAGAAACAACTTATTAATATAAAGCCGCGTTTCCACCGAAATTACCTGGAACAATTTTTCCCAGGAACCTTTTTCCCCCAGACCTGTTGCTGTCTGTGTTTCCATCGCGATCTAAAGTACCATGAAGATTAGGAAAATAGTCTGGTGACGTAGGACTGTGCGCTACTTTACAGTTCCCGCTGGATTTAATCCTCTGTATTTTAAGCTTAATAAAGCCTGAACCTCGTCGTCGGTCCATCGGTCGTATTTGTGCCTCCTTATTATATATATGGACATTTTTGTCCTTTTCAGTGCTATTGTGGCTGCGGTGTGACAAGCAATGAATGACGCGTCTCCATGGGAGCCATAAAGTGATAGCCTAGCTACTACTTTTAAACTTACGTGTAAAAAGGTTCAGCAAGGCTTACATTTAAATGTGTCTTTGTTTTGTTTTGAGTGTATGGTCAATAAATAAAGGAATTAAAAAGATGGGCACAAAACCTGTTTGTCGCGCCCCATTTGTCATGTCTCTATTCCCCCCCAGCAGTGGGCCGCGCACGCGCCCGCGCCTCACACTTTGAGAAACGCACCTCCGTTTGGTCAGGATTTTTCCTCTTTTTGGCTGGTGTCGACCATAGACTGTAAAAAATGGTGTCGACCAACAATGAAAAATCGTTGTCTGGCTGCCTTTCAGTGTCCTTTTTCATCTTTCCATCCGTTAGCATGCACCGTCAGCTTTCTCCAACCATTCATCCCAGCGACTGCGCAATATAGTGAACAAACTTGGTAGAGAAAGCGGGTTGGGTAATACCAAGTAGTCGGCGGTGCGGTGGGCGGGAAGTACATTACAGATTATTTAAAATATGATACTATCTTTCTTGCTGGCAAATGAAATAAAGAAAACGAACAAAAGTATTCATTCGGAATATTTCATATTTATTTTAATATGTGGGGGGGGGGGGTTATATTAGCTGGATCAGATTTTCGGGGGGGTCATAACCCCCGTAACCCCCGTGCAAATTACGCGCATGATGGGCCCTATTTTAATGATCTAAGCTCATGGTCTAAAGCGCACGGCGCAAGTGCACTTAGTGCACTCTGAATCCACTTTTCCTAGTTTAACGACGGGAAAAATGGTCGGCGCTCCCGGCGCATGGTCTAAAATTACTCTTAATGAGTAATGGGTGTGTTTTGGGTGTAACGTGCAATAAACCAATCAGTCTCATTTCCCATTCCCTTTAAAAGCCAGTCGCGTTCGTGCCGTGGCGGATTCACTATTTACATGGAGGAATTTGCAAGCAGAAAAACTGAACGCTTCTCTAGCGAGGAAACGGATCTGCTCATGAGCGAAGTTAAAGCGCGCAAGTAAACCATCTACGGGACAGAGTGTTCGCGCTTTGTGGACACGCCTATAGGTGCATATTAGTAATGCACTCTTTAAATAACAAAAAATATATTGTCCTGTTCTTCTGGATCTCTGTTACCTGCAGGAAATGTATGTGATCCTGTGTGTGTGAAAGCTGCTCCAGCTCAGCATCTCTCCTCCTCAGATCATTGATCTCCTGCTCCAGTCGCTCCAGTCGTTCTTCAGCTCGACTCACTGCAGTCTTTTCCTGATCTCTGATCCGCTGTGTCGCCTCAGAGCGGCTTCTCTCAATGGAGCGGATGAGCTCAGTGAAGATCCTCTCACTGTCCTCCACTGCTGTGTGTGCAGAGCGCTGTTAGGACACACATCACAATCACACAGTGAGCTTCAGTGAGTCCTGACTGAGACTTCTCAAACTTCTCTTCTTCTCCAGACTCACCTTATGAGACTCTACAGCCTCTCTCAGCTGCTGAAGATCTTTCTCTCTCTGCTGGATCCTCTGCTGGAACGACCTCTGCGTCTCCTTCAGCTGCTTCTGCAGCACAAACCAATAACACAGATGGCACTTTATAATGTCACTATATCATCATGTGAACAGTTTTTTGAAAAAAAGTTTGCGTTGATAAATGTTTACGATTTTCACCATATTTTCTAAGATAATATGAAAATATGAAAGTCCACTTGCAGCTTCTCTTCACTTCTGTGACGTCTGCAGTGTGAATGATGTTTCCTGATTTTTTTTTCATTTATTTCTTTATTTGAAAGGGGACAGTGTACATTAATCAACATTAAAACAATGTAAATGTACCCGAGTTAGCTCAAAAGTGCTAATTTTCATCGGTTGTCCCCCAAATCATAATCAAATCATATGGTGCCAGTATAAATAGTGTCAACATTATTTCATCAGTGTGTAGTTTCATACCTGTTTCTCTGTCCTGTGTACTGCAGCTGATACAGTGTCGTGGTTTTTATGTTCGTCCATCGTACACAGCACACATATAAACTTCTGGTCAGTGCGACAGAAAACCTCAAGGAGTTTATCATGTGTTTGGCAGATCATCTCCTGCAGTCGTCCAGTGGCATCCATCAAATTGTGTCTCTTTCCTTTAAACAAACTCTCATGTTGTTCAAGGTGACTTTGACAGTAAGACTCCAGACACACCAGACAGGACTTGACGGCTTTGTGTTTTCTTCCAGTACAGACGTCACACTGCACATCTCCAGCTCCAGCGTAACAGTCAGCAGGAAGTTTAGTCTTCTTCAGTTTCTCCACCAGTTCAGCCAGCATGGTGTTTTTAGCTAAAGCAGGTCTTGGACTGAAGGTCTGTCTGCACTGAGGGCAGCTGTAGACTCTCATCTGATCCTCCTGATCCCAGAAGCCTGTAATACAGATCTTACAGTAACTGTGTCCACAGGAAGTGGTCACTGGATCCTTCAGGAGATCCAGACACACTGGACACATGAACTCATCCTGAGAAAATTTGGCTTCTGCCATTTTACTGCACGAATACTGAGACACAAACACACAACAGCTCAACTGCACTTCAATCTTTCTTTCTCAAACTCTTCCTGCTTCCTGGTTCTGTGTTTGAGTGACGTGTGCAAAACAGGTTTATCAAGTCTACAAACCCTCATAAAGCCTCATTCCTGCTGAGTTCAGATTCTACAACAGTAAATGCAAAAACATTCACTGTAAACCCTAATGCTCAAAATAATGAATTGGTTTGAGAAGGGTAAATTTAAATTAAACAAATTAGTTATCTTTTATGATTATTTAGAAAAGAAAGCTTTAGCGTAAGTTCTGCTGGGAAGACTCAATTGTTACGTCACTTATTACTTTCTCATCTAACCAATCATGTTCTAATACTTGTTGTATAAAAGATCAGTACTTACACATGTCTGAGTTCGCAGATGCTGACGCTTTCATTTCCCTCCATCCTTCCCACCACCACCAGGATGGTCCCTTCCCATACCTCCAGGGGGTCGGCTGCGCTCCGCCTTCGTCTTCAGGCAGGAAATGCAGAGTCCGTACCCTCGGGTTGCAAGCTACAGACGGGGCCTACGCCAAAGAACTTTATAGCATATATTGCTTGCTGGGCTGGTAGTAAATGTATAATTGTTACAGTATTTATTCTCCAGAGTCTTCCTGGTAGATCTTTTTCTTCTAAAGTTCACAAAACTGACACATTGAAAGTAATCTGAATTGTTTAATTGTTTTCAGTTTTATGAAATTGTTTCTTGAAATTTAGACAAACTTATATTTAACTGAAACTGGGCTGGGATTTCTATTTCTCAGCATGCTTTGTAAATGCTAAAATTAAGTGTTATATAATACTGTTTGTACAAGATTAATGTTAAGTGGGAGATATAGCTATGTTTTAGGGGGTTTCCATCATGGTGATGAGTAGAGCGTGAGTTTGGTTCGAGAACAGTATATCTTATATGTTCAATATTGTCATAGTCCAATTCTGAGTAAAATGTTACGCAATGTTGGGGTGTGGGGGGGCCTGAGATCTTGACTTTGCTTGGGGCCCACAAAATGGTACACCCAACCCTGACTGGAGATCACGTCGGGGTCACCACTTTGTAAGGAGGTCTTTACACTATTATACAACTGCATGACCAATAACACCTTCTGTAACTATAAATACAGTATGTCTTGTCATGTTACTGAGGATGATACTGATACATCCTTTTCAAATTTTTTGGCTTTCAGATTGTCACCCACACATTGACAACATCCTGTGGGTGAGCGGATCATCCTACACAATAGAAGCAGTTTCGAACTCTCTTTCCGTCCCCACTGCCCTTCCAGAATCTTGTCCTGTCATGGCCTCCACCCTTTCAGAGTTTCGTCACGTCATGTCTGCCGAGCCTGAGCTTCTTCACATCATGTCTGCCGAGCCTGAGCTTCTTCACATCATGTCTGCCGAGCCTGAGCTTCTTCACACCATGTCAGCCACCGTTCCAGAATCTTGTTCCGTCGAGGCCGCCGCTCTCCGCCACGCCGAAAAACAGCGTATAGACTAGCCTCCAGTGTTGCCACAGTTACTTTGAAAAAGTAATCTGATTACTGATTACTCCTTTAAAAAGTAACTTAGTTACTTTACAGATTACTTGATTTTAAAAGTAACTAAGTCAGATTACAAGTTACTTTATTAGTTACATTCAGCAGTTGCCGACAACACCCCCGCCACCTCAACATAAAAATGACAACCGGTTTTGCCAACACTCACTTTATTGGAAGTGCATTTTTAACAGTAACGTCAACAATGTATCTCCTGACATTTTAAGTTGAACTTAAAAACTATTTCCTGAAAAAATACATGTTTTTACAAAATATAAAAAAAGACTTTAATTTAACTGTTAACACTGTAATGGCAAAACTTACTATTTATCATCTACATTGTTTATAAATGTAACTATTAAATTCTTTTTAACATGTTTTATGAACCTTCAACCTGTTGTTCACAGCATTAGAGCAGCAAGGAGTGGTTTTACAAAACAAAACAAGTGTATAACACCATATGTAGGCTGATATCATGTCTACTTTTGTTACTTTGGCCTAATCTTACCTTGTAATCCCATGTTATGAGTGAAACAGTGGAGTGGGGCGAATAAACCAGTGGTTGTACCTCATTAACAGAAGCTTCTCAAACCTTTTGTCAGAAAGTCTATTTCTTCTAGGAGTGAGCACCAAACCTCCCAGACTGAAAAGCCGCTCCACAGGAGCACTTAATGGGGTTGGAGTGTTATACTTCAAGAAAATGTTGTTTGTGTTTGAAAACTGATGCAGAATCTAAAGGTCATAGGCTGACCTCAGGTAGTCCATGACTTAATTTTCTGCAGAATAGGTCTCCTCTGGCTCTGCCTCAAAAGTGAAAAAGTCCATCTCACCTTGGCTGGCAGATGTGGTGGGCACACTGGCAGGGCTCTGTGCTGCAGGAGCAGTTGTACGGCGGCACTCGGCTGTCAGAAGCTCTTTTCTGCATCTCTCAGCCATCTGAGTTTGAATTTTGGACAACTGACAGCTGCAAGAAGGGCATCTTTGTCGTCCAGCACACCGGCAAAACGAGTCGGGATAGCCTGAAAAATATAATTGATATGTTTATGCCTACAAGGCCTACTATTTATTAGGTCATTGAATTACTTACAAACCATGCCTAATGTGGGATCAATATTATGGATATTATTTTGTTTTAGGTTACTTACTGACATTTGTTTTTTTTATCCTCTTTTGCAATGATAATGACTATTCTGTTCCATGTTCATCAATAGTGTGATGCAAGAAATTTTAACAAGCTTAAAAGGTGGAGCATACCTGCACTATGGCATCTGGAAGGCCTGCAGTCATCCTGGAGAGGCCATGTTTCACATCCAGGGTCTTCTGCATCAGAACTTCAAGTGTGGGTAGTAAAGTCCCATAAGGACAGTCACCTTGTAAAATGTCCAGTGCTGCAGTCAGAGGCTTCATGGCGGTGCAGTACTCATGCAGGAACTGCTACTCTTTGTCTTTGAAGCACTTAACTCCCAGCTTGGTGCACAGAGTATTCAGCTAACTCATGGGGATTTCTGCTAGCCTGGGAAAATCCAGACAACTTCCGGCAAATTCAGATTTGCTCGAGAAGTAGTCTGGCAAAGAGCTCATTCAAGCCCATTTCCATAGCCTAGAAATCGCGGCACCAATCAGAAACGTTAAGGCGGGCTTTACACAATGACGATCGCTCTGATTGGTTTTAGGTCTATCCGCGCCCAGAGGCATTTGAGCGATGTCCGTTCAACTTTTAAATGCATTATTATATTCAAATTGCAAACACATGAGGACAGTCTCCATGAAAGACCCACTGGCAGATGAACGTGCTACTACATTTCTCTCCGAAACGGTAGGAAATTAAATTAGATTTAATAGAGGATTTTAACTGTGACACGATGATTGACAGGGCAGTTTAAGTGACAGGATGCACGCGACAGATCCGTCCGATAAAGATGACAAAGTAGTATGTCCCAAAGCTTGCCTACTTTTTTGCTACACATTCAAAAGTAAATACCTTTTCTTCACAAAAAGAGTACATACTTTTATGGCGTAGTGTAACTTAGGCGAATTAGGACGCAGCTGCATATGGCTTTACACGATGACGATCGCTCTGATTGGTTTTAGGTCTATCCAACTGCGCCCAGACAGAGGCATTTGAGCGACGTCCGTTGGTGACGCCCCTTTGGAAATGATTTGTCTATGGAGCTTTGCCAGACCATAACTCAGTTACTACTTAGAATGGTCTGGTTTTAACCAGGCTAGATTTATGCAATTCTCTTTACAGCATCAAAAAATGAATTCCATCTTGTGGATGTTGGTACCAGGAGCTTTCTTTTGCTGACTTCCTCCACTGTTTCTGATGCAAGGGTAGATCTACTTGATTTTGTCCAAAGAGCTGTGCATTTTGCTGTGCTGCTCCTGTACACAGCCTTGCTCTCTGCATTGGAAATTAAATATTTCTCCACATCATTTGTGGAAATGAGGTTGATGGTGTGTGAAGCACACGTGTGGTGCGGGGGAAGAGACAGCTGGCAATCACTTTCATCCTCAGCTGAGAGGATTTCTGACAGATCTAAAAAAAGTGACATCCTCATCTATGGGGGTGGTCTCTCCCTCCTCCGTCTCATCATCGGACACTGTGACAGGCTGATAAGCATTAAACGCCTTGACAAAGTTGGATCCATTATCAGTCACTGTTGCAACTACTTTGTTGAGTAGTCCATATGAAGAGTGAATGTTTTCGATTTCTGTACCAATAACATCATACGTGTGTCTACCGCGAATCCTCCTACATGCCAATGCAGCCTTGTTGCGCTCTAATGTGGATCTACTGATCCAGTGGAGCGTTACTCCCATATAACTTCTGTTGTTAGCAGTCCAAATATCCGCGGTAGTTGACACAAAGTTGACCTCATTCAGCGCGGCCTTCAGATTTCTCTCCATCACTGCATACTCTTCCATGTAAGAAGAAAAAGCTGTTCTGTGAGGCAGCGCGGCATTGACAGTAGTAGGGATCTTGTTTATTATGCCACGAAACGAGGGCGAGTAAACCGTGTTTAATGGCAGCATTTCCTCTACAACAAACTGCCCAACCAACTTCTTCAACTCTCCCCCACTTACTGGTTTTGCACCGAAGTCCAGCTTTTGTTGTTTGGGTGGTGCGGGACCTCCTGCTCTCTGCTTCACATCACCTGGCGGGACTTGCTCTGTAAGTTTGACTGTGCAGTGCTGCGACTCCAAATGTTTTTTTCAAATTTGACGTAGTGTTTCTGTAGCTAGAAAGCATTTTGTCGCCAGCACAGAGTGTACAACGAACCTTAATGTTGCCATCTTTAGCTGACACAAACTCGAAATAGTGACTGTATTTCCAGCTAAAAAACGCACATCTCTCTCCTCCCTCCATTATTGTTACGTTTGTCTCGCTGCGTGGTACGCATTACACGTGAGGTGAACCTCATGCTAAAAACATGACTTGTCGCATACGTGACTTCACTCCCCGAGACACAAGAAGAAATAAATATATATTTTACTAAGGAAAATGACAAGAATAGTAACACACAGTGACGGTAACATGGCTTACTTGGAACTCTTTCTGGCGATCACTCTACTCTCTCTACTCCTGTCAAACGCCGAGCCATTCAGAATAACCTATGGCAGACATCAACTACTTCAGCTGGGCCTAACAACACAGCTACAGTGGACACCTCCAATGGATATTCCCTTGGAATCCCTACGTCCAACTGAACAGCGACTTGTCAGGACAAAGAGGAAGCGTGGCTTGAGAGGAGGAATTAAACGCTGCATTCGTGCAAGAGGATCTAATGTGAGATCGCTAAGGAACAAATTAGATGAACTCAATGCCTTGATAGAGAACAACAAGCTACGGGGAAATCGATTGGTGGAAGACTATGCATGTATATTAACACCAAGTGGTGTAGACACCATATCATTAGACACACCATCAATTCCCCAAATCTAGAACTCTTATCAGTTTCCCTAAGACCTATATATTTACCACGAGAGTTTGGGCAACTATTTGTATGTCTAGTGTATATTCCCCCTGACGCAAACTACAAAGCGGCTGCAGATGCGATATATCACCACATACAAGAACTTGAGGCAGTGTCCCCAGACACTCCTAAATTATTCTGGGTGACTTTAATGGCTGCTCTTTGCCATCTGCATTACCTCACTATCAGCAATATGTGAATTGCGCCAGGCGTGGATCAAAAATAATTGATCTATGTTATGGCAACATAAAAAATGCTTACAAAGCAGTCAACAAACCAGCGATAGGTGGTTTAGATCATAACACTGTCTTTTTATTGCCCTCTTATCGACAAAAACTGAAAAGGGAAAAATCAAAAATCGCATCAGTGCGTGTGTGGGACGATGACAGTGTGACAGCTCTGCAGGGCTGTTTTGACTGCACAGAGTGGAGCATTTTTGACTGTGTAGATCTCGACGAGCATACAAATGTTGTCACGTCATATATTAACTTTTGTGTGGATAATGTGATTCCACTCTCTGTCTGAGTCCAGTGAAGAACCTGCTAAAGCTTGAAGAACCTGCCAAAGCTGTGTCTGTCTGAGTAGAGAACGAGGAACTGCTGGTCGATTCCTCCTGGGAGTAATTGCTCACTTCAAAGACTCTTTTAATCAGTTAATAAATATAAACTTTTGAAGCTATTCTGTGTCCTGTTCTGACTTTGTGGGAATACGGTATTGCTCCTCAGGGTGGTACGCAATTTAGGGAGGGGCGGCTGGCGCCCGCCCCCCTGCCTGTGACACACATAAAGTCCTAAAGATATGGGAAAACAGCGGAAATTTTACCACTTCCTAAGAAACCCAAACCAGTTGGAATGAATGATTTTAGACCAGTAGCACTCACTTCTGTTGCTATGAAGTGTTTTGAGCAGATCATTTTAATTAATCTCAAAATACAAACCAAAGCTCACATAGACACATTACAGTTTGCTTATAGGGAGAAAAGGGGTGTGGAAGATGCTGTCACAACCCTTCTGAATGGAATTTACAAACATCTTGAAACACCTGCCTCTCATGTACGCATCCTGTTTGCAGACTTCTCTTCAGCTTTTAATACCATCCAGTCACACATGTTGATAGAGAAGCTGACAAACATGGGTGTAAACCTCAATCTTGTAAAGTGGATTCAGAACTTTTTAACAGGCAGACAACAGTATGTGAGGGCGGGTCACAGCCAGTCTAGAACCATCATATATATATATATATATATATATATATATATATATATATATATATATATATATATATATATATATATATACATACAGGGAACATCATAAAATAAATTTATCAAGAATTAAATTTATCAGTTTACCCAATCTCCGTTTGTATAACGTGTATTAAAATACTTTCAATAAACATAATCTTTTAACTCTTTTTTTCTCAGTCACTATAACATAATTTTCTGATCATTAATCAGTTAAAGCACATCAACTAAACATTTTTATGAACAATACAGAAGTAATGTTTCTCAATCGACATCAATTGGAATTCCTTTTGAAACCCATGAACATACTTCCACAATATCTTACGTTTATATGAAAAGTTCAAACATCTTTTGTCAGAAAACATGAAGCAGCGCCACCTCGGACGGGGAATGAAACGAGACAGAGAGAACAGCCCGGAAACTATCAGCTGTCACTCCTCGTCTAAGCGTCCTGGACACAGTGGTGAACAGGGTAAAACATAAAACACAAAGACCACAAATCTACGTGAGATGAAACCCTTAAATGATCTACTGAATTCGGGAAGCAAGATGGCGCCAGTGTACTCGGCTTGCCGTTTCTCCCATTTGTCTCAGTTTGTTGTACCTTTGGTACCTGTTCATCTGACATCCGTACTGTTTGTATTATACACGGTGTTACACTGGTATCATGTAGTCTCAATATTGACATACAATCATCAAGACTTACTCAACATTCAAAGCAGTATGGGAGATTTCCTCGGATTTTGTCCTGCTCTGCATTCTTGTTTTCAGTCCTCGTTCAACCAACCTGTGGTTGAGTTCGCTCGCCGGCTACCTTGCTGCGTTCCTCCTCTAAGGAAGCGCCGCAGGAAGAGAGGCTGTCGTGGTGGTGCTCGGGTGAGAATCAGACGGGCTATTGTTTCTTCTAGACAACCTATGATGGAGTTTCCCTTGGCTACTATCAGCTTGGAGGGCCTTCATTTGATGTGACAGTCACGGGATTATAGATATGCTTTTCATCTCCCTGTTGTCCCGGACTTCACTCACTCATCTATTTACTCTGCTACTCCGCGTTTACGGATTCGCCGGAGAGGAGTGAACTGTCAGATTTTACATCAATTGGACTTTGTTCACCTGGATTTGGCTTTGTCAATACAGCCTCCTTTGAATATGGCCCTAGTCAACACCAGGTCCATATGCAACAAAACTTTTATTTTAAATTACTTTTTTACCAGACATAACTTGGATATTCTATTTCTGACGGAGACCTGGGCCGGTGTTTGTTGAGTTGTCAGTCTTCGAGGAACTTTGTCCTTCAAACTGTTGCTTTATTAGTACCCCAAGATCTGCTGGTAGGGGTGGTGGTGTTGCTATGGTTTTTAAATAATCACTTAAAAATAAACACTGTTTCTGTCTGGAGCTACTCGTCGTTGAGGCACAGTGTGTAACATTACAGTCTGCCTCCTTTGCGCTATTCTGTGCTCTTATTTACAGGCCACCTAACTTGGCTGGTGTTACGAAACGGCTCCGAGACTCGAAGGTGAAGATCCAAATGCAGTTTATTTACAGAGTAGTCGTACAGGCAGGGTCATCAACAGCGAACAGATCAAAGGAGGAAACACAGAGATTATCCAAATAACAGGCAGAGGTCAGGGCAGGCAGTAATAATCAGAGTCCAATAAACAATCCGAGTCAGGCCAGGCAGAGAAACGATCAGGAAACGGTGAAACAGTCCAATGTCAGTAAAACAAGAATCAAACACGGGTAAATAATGCTCAGAAATGTAGTAACAGTAAAACAAGACTTCGCTCTGAGTGAATGTGAAAACCAGGTATTTATGGTGTGAGTGAAAGAAGATGATAAGACACAGGTGAATAAGATGATGAGTGCTGATGAGCCCGGGCAGTGAGTGATGGGAAATGTGGTTGATGAGGAAGTGATCCTAGTCTATTGTGGAGCGCCCTCTGGTGGCTCTCGAGGGCACTCCAGCTGGTTTTCGTTACATAGCCCCTCCCCAAAGAGCGGCTTCCAGACGCTCCAAAACTGTCCAGGTGGGAGGTGGCCCGGAGGCGGATCCGGGGGCGGGATGGAGGGCCAGGTCCGTGGAGCGGAAGAGGACCTTGAGACTGCGGTAATACGGGAGGCCAGGACGGAGCAGGCAGTGCAGGCGACCAGGGCGGAGCAGGCAGTGCAGGCGACCAGGGCGGAGCAGGCAGTGCAGGCGGCCAGGAAGGAGACGACCCTTCAGGCGGCCAGGGAGGAGACGACCCTTCAGGCGGCCAGGGAGGAGACGACCCTTCAGGCGGCCAGGAAGGAGACGACCCTTCAGGCGGCCAGGGAGGAGACGACCCTTCAGGCGGCCAGGGAGGAGACGACCCTTCAGGCGGCCAGGGAGGCGATGACCCTTCAGGCGGCCAGGGAGGCGACCATGGCACAGGAACAGACACCGGCTCAGGAACAGGAACAGACACAGGGACAGGAACATACTCCGGCTCAGGGACAGGAACAGACACCGGCTCAGCGGCGGCCATCTTGTCCGAAGACACTGGCTCGGCGGAGACCATCTTGTCCTGAGACACTGGCTCGGCGGCAACCATCTTGTCCTGATACACTGGCTCGGCGGAGACCATCTTGTCCTGAGACACTGGCTCGGCGGTGGCCATCTTGTCCGAAGACACAGGCGTGGTTTCGGCCATCTTGTCCAAAGACACAGGCGTGGAGTCGGCCATCTTGTCCGAAGACACAGGCGTGGAGTCGGCCATCTTGTCCAAAGACACAGGCGTGGAGTCGGCCATCTTGTCCGAAGACACAGGCGTGGAGTCGGCCATCTTGTCCAAAGACACAGGCGCAGAAAGAGAAAGAGGAACAGATTCAGGCTCAGGATCAGATTCAGGCTCAGGAACAGATTCAGTCTTGGTGGGACGAGACTCTTGGCGGGCGGACGTGACGTGAAGCTCAGTCTCTGGATCGGCTGACGTGACGTGAAGCTCAGTCTCTGGATCGGCAGAAGTGACGTGAAGCTCAGTCTCTGGATCGGCAGAAGTGACATGAAGCTCAGTCTCTGGATCGGCAGAAGTGACGTGAAGCTCAGTCTCTGGGTCGGCAGAAGTGACGTGAAGCTCAGTCTCTGGATCGGCAGAAGTGACGTGAAGCTCAGTCTCTGGATCGGCAGAAGTGAGGTGAAACTCAGTCTCTGGATCAGGATCAGCGCGCTCTGAGCTTGACGGGACCAGCGGCAGCGAGGGCTTTGAGCTGGACAGGACCAGCGGCGAAGAGGACTCTGAGCTGGTTAGGACCAGCGATGAAGAGGGCTTTGAGCTGGACAGGACCAGCGATGAAGAGGGCTCTGAACTGGGCGGAACCAGCGGCGAAGAGGGCTCTGGGTGACGAGGCAATTAAGTTGTGTTACCGGCTGGGGGTTAAGGAGGTCGACCCGAGGGAGCTCCCCGATCTCTCCGGTCTGGATTGATCAGGCAGCGAGAGGAACAAACCCCCAGGTGTACTGGAACAGATCAAGGCTATCCAGGGCCAAGGCCGCGATCTGTCCAGCGAACTCCCTGCTCATGCTGGGAAGATCAGGCGAGATCCGTACTGCTGGATTCCTGGAGGTCATAGCTGCTGGATCTGGGTGGGGCGAAGTCTTCTGTTACGAAATGGCTCCGAGACTCGAAGGTGAAGATCCAAATGCAGTTTATTTACAGAGTAGTCGTACAGGCAGGGTCATCAACAGCGAACAGATCAAAGGAGGAAACACAGAGAATATCCAAATAACAGGCAGAGGTCAGGGCAGGCAGCAATAATCAGAGTCCAATAAACAATAAGAGTCAGGCCAGGCAGAGAAACGATCAGGAAACGGTGAAACAGTCCAAGGTCAGCAAAACAAGAATCAAACACGGGTAAATAACGCTCAGAAATGTAGTAACAGTAAAACAAGACTTCGCTCTGAGTGAATGTGAAAACCAGGTATTTATGGTGTGAGTGAAACAAGATGATAAGACACAGGTGAATGAGATGATGAGTGCTGATGAGTCCGGGCAGTGAGTTATGGGAAATGTAGTTTATGAGGAAGTGATCCTAGTCTATTGTGGAGCGCCCTCTGGTGGCTCTCGAGGGCACTCCAGCTGGTTATCGTTACAGCTGGGGCTGTTGTAAATGATTTTTCAGATTTTTTTACTTCTGTTGTTCCGTTGTATGAACATATGTTACTATTGGGTGATTTTAATGTACATGTCTGCTGCCCTGGGCGTCCCGTGGTTGCTGAGTTTTGTAATGTCCTGGACTCATTTGGTTTTACTCAACATATGAATCAACCAACACATGTCCTAGGTTATACTTATCTTATGATCTAACTTATGATCTTATTATGTCATATGGGACCCCTGTAGATAATGTATGTATTGAAAATCCTTCTTTTTCAATTATCTTGAATGCTGAGTCCTCCATTGGGCCTGATGATTTAATTTCTCTTTTTTATGCATCCTGTTCTGATATTTTAGATTATATTGTCCCTTTTAAAATAAAACAACCAAATCAAAAATTGTACTATTGGCTGGATAATGACACTCGCTGTCTCAGACAGGCGTGTCGCAAAGTGGAGAGGAGATGGAAGCATGATCGTTTAACTGTATCTTTTGAGATTTTTAAAGAGTGTTTGGTTAAGTTTCAGAGTGCTGCAAAGTCAGCTAGATCAAAATATTTCTCGGATTTAATTGCTAAACACTGTCATAGACCTAAGATTTTATTTTCCACGATAAATTCTGTAATTAGTCGAAGGTCTCAGTTTCATGGTGAACCCTCGGCTGAATGCTGTGAGAGATTTTTAACGTTTTTTTTTGCTAATAAAGTGTTAGCGATTCGTTCATCCTTCACTTTACAGCTTCCAGATCCGTCTTTGAATTCTTTTGCTTGTCCGCGTTTTTCTTTCATAATTGAGCATGTCTCTTTAACCCCCTGGGGTCGGCTATCGCGCCGGCTATCGCGTATCGCATAACGTTTTTTTCCGTATGAGTGCAAAAAAAAATAATAATAATAATTTTTATCTTATATGCTTGTGTTATACATCAATCGATCCTGTTTAGTGTGTATTTTTTTTGTGTATGCTCATAATAAAAACAAAGTGTTGTGCTTTTCGCTAAATAAAGAAAAATAAACATGATGCGAGTTCTGCCTACTCTCCGTCAGTGAAGTCAATTCTGAAACGCGTCCGAAAATGAACTGTAACTCAGCGAATACTCAGTCAAACAGGCATACAGACACACAGACATGAAGCTTGAATTCTCTTCTTTTAAATGAAGTAATTTTTATAAAAAACAAATATTCACAGTTTATATAATATGTATGTAAAGAGAGAGATGTCAGTCGTTCTCATCTCAGCTAATTAAGTTTTAATGTGACTCCGCCTACTGAGACCGCGCTATTCAAACGCAAATGTGAGGCGATCCATACAAACCTGTGAAACGCCCACATCCGCTGGATAAGGCCGGTGAAACACTGGATGCGTGGCGTAAGCGCAGAGATGGGGGACTCGAGTCACATGACTTGACTCGAGTCAGACTCGAGTCGCAAATTTAAGGACTTGAGACTTGCTTGACTAAATTAAGAAAATGGCTCGACTTGACTTTGACTTGAAATCCAATGACTCGAGACTTGACTTGACTTGAACTGTATGACTCGAGAATGACTTGATATAGGCAGGGGTTAAAGTGGGCCGGAACGGTCCGGAACTGCGTTCCGGCACCTCAGATAAATTAATAAATAAATAGATTAAAATCAAATCAAATCAAATCAAATCATTCTCATCAAATTCAATGATTCTCATCATTCATCAAATCAAAACTGAATACCACCCCCTGGCCCGCCTTCACAAACACGCTTCCCGACGTTACGTTCTCAGTCACGGTTCTCCTGTCTGATTTAAGTGCATCTACACCGGTTCACGCCTCCCCTCCCCGCTGAACGTCAGCGATTACTAATGCGTGAATGCACTCACGGTGGTTGAGCGCGCTACAGTTAATTTCAGGTTCGATATTCGCTGGACATTTGTTTTCCCTTGTAATATATTTTATTATGTAGCCTATTACTTATTATTATATTATATTTATACATGAGAATGCTTTGTTTCCACAGCGCTTGATGCCTAAGGGAAAGTCTGCCAATTACAGCAACTGCGTTAAACGTAGACTATAATTTACGGTGGCCGAGAGAGCTCAACGCGCTGCAAATGAAGAAAACACATGCAAACAGAAAAAAACGCATGCAAACAGAAAAAAACACATGCAAATAGAAAAAAACCCACCAGCGAATAAGAAAACATCTTCATCAGTTTTACAACTCACGTGCGTCCCAATACTCACAACACAACCAAATACGGAAACGCGCTGCAATTACAGAAACGCGCTGCAAAAGTTCACAACAAAACCAAATACAGAAACGCGCTGCAAATAGGACAGAACACAACGGAAATGTTTCCGGGGAACCCAATAAGTGACGGACGGACGGCTAGGACGTGCTTACAGCTGTCTACATTTATTATTATTATTTATATTTTTTGCAAAACATACAAAGATGACACGTTTATGACATACAACTTTGTATACAATATACAAAATGTATTTGCGATATGTTCAATGTCATAAGAATACTAAAAAGAACAATGAGCTGAAGACTAAAATAAATAAATTAAAAAAAAGATAGAGAAAAAGAACATGAGGGAAAGACATTAATCTATACATCAGTTACATTGAACACATTTTGTCATGTTATGTTATAATAAGTTTCATAAGAAATGTTAGAATGTAGCTATAGGTCCAAATATGAGACGGCAAGTTTTAAGACACTCACACAAAGATATAACACATATTTTAAAAACTTTGTTGTATAAAATGTATATTTATTTGCAACAGTTATGTTAACAGCATTAATACTATATTTCTGGTAAGAACAGCTATTCAGCTGATGGACACGCGCTGCGTTGTCATGGGAACATCCCAGGTGAAAATAATGAGGAAATTACGTTGTCTTTCGTTGCTCCCTAATAACATAATACATAATGGCAACATAATGGCACACAAGTGCCCCGCTCACTCCAAAGTGCCCAATTCAAGGGCTCTGCCGTCTGCCTTTTTAAGAGAGTAATGTTAGGGCATAGGTAAAGCCAGAGCCCGCGTCTCTCTGGTAAAGCTCGCGAGCCGTCCATCCGTCACTTATTGGGTTCCCCGGAAACATTTCCGTTGTGTTCTGTCCTATTTGCAGCGCGTTTCTGTATTTGGTTTTGTTGTGAACTTTTGCAGCGCGTTTCTGTAATTGCAGCGCGTTTCCGTATTTGGTTGTGTTGTGAGTATTGGGACGCACGTGAGTTGTAAAACTGATGAAGATGTTTTCTTATTCGCTGGTGGGTTTTTTTCTATTTGCATGTGTTTTTTTCTGTTTGCATGTGTTTTTTTCTGTTTGCATGCGTTTTTTTCTGTTTGCATGTGTTTTCTTCATTTGCAGCGCGTTGAGCTCTCTCGGCCACCGTAATAATTTGTATTATTTAAAATTACTTTTAACATTTAAAAACAGACGTTTTCAAATTACACAGCTTGTAGAAGGTTCCTATTGGCAATACTGACTTAGGCTACAGCTTTCCTGGTAGCCTTGAGTCAATTAACTCGTCTCAGAAAATGATTCATAAAACATATAAATATCAGTTGATCCTTTGTTTACTTTCTTCACTGACACAGATAAAAATGAAAAGACTATCAGTCAAAGTTCAGCTTTAGGAGGGGAAAAAATAGGGCAGGATAAGAAGACTGAGAGAAAGAGAAAGATGAAGATGAGGAGAGAGCAGGTGTTGACAAATATCTAATGACAAAATTTTAAAGCTATTTCTTTTTTTTTTTTTGCACATTGTAGGTCAGAGAAATCCAAAAATTTCTCGGGGGAGCATGCCCCCGAACCCCCCTAACTACCTCACATTTGAGTCAGTTTTGACTTCACATTTTTATCTTTACATTTACATTGTGAAAAACAAGGTTGTGTTCCATATCGTGGTGTTCAGCAATTTTAACATCATCATATCAGTGTAGATGTAGGTGGACCAAAATAAAAACATTAAAATAAGTATTAAATAAGTATTGTGCCACAGTGACACTCTTGTCCCAAAAAGTATTACTATACCACAATACTCAATATGTTGTCCCACGTGAGTCATTTTTCCCTGTTGCACCTACACAAAATTTGAGGGTTCCCCCACCTGCCAAATCCCACTTTAACCACTGGATATAGGCCTACATTTTTATATAAATCATCGCAACATCAATTGATGAACAAAATGAAAGCAACGGAACTTGACGCCAGTCATCAGATTCTGCGCGATTGCGTGATGCTGCACAAGCCCAGAAAATAACACATTGCGGTGAGCGCGGCAGCGCGCTAAATACAAAAACATCTCCCAGCATCGTTTCTTTTTGGATATAAAGACTAAAATTGACCATATTCATACAAGAAGATTTGCTGTACGCATAATAACTTGCAAGGGATATCGGACGACCATCACAACCTCGAACAGTCGAACTTCATTCACCACGTCTAAAAGTAAGCTATGGCTTGTTTAACCTGTTTGTTAGTTTGACTTTCTTTAAAACTAAATCTTTAAATCTAGAGAGACTATTGGTAAAAACAGCATGCCTCTTTATACACAATTATTTTTTCAAATGTAGCTTAAAGTTGTCAATATTCAAATGATAATTAATGATGGCATATGTTTTGTATAACATTTGCCACATTTCTTTCCAATCATGCTTTAAAGCCAAATATGTCGTTCTTTCCAATGACAAAAAACAACATCAAAAATGTTAATGTTTTGTCGTGTTTTATGTTTCTCTTATAGCAGGGTTAGATGTTATCAGGGGGTTGGGGGCAAAATGCCAGCAGAATTAATATGCACCCAAAATTCAAAATGTGGTGGAAAAATTGCCCTAGTATGAGTTATTTTTATAATTAGCCTAGGCGGATTTAACTTCATATTTAAAAATATATAACTTATATAAAGGGGATGCCAGTTTGAAGAATACCATTTGGTGGCATAGGAACCATTATACTTTTTGTGAATTGTTTTAATACCTTTTAATGGTCTTCTGCAATGTTTGAGGCATATTTATTTTTTAATGCTTTAATGTTGGCCTAATTTCAGTTACATTTACATTTTAGGCTATGTAGTTTGAAATTTTATTTTTTAGATTTTTATTGTAGTAACCACTCAGCTGAGGCATATGTGGAAATGCATATTTAAAAAAAAAATGTTGCAAATAAAACCATAGTCCACAACTTCTGTAGTTTTAACTTATTTTAATATATAAATTCAGTGAAATCATCAAACGTTGACTTGCCAGTGACTTGTGACCCAAGCTACGACTTGACTTGACTTGCTTGACATAAAGCAATGACTTGACTTGACTTGACTTGCTTTTCTAAAAATTGACTTGGACTTGCTTGAGACTTGAAGGTTAAAGACTTGAGACTTGCTTGTGACTTGCACATGTGTGACTTACTCCCACCTCTGCGTAAGCGTCTCAGCTGCGTGGCGTGTCCGTTTTTATTTCGGCTCCCATGTTAACAGTTTAGAGTTTGCACACTGCCTGTGTGAGACGCGCGTCTCAGGCGCGGCACGGGCCGCGTGGAAAACGCGTGCATTCTAGAAATAGAACCGACGCCTATTTTTCACGCGACACGCAAGCGTCTTGGAAGCGTTTCCATGCAAAATTGAATAGGAAAATCTGTTTATTTGTCATTTTGACACGAATACATATTAATAAATGTCCTTTTGATGTTTAAAAGTGTCTAGGTTTTGACATAAATGCAAATATAAATGTAATTTTACAAAATATGATCGATTTTCAAATACTGCTGTATTGAATGAACAGCTTTTAGCAAACTCTATTGCTATACTGAGATGAGGAATATATACTGTATGTGTTTTGTCAAAAATAAAGTCATCAACTAACTAATGAATCCTTTACTTTGAAATACGTATGATAAAATGTATACTTTAGTTTTGAAAGACGTTGACTAGTTTTGAAAAGATTATAAAGTATGTATGTGCATGCATATATATATGTGTGTGTGTATATATTAAGAGTTCAGATGCAAAAGCCTCTAAATGCCATCTGAAATTTTCTCCTAGAATGATCATTTTTATGAAGCTTGTATATTTAAGTTAGCTATAGGTGACACACCTGAATGAATGGCTCATTAAGTATGCAGGGGCATTGTCTCATCAGGTGTGAACTACTAAATATGCATGATGCTGTTGGAGCGTTTACGCCCCATCCGCATATTGGCTTTCCAAACTAAAAGTGTTTCACAAAACTAAAATCAATGTATCGTTTTATGTGAATGATTAGGCAGGATTATTTTCATATCATTTTGAAGAAAAAACTCTAGGCGATGACATCCATTAGTCAAAAGTCTTATTGCCACATATTTAGTATGTGTTTTGTGGCCTTATTTCAGAAACTTTATGTTTTTGTTTTTTCGATAACCATGCATAAACATTATTCTCTCAAAAATGAAAACATGTACATACATGTGGCTCACATATTATGGAAGTCCTGTTTGTGCTATATAGAGTGAATTTACACCTTTGCCATTAATATGTTTATAAGCAACTGAAAAAAGCACAAATGTCAGGGCATGTCAGAACATCTCAAGGACCCCAAAAACACCCCAGACCCCAGAGGGTTAACGGAACTTTGTGAAGTGGTTAACAACATGAAGACAACTATCACCACACTTGATGTTATACCTTCTGATATTTTAAAAGCGACTTTTCCTATAATTGGTCCCAGTATCCAAGCTTTGATACATTCATCTTTGGACACAGGGATAGTTCCGAATAGTTTTAAGTATGCGGTTGTTCAGCCTTTGCTTAAGAAACAAGGTTTGGATGAGGGTTGCTTTAATAATCATAGGCCTGTCTCTAAGCTTTCATTTTTATCAAAACTCTTAGAAAAAGTGGTGCTGTCTCAGTTGCACTCGTTTTTAAATGCTGGAAATTTACTAGAGCCTTTTCAATCTGGTTTCACTGCCCATCATAGTACAGAGTCTGCACTGTTAAAAGTGTTTAATGACATTTTTCTTGCAGTTGACACCGGTAAAAATGCCGTATTGATCCTACTTGATCTTTCGGCTGCCTTTGATACTGCAGACCATAGTGTTCTAATTTGGCGTTTAGAGCATTTTTTTTGGAATCAAGGGTACGGCCTTACAGTGGTTTAGATCATATCTTAAAGACAGGTCTTTTTCAGTGGAGATAGGTACATTTTCTTCATCTTCTTCTCCTATAATTAGTGGAGTTCCTCAGGGATCGATTTTGGGTCCCTTTCTTTTTACCCTCTAGGGTCTGAGGTGTTTTCTGGGTCCTGGAGGTGTTCTGACATGCTCTGACAT
The DNA here is from genome assembly GCF_964197995.2 of Scardinius erythrophthalmus. Lineage (NCBI taxonomy): Eukaryota > Metazoa > Chordata > Actinopteri > Cypriniformes > Leuciscidae > Scardinius > Scardinius erythrophthalmus. Next base: position 43,698,771 of record NC_138226.1, read on the forward strand.
TTGTGCTTATTTCTGTTACTTGTGACATTTTCATGGCTAAAGTCTGATTACACTGTATTCAGCAAAAAACTCTGCTACAATAATATATCAGCAGCATGTATGTAAAAGTTTGTAGTTTTGAGATAATGACATTTATGCGTGGTTTATGAAAATACAAAAAAAAAAAATTGTCACTGAAATAAGCTCATGAAACCCATACTGATTATTTCTTCACAAGACTTTTGAAAATTGTATCACGTAGCCTAGAATATTTGCTCCAAAACTATGTGAAAATCACCCCGACTGCTCATTCAGAGAAAACAATATATTGATTTAAAATTTCTAAGACATGTTTTGTGTGAGAAAGCTTTATGCGAAGGGGCGGATCACCTCATTAATAAGTAAGCTTTTCACACCTGAGAAAGACAAAGACACTCCCTAATGGCCCTATTAGGAGCTAACAGGCCCTGTCATTCTGAGCAACCTTGCACAAAGAATGAGGAGATTTAAAAAAGAATGGCTTTTTGATTGTTTGGTTTTATTAACAACACAACATAATCCAAATATACACAACAAATGACAAAAAAGCACACTATTGAAAACAATCATCCAAAGACAGACCTTTGTGCCATTCCTAAAAACATTGTACACACCTTTCATTTCCAAGGTGTTTGATTTTCACTTTACCATGTTCATATACAGAGGCTCGTGTGAATGTTGAAGTCAGCAGGACTCAGTGGCATCTGGTCCCTGAAAGAAAAAAAAAGTGAACATACTGATATCAAGAGAAACTATGGGGAATATAGTTTTAAAATTTATTGGGAATAAATTTGAGATTTTTCTGGTTAAAATTGCTTTTTAAAATTCACAGAATACACACACACACAAATGTTTCCAACAATATATAATATAATGAACACCAGGTTTGTTGTGCCTTGTAAGCATAGGCTATGCACAGTGCTGCATAAAATAATAATAACAATAACCTATAGCAGCCTATACATCTTCCAAAAGATTTCAGTAACAACTACGCTAGAGAAAAATATATTGGTTATCATATGTTACTTCAAATGTTTCCATTCGTTATGATGATATGAAATGAGATAATAGTAAAAACATGAAGCCTTTGTTTGGTGCGTTTTGCTTTTCAAACGCGATCGCGCTCCAAATATGATACATTCAAAACCAGAGTTCGCTCCAAAATATAAAACATTATGGTTACCATATTATACATATCTACATTTGAGCAGATATCCACAAACACAGTAACAATAAACACGGGTCCAAATATTATAATATTCTCCATATATCTAGCAACAGAAGAATTTCTTACCTTACATCTTTCTTGTCTTCAAATCGCGTTCTTCTTCTTCTGAGGTAAATCCAATGTAAGCTCACGGCAGGTCTTTCAAACTCGAAGAAAAGCAGAGACTGATGAAGTGTGGTGTTTTGTTTTTTGAGGTAATGAGCGCGTTCGCGTTCCATGTGGAGATTTGCATGTGAATCTCTTTTGCGCGCAGGGGCGTGGGAAGCTGGACATCTTGTTGGTTTTATACAAATTACTTAAGCAGAGAATATTTGTTTTCAGTTTGAATCCGATCATTTAAAAGTACACACTTAAATGTTTATAAAGATATATGGCTCATAAATGTGTGACAAGTATTCGCTGAGTTTTGTTTCAGTTTATAGACGTGCTCAAGAAAAAAAAGTTCACCGCGACGGAGAGGCAGAACGCACACCCTGTTTATTTTCTTTATTTTACAAAAGCACTATGTTTTGATTCGATTGTAAGTGGACACATACAAAAGTAGAAATATCACAGATTCTTTTTTCATATTTCTGTTTTCTGTATGACCATAAATGACGGAGAAATTTAAGTTTATTGGGCTACTATGTGAAGAAAATCCAGCAAAACGCGCCGGCGCGTTTGTCGACCCCAGAGGGTATGGAATTATTCTTGTGCCAATAATAATGAACGTAGCTTTTCAAGAAACTAATGGAAATATAAATTGAAACTGAATAAAATATCTTTGAAACTGAAAAAGAATAAATCGCAGGCAAATTTTTTGACTTCGTTTTTAACCTGTTAAGCTTCACCAGTGCGTGGGCCCACTGAAGCGTTTTTTTATTTATATAGTTCAAAGTTACTATCAGATTTAATGTTATACCTTGACAAACTATACATCATTAAAAAGATATAATACTCAAGTTTCAGTATTTGACCACTATTGTATTCTGAGAAACTTATAGTGACAGTTATGTCTTAATTTGTGTCAGGAGTTATGAAATGAAAAAATGAGTCGATACCTTTAATATGAATTATGCACGTCAGCCGCTTTCATTCATAAAAAACTCCCGTGCTGTCGTCATGACAGCGATACACAAAACAACGTCCTTCAGGGCTTTTAGCTCAAAAATGTGCAAACTTGGAGAAATATTGATATATTCTCATAGATTCACGTCATATTTCTAAAGACAGGAATAATATTTATTGAATTTATACCCAAATGCGTCGATGTAATCATTATGATCGCTTCTTACTGAGATGTGCAGTGTTTTCAATTCATACCAATAGCCTGAGGGCGCTATATATCGTTTCATCTACACCATACACAGCTACAAGGATTACAAACACTGGTCGTCTTCCACAACCTATTCATCTTAAGAACAGATTTGAAGTATTATTGAATGAGGAATGCTCAAATTTGTTAAATGTGGATGAACACAGACAGCCAGGAGCTCACTCTGATACTAACAGGCGCTCAAGGTCAAGCAGACAGCGGCACTCAGCTCAGAGCGCAGCCGAGGTCAAAACATTGATAGTTGGGGACTCTACGATCAGAGATATCAGCTCGAAAGATACAACTACATGCTGCCTTCCACAAGCAACAACCTCTGACGTAAACAGAGAAATTCAAAACATTTTGATGAAACATAAGACTGCAAATCGACTCATCATTCATGTGGGGAAGAATGATATCCATAAAGAGCAGTCAGAACAGCTTAAGAAGGATTTCAATGAACTTTTTGAAACACTCAAAAGACTGAAAGTACAAACATTCATCAGTGGACCACTCCCAGCAAGAGGAAGTAACAGGTTCTCACGGTTGCTTGGGCTTAATTCATGGCTGCAAAAAACCTGTAATATAAAAGGAGTGAACTTCATAGACAACTTTAATCTTTTCTGGAATCAGAGGCCACTGTTTCAACAAAATGGCCATCTTCCAAACAAACTGGGTTCAAGAGTGCTAAAGGACAATATCCTTTTCTCCCTTCATCATCCTTCTGCCAATCCAATCAACCAGAATGGCACACACTCACCTGGACACAGTTTGAATGACCACAGGACTTCACTTCAGGACTTGAATGGACATGCGGCTGACACATCTCACAAAGACAATGATAACACCATGCAGCCAAAACAACTTCTGCTCACGGACACAACTTCAGCTGAGCCCTGCCCAATGAGCTCACCAGAGTCAGACTGTGACATATTAGAAATGTCACAAGATTCAGCTCCCAAGGACAGCATATTACAGCCTCGAATAACAACAGATTCAGCACCCAAGAATGACCAGGGAAGCCAGGACAGCATATTACAGCCTCCAATAACAACAGATTCAGCACCCAAGAATGACCAGGGAAGCCAGGACAGTACATTACAGCCACCAGTAACAACAGATTCAGCACCCAAACACGACCAGGAAAGCCAAGACAGCATATTACAGCCTCCATTAACACCACAGCCACTCTCACCGCTATCACTATCTCCTACATCCCCATTGATGTGTTTCTCAGAGAAAATGGAAAAACTAGTGTATGCTGGAACCCAATTCGCTAGAAGCCCCCAGATATCAACCAGAAAAACATCACTACCACCAAAGTCTATGAGCGCAGCTCGCCCTCTCCCCCCTCCCCCTCTTCCTCCTCCTCGAGCATTAAGGCCCCTTCCACAACGCCAGGGCCCACAACTTCCACCGTCTGCTCGAGGTGTTACAAAATCAACCGATACCAGCTCCAAGTGATTTGTGCCGGGTCCCCGCTGTGATAACAGTAACTTTCTCAAATGTTTACAGAACAAGCGGGAACCCAGTGTTCCTGTATCATCTGTTCATTCACATGTTAGAAAGTCTAAGGCCTTTAAAAGCCGTACAGCAAACCCATCTAATCTGGTGCCTATCACATGACAAACTAAGATTGTGGACACAAAAAGCAAGACTGTTCAGTTAGCACTTTTAAACATCCGCTCACTTAAAAATAAATCACTTCTAGTCAATGACTTTATAAGCACATACAACCTGGACTTTATATTTCTAAATGAAACTTGGCTAGAAGACAGCTGCAGTGCAACAATCCTCAATGAAACATCTCCTCCGAACTTTACCTTTATGAGTGTCTCCAGAGCTGGAAGGAGAGGTGGGGGTGTAGCTGCTCTTTTTAAAGATGTCTATCAATGTAAGCAAATATCATTTGGTAATTACCCGTCTTTCGAATATCTGGGTATTGTGTTAAAAGGTGCTCCACGAATTTTACTTATCACTATTTACAGGCCTCCAAAATACTCTTCAGCCTTTGCTGAAGACTTTACAGAACTGTTATCAATAATTTCCTCAGAGTTTGACAGTTTCACTATTGCTGGAGATTTTAACATTCACATAGATATTGCAGAAAATAATATGGCAAAAGAAATCATTACTGTTTTAAAAACTTTTGATCTGATTCAACATGTACATGGGCCCACACACAATCGTGGACACACTCTAGATTTACTTATCAGTAAGGGTCTAAACATTTCATTGAATGATATTAAGGATGTCGCACTCTCTGATCATTACTGTATTTTCTTTGATTTATTGATCTCTCCTGCCATTGAAGTTAGATCTGTGTCTGTCAAGAAGAGATGCCTAAATGAGAATAATAGTGTACTATTTATGAAGGCCATATCCCTAAGACCGAGCATATCTGCTGACTCGGTTGATTCTCTCCTTGATTCTTTTAACTCGAAGGTTAAAAATGTAATTGATGATATTGCTCCTGTGAAAGTCAGGAAGAATGGTAAACAAAAAGCACCTTGGAGAAACTCAACAGCAGTGCAAATTATGAAAAGACAATGCAGAAAATCAGAGCGCATGTGGCGAAAGACAAAACTTGTAATCCACTATAACATCTATAGAGACACCATTCGTGCTTTCAATATGGAACTAGGCAAAGCTAGACAGACTTTCTTCTCCAATATCATAAACAGAAACCTAAATAATACTCGAAATCTCTTCGCTACTGTCGACAGACTAACAAATCCCCCAAGCCAGATTCCCAGTGAAATGGTCTCTGACAGCAAGTGCAGTGAGTTTGCTACCTTTTTCTCTGAGAAAATCAATAATATTAGAAAGGTGATCAGCACATCCTTGAGTTGCGCTGGGGTCAGTCAGATCAGACTACAACCTGAGAAAGTAGTTACTATGTCTGATTTTGAAGAAATTGATGGCAAAATTCTGAAAGAAACCGTTCAGCACCTTAAAACATCAACCTACGCCCTTGATACACTTCCCACATCTTTTTTTAAAAGTGTGTTAGACTGTTTAGAAGCAGATCTCCTAGAAGTGGTAAATGCCTCACTTTTCTATGGAAGTTTTCCAAACTCCCTTAAAACTGCTGTTGTCAAACCCCTCCTGAAAAAGAGCAATCTGGATAAGACTATATTAAGCAACTATAGACCGATCTCAAATCTTCCTTTCACAGGCAAAATCATTGAAAAAGTTGTCTTCAACCAGCTGAACAAATTCTTAAACTCAAATGGATACTTTGATCATTTTCAATCTGGCTTCCGATCGCATCACAGCACAGAGACAGCGCTCATTAAGATAATAAACGATATTCGCTTAAATACGGATTCAGGCAAATTATCAGTGCTGGTTCTACTCGACCTCAGTGCTGCATTTGACACTGTCGATCACAAAATACTTCAAGACAGGCTGGAAAACTGGGTGGGGTTTTCTGGGACAGTTCTAAAATGGTTCAGGTCATACTTAGATGGGAGAGGTTATTATGTGAGTATAGGTGACCATAAGTCTGAGTGGACGCCCATGACATGCGGAGTCCCTCAAGGCTCAATTCTTGCGCCACTCCTGTTCAACCTGTACATGCTCCCAATGAGCCAAATAATGAGAAAGAACCAAATCTCTTACCACAGCTATGCAGAAGACACACAGCTCTACTTAGCCCTATCGCCTAACGATTACAGCCCCATTGACTCTCTGCTTCAATGCATTGATGAAGTCAACAGTTGGATGTGCCAAAACTTTCTTCAGTTAAACAAAGACAAAACTGAAATCATTGTGTTTGGAAACAAAGATGAAGTTCTCAAGGTGAACGCATACCTTCACTCTAAAGGTCAAACAACTAAAAATCAGGTCAAGAATCTTGGTGTGTCTTTAGAGTCAGACCTTAGTTTCAATAGTCATGTCAAAGCAATAACTAAATCAGCATACTATCATCTGAAAAATATTGCAAGAATTAGATGCTTTGTTTCCAGTCAAGACTTAGAAAAACTAGTGCATGCTTTCATCACCAGCAGGGTGGATTATTGTAATGGACTCCTCACTGGCCTTCCCAAAAAGACCATAAGACATTTGCAGCTCATACAGAACGCTGCCGCCAGGATTCTTAGCAGAACCAGAAAATATGATCATATCACACCAGTACTCAGGTCATTACACTGGCTGCCAGTTACTTATAGGATTGATTTTAAAGTATTATTACTAGTATATAAATCATTTAATGGCCTAGGACCTCAATACATTGCAGATATGCTCACGGAATACAAACCCAAAAGATTACTCAGATCATTAGGATCACATCAGCTAGAAGTTCCAAGAGTTCACTCTAAGCAAGGAGAGTCTGCTTTTAGCTATTATGCCAGCCGCAGCTGGAACCAGCTTCCAGAGGAGATCAGATGTGCTCCTACTGTAGTCACATTCAAATCCAGACTCAAAACACTTCTGTTTAACTTTGCATTTAATGAATGAGCACTGTGTCACTGTTTGTCCGACTGTTTATCCTGTGTCTTATTTTAGTCTTTATTCGAAACTGTTTTAATTATTTTTAGTTCTTTCTTGTTTCTTTATTTTAAACTGTTCTTTATTCTAAACTGTTTTAATTATTTTTAGTTCTTTCTCGTTTATTTATTTTAAACTGTTTTGTATATTCTTATTTCTTCTGATTATTTTTAATAGTATGTAAAGCACTTTGAATTACCATTGTGTATGAAATGTGCTATATAAATAAACTTGCCTTGCCTATATGCACAAAAAATAATCCATATATGGGACATGAAGAAGAGCCATAATCATGTGACATTCCAGGACGTCACTGCTACACACAAAGCTACAGAGATCCCGCTGTAATATGCATGTTTTGAAGACAATAAACATGTTTGCTATGATATTTGATTTGCCTGTGTTCTTCAAGCCATGCCAGGTATTTTCATAATAATAGATTATATTTATAATGTAATGCTAATCGATATAGACTTTATCATTGTGCATAAAACTATAAATAATGTTTTCTGTCTGATTTTTTTTTTTTATCTGAAGCCAAATTATATCACAGAAGATTATTTAAAACACTCGATTGCATTATGAAGTAAGTTTGGAGCACAAACATGGTTTTAATCTCATAAATGGTCGTGTATTGATGGTGTGCTAAGCTAACATGCTAGCTAGCCCAGGTGCACCTGCCACCAGGGGTTATTCTTTTATGAATTTTGTTCTAAATAAGAATGCTTACTGATATGTTTTAGTGCATTTGACCACTATTTAGTGCACTTCAAATGTGAAGTGAGAACTTTGATAAAAGAAATTAGGGATTGAAACCCTGTGAATAGCCAGTCGTTAGTAACTATAATGCAGACAAAAGAAATGCATATTTCGAGCCATAACCAGGCTGGAGAGGTGTGAATGTGTGGAGGGGGAGACTGAGACTGAATGGGGCTCGTTTGCACCACAAAACAATAGAGACAAAAGACTGAATGGATGCTTAGAAGACGACTAGACATCAGTAGCATTTTTAGAGTAGCCTAATCAAAATAAAGTCATGACATGATCTTGAAAAACATTTAACTAAATACAGAGTTTTAGACTTATTATCTTCATATTTTAAATATAACATGGTCAGACATGTGGCTTTAGCTGTAGTGCATTTCTAGATTGCTCCAGTGCCAACTTCAATTTTATTTTCATTAATATGTTTCATAAAAAAAAATTCTAATAACTTTACAAAACTTTGAAGCTATTTAAAAAAAAAAAATCATTATGACAATAATTAATTCTACATTTACAATAAACTACCAGGTGTCAGCTTTCAAATGAGATCATACTTGTGCTTTTAGTGCAAAGGGTTCATGAACTGTATCTGTTTCAGTTTGGGTATGTCATTTCTGGGGATTTTTCAAAAGTGGGGTTGCAGCTTAACAGGTTAATACACTACATGTTTTGCTAACTATTTCTCATATTTCAATCGCTGATCTGAACTTACAAATGCGCTTCCAGAGTTTTCATTTGCGCTTCTGAAGTTTTCGTTTACGCTTCTGGAGTTTTCGTTCGCTGTTCTGACACATTTCTCTCGTGGGGGCGGGGCTAGTGGCAGTTTTGACTGACAGCTTCTTCACCTGGAAGTGAAGACGTCAGTGTTGTGTTTACATGTGTGGATTTAAGCGGCTGTAATCGCAGCTTTCTATTTCATTTTAGTGATATTAAGTTTATATCTGTATTTATTTGCTGCTACACTATATTGTTGAGATGATTTAAAATAGAAGGAATAGTACAGACGAATGATATCATTATCATTAGTCATCGTCGCCATCAGGATACTGGATAGCCTACTCGGGGTAAGTCTGATTTTTTTTTAAGTACTATAGGCTACTAATACTATTTATAATAATACAGTACTGGCTTTTTTCAGGTGGAGAGGCATTTTAGAGCTCAGTGAGAGCCCATAACATTATACAGCTATGTTGTCTTGATTTGACTGTTAGCCCAATCATTACATGACTTGTTTATCTACATTCGGTTACAGTCTTCGATTAGATCATATTTCCCCCCAGCCACCCCAAACAACATTGGGCTAGAGTACTGTACAGTATCTGTACTGTAGCCTACACTACAAAAAGTACTGTATCAGTCAATGACCAATGCCATAGGACCAGAGTGCTGTCAATCACTGCCTGATTCAACTTTGGCAATGTAAAGCCTTTTTTACCATGCCAATAAAGCTATTTAAACCTGCATTTCTCAACTGATGATTAATTTGCGATGCAGAGTTTTTGAAAGAGGAGAGACACGACTTGACCACAGAACACGTCTCTGTTCATAATATGTAAACACTCAATTATTTTGAAGTATCGTCCTGGTCGCAATATTTATTCTGATTACTTTTGTGTGATAAAGATGACTGATAAAGCTATTATATGTAGGTAGTATGAGTAACAAAAGGCCTTTTCTGTGTCTATATTTGACTAATAATAATAATGAAAAAAATTGCACTTCAAATGAACATTTCTGAGAAAAATGTTTAATCTTTAACAGTCTTTAATAATAAATATATGTCCAAATTAAAAACTTAACCCTCTGAGGTCTGAGCTGTTTTCTGGGCCCTGGAGGTGTTCTGACATGCTCTGACATTTCTGGTTATTTCTGTTACTTGTGACATTTTCATGGATAAAGTCTGATTACACTGTATTCAGCACAAACTCTGCTACAATAATATATCAACAGCATGTATGTAAAAGTTTGTAGTTTTGAGATAATGACATTTATGCGTGGTTTGTGAAAATACAAAAAAAAATTCTCACTGAAATAAGGCCATGAAACCCATACTGATTATTTCTTCACAAGGCTTTTGAAAATTGTATCACGTAGCCTAGAATATTTGCTCCAAAACAATGTGAAAATCACCCTGACTGCTCATTCAGAGAAGACAATATATTGATTTAAAAATTTTACGACGTGTTTTGTGTTAGAAAGCCTTATGCGGCAGCTCATTAATATGTAAGCTTTTCTCACCTGAGAAAGACAAAGAACCTCCCCAACGGCCCTATTAGGAGCTATCCTAATATAGCTCCTAATAGCCCTGTCATTCTGAGCAACCTTGCACAATACTGTAAATGAGGAGATTTAAAAAAGAATGGCTTTTAAATTGTTTGGATTTATTTACAACACAACATAACCCAAAGATACACAACAAATGCCAAAAAAAAACACTTCAAAGACAGACCTTTGTGCCATTCCTAAAAACATTGTAGGCTACATACCTTTAATTTCCAAGGTGTTTGATTTTCACTTTACCATGTTCATGTTCCAGAGACTCATGTGAATGTTGAAGTCGGCAGGACTCAGTGGCATCTGGGCCCTGAAAAAAATGAACATACTGATATCAAGAGAAAGGCCTGCACGATTTTGGAAATAAATATTAGATTTTTCTGGTTAAAATTGCTTTTTAAAGTTCACAAAATACACACACACACACACACACACACACACACACACAAATGTTTCCAACAACATATAATATAATGAACACAAGGTTTGTTGTGCCTTGTAGGCATAAGCTATGCGCAGTGCTGGGTAAAATAATAATAACAATAGATAGCAGTATAAATCTTCCAAAATATTTCAGTAACAACCAAGCTAGAGAAAAATATATTGATTATCATGTTACTTCAAATGTTTCCATTCGTTATGATGATATGAAATGAGATAATAGTAAAAACATGAAGCCGTTTGGTGCGTTTTGCTTTTCAAATGTTCAAATGATACATTCAAACGCGATCGCGCTGCAAAATCTGATACATTCAAACGCGATCGCGCTCAAATATAAAACATTATGGTTACCATACATATCTACGTTTGACCAGATATCCACAAACACAGTAGGCTTAACAGTAAACACGGGTCTAAATATTATAATATTCCCCATATATCTAGCAACAGTTCAACTGCAATGTGACATTTATGCAACAATAACAAACTAATATGTAAAAATTTCTTACCTTAAATCTTTCTTGTCTACAAATCGCGTTCTTCTTCTTCTGAGGTAGCCTAAATCCAATGTAAGCTCTGGCGCGTCTTTCAAACACAGTAAGGAGTAAGTTACGAAGTCTCTGCTTCTTTGTTTTGAGGTGATGAGGGCGTTTTACAGGTCTGCGTTTCTCCGCATGGATCATTTGCATGTCAATCGCTCGTGCGCTCGTAGGCGTG